>NC_086386.1:64810316-65124067 GCF_036588685.1 Mytilus trossulus
TTGATGGAGGATGTTAAATACAAAGCTTGTATTTACATTTATACAAACAGAGCAAGCAAGCCTACAAAAGTTTTACTCTACAAGCATTAGGACATTAACTGTAAGGACCATTTGAAAACAACAACCAGTTATCTATATTTGAAAAAAATGGCATAATTTTAAAGAAAAAATCATGATTGTGATTTACTATAGGCTAGACATGGAACAAAATGTGTGGTTTATTATGCAAAATATTACTGAGGAATTGCCTTCAAAAAGTGTTCTTATAAATATGAATAAAAAGAGTTGTGAGGGTGTGAATTCAATAGGCAAAAATCTACGGCACTACCCACTCACCTTAAATATGAAGGGCATGTTGATCTTTTTTAAAATAATTTGTTTGATTCTAAATTTCTTAATTAAAGAAAAATATTGTTTCAGAATAGAAGTGAAGAAAAAAATAGTCTCCATTCAGACAAGGAAAACATCAATTAATTCAACATTGAGCTTCAAAAGAAATTTCTTCTGTATTTTATTGAAAACAAAATAGTTTGCCCTTGATTTAAGTATAAAAAAAACTTTTTGAAACCCCTTCCAAAAAAATACCCATGTCATGGCACCCACAAAAGATGAATGATTGGGTTTTACTAAACACATACAATTGTAATTGTATAAAAATGTCTTACTTTTAACTGGTCCTGTTCCCCAGCGTACTCTATAGACTGGAATATTTCCCAGGTACATCTCCTTCTGGCCTCTAACCTGGCCATATAACGACGATACCATTTCTGTATCAATAATGCTGACCTGATTACTGCAAAAATAGAAAATAAGGTAAATGTGTTACATGAAAATTAGAAAATCTTTTGAAACATTTTCGAACAATAATGGATAATATTTTTTTTTTAATTTTTTTTTTTATAGAGATTAGATTGTTGGTTTTCCCGTTTGAATGGTTTTAAACTATTTATTTTGGGGCCCTTTATAGCTTGTTGTTCGTTGTGAGCAAAGGCTCCGTGTTGAAGGTCGTACATTTACCTATTATGGTTTACTTTTATAAATAGTTATTTGGATGGAGAGTTGTCTCATTGGCACTCATACCACATCTTCTTATATCTATATATAAATGAAAATTATGTTCCCAAGACATAGATAATGTATTGTAAACCTTTAAAAAATCAAATTTTAATGTTTGAATCAGTTATTAAATATATTGAACAGAGTGAAAATATATTATTGTAATTGAATAAATACAAATTCACATGCAGTTTTGTGTGTAGATAAATTTATTTTCATCTACTTGGAAGATTTTTTTTCTTCCTGTAAATTAATCAATAAGTGATGGATTTCTCTTACTGATCAAACTTCAGGCAACAATCAGGCAACTGTAAAGGTGTGTATAGAGTCGCAACTACATCACAACAAACAAACTCTAACAGACAGCAATCAAACAATGAAGAATGATATATTTGTTTTTCTGTATAACATCTCAAAAATAAATGTCTAAACAAAAGTAACACCTGTCAAAAATAAATGTAACTAAAATAATTAAAATATGGTGGTCAGGTGAGTTATAATACTGATTCAACTCCTGTATAAAATCACCAAAATAGTGCTATCATACATTACCTATCTCTGTATTTCTATCAACTACCAAGATAGTAAACTTTTTAAGACAAACAATATTGATTATAATGACAAACATTTATTTTCTCCAAATAGCTCTTAAATTTAAACACAAAACAGTTATTCAATGACATAATATCATAAGTACAAAGCTTAGCTAGACACAGACATTGGATGATATCAGAACAGTCTATTTGACAGAAAACCAGGAATAATTGCATGTATTGTAATGCAAAAAATTGTAAGGGTTCCTTGATTGTAAGAAGCTTCTGTCCAAGTCTGGTAAAAATTCAGGATAGTTAATGAATCTTATAAATCATTTAAAAACTTAAACTGCAGACAGTATGTAATGTTAACTGGAAGAAAAACTAAGTCCATTTATAAGTAAAATACAGATACACAGGTACAAAATATTAACATAATTTCCTTCTAGATACTAGCTTTTGATCATAAACAAGCTTCTGTCTAAGTTTGGTACAAATTAAAAATAGTATAAGAAAGTTATTAAAATTTTAAAAATTTAACCATGGAGTGAATGTGTTGTTTCCTGGCAGAAAATCTAAGTCCATTTAAAGTAAAAAACAGAAAAAATGGATTTATCGTTTTACAAAATTTAGTTCTGGATACTATCTTATGATCATAAACAAGCTTCTCTCCAAGATTAGTACAAACTCAGGATAGTTTGTGAAAGTTATAAAATTTTAAAAACTTTAACCACAGAGTGAATGTAATGTTTCCCCGCAGAAAAACTAAGTCCATTTATAAGTAAAATACCAAAAAAAAGGAATTTTGTTTTTACAAAATTTACTTCTGGATACTATCTTATGATCATAAACAAGCTTCTGTCCAAGTTTGGTAGAAATCCAGTATGGTTTAAGAAAGTTATTAAAATTTCAAAAACTTTAACCACAGAGTGAATATTTGTGGACGCTGCTGACGACGACGACACCGACGGAATGTAGGATCACTTAGTCTCGCTTTTTCGACTAAAGTCAAAGGCTCGACAAAAAGGGTTTTAGAGGGACAAGAATCATCAGCTTTGTGTAACCTGAGATGAAGGAGTTTCTACTGAATAAACAAGAAGGGAATTCAAAAGTGAACTAATCATTTAGAAACTGTTTTATTTCTAAAGTTCTATACTGTCTACAATGTTATACTGACATGAACTGATATGGTATTATTGAAATTCAAAAAAGATCTAACAAAATTTTGCATGCTTATTATCATGGTGACATTAAATGTATGACAGACAGACCAAACTTGATTAAAGGGACCGTGTTGAAGGCCGTATTTTAACCTATAATGGTTTTCTTTTTAAATTGTTATTTGGATGGAGAGTTGTCTCATTGGCACTCACACCACATCTTCTTATATCTATTTTGAGGTCAAACCAACAGTCATTACTCTGTAATGGTAACTAATACAACATTTATATTCAAATTAAATCTTCATTTGATATAAGGTACTGTTACTAGTCTTACCTTTATCTGATTTAGTATCTTCAACTACTTTGACATGTTTAGCAGAGTTACAGCCCATGTTCAGGGTAGTAGAGCCATGATATCTCAATCTGAAAATGCAAAGTAAAATTGAAAAATTTCATTCACAATCAACCTTATCTGACCTGTAATTATACTTGTACTCAAGGATAAAACAAGAGGCTCCAAGAAAAATATATTGCTCATCTGGCATTTTAACATAAAATTTACACAATGCAACAAGAATGTTTGTCTTGTATGGAGACTATGTGGACCAACATCTTGTATTGCTGATACTTTAACTGGTCAAAGGTTTAGTATATCCATTTTTAGGTGATTTGTAAGTATGAAAAACAATATACTGGTACTAGAAAACAAATACTCAGAAGATTTTTTATATTGAAATCATTTTATTTAGATTTTTATAATTTATGAAATATTTCAATTGTTTTTTTTTTATATATTACATCATTTTATTCAGATTTTTTAAATTGAATTATCTTATTCAGATTTTTTAAATTGAATTATCTTATTCAGATGTTTTATATTTTCAATCATCTAAAACCAGGAGAACAAATCAGGAGAATTGATGATAATTGAAATTATATGTTACATCACTGGGAAATATTTTTTGTGATTTTATCCTAATTGGATTTTTGTTTGACATATCAAAGTGACATAATTCAACCAGAAAATTCTCTTTGTTTGGCTGTTACTGAAACTGCTATGAAAAAGTTACGTAATTTATTAGTTTTCCTGTATCTCATTTTGCTGTTGTTCACTTATCACATACCTGATCTATATCCTAAACCATATATGTGCTAGTTATTTTTCATGCATTGTGGACATTTAGTTTTATCACGAAAAGTTGAGAATTCAAGTGGAACATGAAAGTAAATTCACCGGACGCAAGTTTTTTTCACCAGGAAAATGTTGATTTAATACATTTTTTGTACCCTTACAATTTTTAGCTCACCTGGCCCATAGATTTACAAATTAGTCAAACATAGCCGAAATTTTTGATTGTTATTGTCTTGGTCATGTTGACTTATTTGTAGATCTTACATTGCTGAACATTACTGCAGTTTACAGTTTATCTCTATCTATAAATATATTCAAGATAATAACCAAAAATTTCCTTAAAATTACTAATTCGGGGCAGCAACCCAACAACAGGTTGTACGATTTGTCTTTAAATTTCAGGGCAGATAGATCTTGACCTGATAAACAATTTTACCCATGTCAGATTTGCACTAAATGCTTTGGTTTCAGAGATATAACCCAAAATCTACGTTTCACCCCTATGTACTATTTTTAGCCATGGCGGCCATCTTGGTTGGTTGGCCGGGTCATCGGACACATTTTTTACACTAGATACCCCAATGATGATTGTGGCCTAGTTTAGTTAAAAAAAATGGTTAAAAATTGACTATAAAGGGCAATAACTCCTTAAGGGGTCATTTGACAATTTTGGTCAAGTTGACTTATTTCTTACTTTGCTGAACATTATTGCTGTTTTTAGTTTATCTCTAACTATAATAATATTCAAGATAATAACCAAAAACTGCAAAATTTTCTTAAAATTACTAATTTCAGGGGCAGCAACCCAACAACAGGTTGTCCGATTTATCTGAAAATTTCAGGGCAGATAGATCTTGACCTGATTAACAATTTTACCCATGTCATATTTGCTCTAAATGCTTTGGTTTCAGAGATATAAGCCAAAATCTACGTTTCAACCCTATGTACTATTTTTAGCCATAGCGGCTATCTTGGTTGGTTGGCCAGGTCATCGGACACATTTTTTAAACTAGATACCCCAATGAAGATTGTGGCCAAGTTTGGTTAAATTTGGACCAGTAGTTTCAGAGAAGAAGATTTTTTAGAAGATTACTAAAATTTTAGAAAAATGGTTAAAAATTGACTATAAAGGGCAATAACTCTTTAAGGGGTCACATGCCAATTTTGGTCATGGTGACTTATTTGTAGATCTTACTTTGCTGAACATTATTGCTGTTTACAGTTTATCTCTATCTATAGCAATATTCAAGATAACAACCAACCAGGTGCTCCGCAGGGCGCAGCTTTATACGACCGCAAAAGTCGAACCCTGAACAGTTGGGGCAAGTATGGACACAGCATTCAAGCTTGATACAGCTCTGAATTTGGATTGCAATCAAATTTTTGACAAAATATGACTTTCTGACACAAAACAAATGTCAAGATCTGACAAATCTATTGCGCAATATTTGGCAATTAAAGATTTCTTCTTTTAACTTTTCAAAAATTTAGAATTTGAGAAATTTGAAGAAAAAAAATTGAAAACAACTACCACTTCCCCTTTTTTTTGCAATAAGTCCAAAACATGACATTTCTTTATACATAATATACAAGTAGTGAAGGGAGGTAAATCCAAACATACCCATCATTGTATGTTAAATGTTTTAGAATTACATCCCTTACAATGCTTTTAAATTGTCTTAATTGTCCATTGACCAGAAATACCTATTTTTCCCCCTTTTTTGCCCCTAATTCCGAAACATTTTGAGCCATAACCCCCCAATCTCAATACTAACCTTAATGGTATGGAAACTTGTGATTTAATTTCAGAGAGATTCATACACTTAAACATAAGTTATTGTTTGAAAACTACAAAATGATTATTTTGGGGCCCCTTTTTGGTCCCTAAAATTCCAAAACTATTGGGACCATAACCCCCAAAATCAATCCCAACCTTCCTTTAGTGGTATTAAACCTTCTTGTTAAAAATTATAGAGATCCATACACTTAAACACAAGTTATTGTCTGTAAACTAGAAAAATGCTTCTTTTTTGGCCCTTTTTTTGCCCTTATTATTCCTACATATTCTGAAAAATTAACCCCAAACTGATTCCCAGCCTTCCCTGTGTTATATGGAAACTTGTGGTACAAGAGATCCATACAGTTACACATAATTAATTGTCTTGAACTAGAAAAATGCGTGTTTTTGGCCCCTTTTTGGCCCTTAATTCCTAGACTGTTTGCCCAATAACCCCTTTAAATAATTCCCAACCTTTTCCTTATGGTATTAAACATTGTGGTACAATATCAGAGCAATTGAAATACTAATACACAACTTTTTGTCCTGAAACTAGATAAATGCTGTTTTTGTCCCCTTTGGGCCCCCAATTTCTAAACCTTTGGGACCAAAATCAATCCCAAGCTTCCTTTTGTGGTTATAAACATAGTGTTAAAATTTTATGGATTTCTTTTTATTTATTCAAAATTTATTATCCGGAAACAATCCGTCTTTGGACGACGCCGACGACGTGATACCAGATATACGACCAAATTTTTTTTTAATTTTTCCGGTCGTATAAAAACTGCAAAATCTCCTTGAAATTACTAATTCAGGGGGCAGCAACCCAACAACAGGTTGTCCGATTTGTCTGAAAATTTCAGGGCAGATAGATCTTGACCTAATAAACAATTTTACTCCATATCAGATTTGCTCTAAATGCTTTGGTTTCAGAGATATAAGCCAAAATCTACATTTTACCCCTATGTTCTATTTTTAGAAATGGCGGCCATCTTGGTTGGTTGGTCGGGTCATCGCACACATTTTTTAAACTAGATACACCAACGATGATTGTGGCCAAGTTTGGTTAAATTTGGCCCAGTAGTTTCAGAGGAGTAGATTTTTGTAAAAGTTTACAGACGCCGGACGCCAAGTGATGAGAAAAGCTCACTTGACCTTTCAGGTCAGGTGAGCTAATAATAGATAGATAGACACTTTAAAAAGCAACACAAAATCTACAAATAAGTAAAATTTTACTAAAATCAATAGGAGACTAATTTTTGCAGTGATTACCCATAAATGACATTTTTTTAAAGTCATAAGAAACCTCAAATAAAAAAAAATAATGCATATGTTTTTGATAACTCAATGGATAGTTTTCATTATAAAACTTATGTAACAACAACAACAACAACAACAATACTTTATTTTAAGAGGGTTACACAGTTAGCTATATAACTAATCTTCCCTGAGGCCCTCGTAATGAAAAATCAAACAAAACACAAACATATACTAGTACATTGCATACATACATTAGCATAAAAAGTCAAGTGTGATAATAATGTTCAATACAACTTGATAAAATGTGATGAAAAAAATAAACATGATGACATGATCAGTTTTTTATATTATTTATACAGCTAGGTTGATTTCAATAAATGATCTGTTATTTTGTATTTGAAAGAATTAATATTTGTAATATTTCTTAACGGTATTGGCAAATTATTCCACAAGAATGGTCCAGAATACATAAAAGATTTTTTGAATAATTCTGTTTTTGGTTTAGGGAGTATGAGGTTTCCTTGAACAGCATTTCTCAAGGGGTACGGATTTCTGTCTGAAACATAATGAAACTTGTTAGTAAGATATGATGGGGCATCATTATTAATACACTTAAATGTCATCACTAACTTATGATATTTTATTCTCTGTTCAACTGTCATCCAGTTTAAGTGTTTGAATAAGGGTGCAGAAGGAGCGAATGGGTCTGTTTCTAGTATTAATCTAGCAGCCCTCTTTTGTAATTTTAATATCCTTTTTAAACCCTCACTGCTACAACTACTCCACACTATACAACAATAATCAATAAGTGGCAAGATATAACCATTATAGAATAATTTTCTGCAGTCTAGATTTAGAAATTTTTTAATCTTTAATAGTAGATATAGTCTAGATGATATTTTTGAGCAGATCAAGTCAATTTGGGTTGTCCATGTGAGGGAAGGGTCAATTTTAATGCCTAAAAGACTTTCGCATGTGGAAGATTGTATCACTTGATTGTTAATAGTTAAACAACTCTCATTGTAATGTGGCATTGCTCTTTGCTTCGTTCCAATAATCATATATTTTGTTTTATTTTTATTGATGAACATATTGTTATCATTGCACCATGCCTCTACACCATGTAAATCTTCTTGTACCTTTGACTGAAGAGTTTGATAACAATTACCAGAAAGATGTAAGGTTGAATCATCGGCATATAAATCAGTGCAACAATTTTTCATATAAATAGGAAGGTCGTTGATGTATAATATAAACAGAAGGGGGCCTAATATGGAGCCTTGGGGAACACCATACTTGATATGAAGTTTTTCAGAATGAGCATTACCAATTTGTACTTGTTGAGTTCTTTCATTCAAATACGATTGAAAAAAAGAAACAGCAGTATTATCAAATCCATAAATTTCAAGTTTTTTACAGAGGATATCATGATCTACTACATCAAAAGCTTTCTTAAAATCCAACAGGACTGCTAAGTTGATATTACCATCATTCATATCCTGTATCCATTTATCTATGACATTGATAAGGGCAGTTTGGCAAGAGTGTTCTTGTCGAAACCCAGACTGTGCTGGGTGTAAAAGATCTAATCTTTTAAGATAGTCAAACAAATGTTTTGAAACATGCTTTTCTAAAAGTTTTGATAAAACTGGAAGTACAGAAATTGGTCTATAATTTGTTGCCATGAATTTTTCACCAGCTTTAAAAACAGGGGTTACTCTTGCATTCTTTAAAACACAGGGAAATGTACTTGTATCTATTATTCTATTAAAAATGTAAGTTAAAGATGAAGTTATGAAAGGAGCACTCAATTTTATAATTTTTGGTCCTATGTTATCAGATCCGGTGGATTTATTAATGTCAAGTTTGATCATCTCATTAAATAGACCATTTATTGTGACTGGTGGAATTGAAAATTTTACTTGTTCTGACTTAGTAAATTTCTTTTGTACAAAATTATTTAATTTTGCATAATCATTATTTTTGCTCATACATCTGTCAGTCCTCAGGTTTTCAACACAAGATGTAAAAAACTTATTAAAAACATTACAAATGTCCCTGACATTATTAGTTTTAATACCATCTTCATTTAAAAGTTCATATGGCTTTTCTTGTTGGGATGGGTTAAGACTGTGAATACATTTCCACAAATCTTTAGATGCTTTTGAATCTTTTACCATCTTTGAATAAAAATTTCTTTTTGATTCATCGATTATGTGCTTTGTCCTGTTTCGCCAAAATTTGAACTCTGACCACATTTCTAATTTATGGTATTTTTCTCTCATTTTTCTGGCATATGCAATTTCATTATTGAACCATTCAGGTTGTCTGTCTCTTTTTACTCGTTTAGTAACAATTGGTGCATGCTTATCTAGAACTGCATTAAATATGTCATACCACATCTGAATACATGTATTTGGGTGACTTTCATGTTCAATTTTATCAAAAGGTGCAATAGCTAAGTCACTTAGAAAATTAGCCTCATTGAAATTTTTAAAATTTCTGTAAGAAATGGTAGTATGAATATCTTTTTTGATATAAGTGGAATTTTTTTCTTTTCTAGTTAAACAAACTGGATAATGATCACTTATTGAAAATTTAGCAACATGTGATTCTAGTATCAAATCTTTATTGGTGACATAAACATGATCAATTAGTGTACTAGAATCAGGTGTAACTCTTGTTGCCTCTTGAATTATCTGGTTGAGGTTGTAGGTTTCTAATAAACTTAGCCATTTTTGTGGTTGTTTATTAGGTTTTAAAAAATCTATATTAAAATCACCAACTAAAATAATATCTGAATTATGATTAATAGCAGTTGTAATTTCTTTTTCAAATTCATCAATCCAATTAATTAGTGAATTAGGAGGTCTGTATACTGAACATAATAAAAATGATTTTTTGTGAACTGGTTTTATTTCAAACCACATTGTTTCAATGTCACTTATTTCAAATTCAGCTTTTCTATTAAATGTTACTTTTTCTGAAAAATAAGCAACCAAACCACCTCCACCTCGTAATAGTCTATCTTTTCTGTTTAAAATGAACCCAGGAATTTGTATAAAATTATCCTGGGTGTTAATGTCCAAAAATGTTTCACAACAACAGTATATGTCAGGAGGATTTTCAGAAAACATTAAATTGTATTTGATTTCATCCAGCTTGTGTTCAAGTCTGTTGACATTATGTGAACATATTTTTATACCCTTTGTTGAAGAAAAGTCATAAACATTATCCTTTTCTTCAGATGTTTCTTGTAAATTAGGTAATAATTCATAACAATTATTATTAAATAAGGCATATAAGCATGCTATCAATAATACACTTAATCCAAAAGAAAAACAAAGCTTTAGATCAACAGGTGATAAGGCCTCAGGGGGATTGCATAAAACATTCATATCAGTACATATACCTTTTTCTGAAGAAAATTCTTTAATTTATTCATATTTAGAAGAAGTTTACTTTATTTGAATTGCTTCCTTCCAGCAAGCAATTCCCCCGACATATTTTCCGTATGCAAGGTGACCTCAGTGTAACCCATCTCGTAAAAATCCGGTGACCACAATACGCATGGATGTCCTTAAAATAAACTATTATCTGAATTTACATGTTAAACACGTGCTCAATTTTCATGCTTTTTTGTTTAAAATCTGAAATGAGAAAAATTGAACCCCCCCTAATTTTTTTTTCACATCCCCCTTTCCCTTATTCCAAAACTGATCTCAATTCAAATTTCTAATGGAGTTTGCAACAATAACTACTCATTTAAATACATCATAAAATATTAAAATGTAAAATAAGTGCTTGTTATCACTGAATGGTAAAGATTGTTTTAATTTATCAGTTGGTAGTAAAAGTAAATATACATTGTATATTGTATGAAACAATGATTTAAGTTGATTCAACTACTATTCTAGACAAAGAAAGATAACTCCAATTGAAAAGTTCTTGCTTTTGTGCAATATTGTGCAATTAGATATTTCTTGCTATTGCGAAATACTGTGCAATTGAAAATACTTGCTATTGCACAATACTGTGCAATTGAAGATTTCTTGCTATTGCGCAATACTGTGCAATTGAAAATTTCTTGCTATTGCACAATACTGTGCAATTGAAAATTTCTTGCTATTGCTGAATACTGTGCAATTGAAAATTTCTTGCTATTGCACAATACTTAATATAATAATTTTGGATCCTGATTTGGACCAACTTGAAAACTGGGCCCATAATAAAAAATCTAAGTACATGTTTAGATTCAGCATATCAAAGAAGCCCAAGAATTCAAGTTTTGTTAAAATCAAACTTAGTTTAATTTTGGACCCTTTGGACCTTAATGTAGACCAATTTGAAAACGGGACCAAAAATTAAGAATCTTCATACACAGTTAGATTTGGCATATCAAAGAACCCCAAATATTCAATTTTTGATGAAATCAAACAAAGTTTAATTTTGGACCCAGATTTGGACCAACTTGAAAACTGGGCCAATAATCAAAAATCTAAGTACATTTTTAGATTCAGCATATCAAAGAACCCCAAAGATTCAATTTTTGTTAAAATCAAGCTAAGTTTAATTTTGGACCCTTTGGACCTTAATGTAGACCAATTTGAAAACAGGACCAAAAATTAAGAATCTACATACACAGTTAGATTCGGCATATCAAAGAACCCCAATTATTCAATGTTTGATGAATCAAACAAAGTTAAATTTTTGACCCTTTGGGCCCCTTATTCCTAAACTGTTGGGACCAAAACTCCCAAAATCAATCCCAACCTTCCTTTTATGGTCATAAACCTTGTGTTTAAATTTCATAGATTTCTATTTACTTATACTAAAGTTATGGTGCAAAAACCAAGAAAAATGCTTATTTGGCCCCTTTTTGGCCCCTTATTCCTTAACTGATGGGACCTCAACTCCCAAAATCAATCCCAACCTTCCTTTTGTGGTCATATACCTTGTGTTTAAATTTCATTGATTTCTATTTACTTATACTAAAGTTATAGTGCGAAAACCAAGAAAATGCTTATTTGGGCCTTTTTTGGCCCCTTATTCCTAAACTGTTGGGACCTCAACTCCCAAAATCAATCCCAACCTTCCTTTTGTGGTCATAAACCTTGTGTTTAAATTTCATAGATTTCTATTTACTTATACTAAAGTTATAGTGCGAAAACCAAATGTCTTCGGACGATGACGGGTACGACAACGCAGATAACGATGCCAATGTGATACCAATATACGACGAAAAAAAATTCAATTTTTGCGGTCGTATAAAAATCAGATGATGGACCTTTTATACAATTTACAAATCTGAACTTAGGTCTTACCTTGAGAAAACATCAGATGATAGACCTTTTATACAATTTACAAATCTGAATTTATGTCTTACATTGAGAAAACATCAGATGATAGACCTTTTATACAATTTACAAATCTGAACTTAGGTCTTACCTTGAGAAAACATCAGATGATAGACCTTTTATACAATTTCAAATCTGAATTTAGGTCTTACCTTGAGAAAACATCAGATGATAGACCTTTTATACAATTTACAAATCTGAACTTAGGTCTTACCTTGAGAAAACATCAGATGATAGACCTTTTATACAATTTCAAATCTGAATTTAGGTCTTACCTTGAGAAAACATCAGATGATAGACCTTTTATACAATTTACAAATCTGAATTTAGGTCTTACCTTGAGAAAACATCAGATGATAGACCTTTTATACAATTTACAAATCTGAATTTAGGTCTTACCTTGAGAAAACATCAGATGATAGACATTTCATACAATTTACAAATCTGAATTTAGATCTTACCTTGAGAAAACATCAGATGATAGACCTTTTATACAATTTACAAATCTGAACTTAGGTCTTACCTTGAGAAAACATCAGATGATAGACATTTTATAGAATTAACAAATCTGAACTTAGGTCTTACCTTGAGAATACATCAGATGATAGACCTTTTATACAATTTACAAATCTGAACTTAGGTCTTACCTTGAGAAAACATTAGATGATAGACCTTTTATACAATTTACAAATCTGAATTTAGGTCTTACCTTGAGAATTCATTAGATGATAGACCTTTTATACAACTTACAAATCTGAACTTAGGTCTTACCATGAGAATTCATTAGATGATAGACCTTTTATACAACTTACAAATCTGAACTTAGGTCTTACCTTGAGAAAACATCAGATGATAGACCTTTTATACAATTTACAAATCTGAACTTAGGTCTTACCTTGAGAAAACATCAGATGATAGACCTTTTATACAATTTACAAATCTGAATTTAGGTCTTACCTTGAGAAAACATCAGATGATAGACCTTTTATACAATTTACAAATCTGAATTTAGGTCTTACCTTGAGAAAACATCAGATGATAGACATTTCATACAATTTACAAATCTGAATTTAGGTCTTACCTTGAGAAAACATCAGATGATAGACCTTTTATACAATTTACAAATCTGAATTTAGGTCTTACCTTGAGAAAACATCAGATGATAGACATTTCACATATTTTCCAAATAATGTATATGTTACATTACAGCAAGAAAGACCTCTCTGTTTATATTATCTGCTGATTTTGGTTATCACACTGTGTTTGTCCTGAAAATAATATTTCTGGTGTTATATATACTGGTTTGTTCAGTTGTAAATTGCATATAATCAGTTTTGTCTCATTAAGACATCATCAGTAGATATGTGCCATATACATTTAATTACTATATCACCAACTTGTATATTTATGGAGGTAATATGAATTTTCAATGAAATGATAGAAATTATAGAATGTCAATTCATAAAGGGGGTTATTCATGAGGTCTTATCCATACAGCCCTATTTGTACATAAAAAAAAACAAAAAAACAACAGCAGGTCACCAACAGGTCTTCAATGTAGCGAGATATTCCCGCACCCGGAGGCGTCCTTCAGCTGGCCCCTAAACAAATATATACTAGTTCAGTGATAATGAACGCCATACTAAATTCCAAATTGTACACAAGAAACTAAAATTAAAATAATACAAGACTAACAAAGGCCAGAGGCTCCTGACTTGGGACAGGCGCAAAAATGCGGCGGGGTTAAACATGTTTATGAGATCTCAACCCTCCCCCTATACCTCTAACCAATGTATGAAACTAAACGCATAACAATACGCACATTAAAATTCAGTTCAAGAGAAGTCCGAGTCTGATGTCAGAAGATGTAACCAAAGAAAATAAACAAAATGACAATAATACATAAATAACAACAGACTACTAGCAGTTAACTGACATGCCAGCTCCAGACTTCAATTAAACTGACTGAAAGATTATGATTTCATCATATGAACATCAGGCACAATCCTTCCCGTTAGGGGTTTAGTATCATACCATCATAACATATATGAGAAGAACATAACCCGTGTCATGCCAACAACTGTTTTTAGAATAAATGTGTTTAGTTCCGACGCAAAGACCTTATCAGGACTCAATATTAACGCCAAAATATGCAATCTTTAATGACTTGACAACAATATCGTAATTATATCCCTTCTTAATAAGTCTATTCAAAGGTTTTGTAAGTTTCTGAGGTGAATACTGACACCTTTGTGCTTTATAAAGAATATTTCCATAAAAAATTGGATGTGAAATACCTGAACGTATAAGAAGTCTGCATGTTGCGCTATATTTACGAATGATGTCTTTATACCGATGATAAAATTTAGTAATTTACTTAAATGTCATTCCGATAATGTCAGAACAGAAATGGTAAATTCTGTATGACATTCAAATCAGATTAACAAAATGAAAGATATGTAATTTTGGAGTTTCAAATTGGGTCTTGTCCATACAGCCGTATTTGTACATTTGCCTGGTCTGAGAAAAAGCATGAATGTGTTACAAACTTACAAAGCTGTTTGAAAGTATATTGCATCTTCTGTACACACATTGGTTATAAATGCTCGTTTACAGTTATTGAGATTTTGTGCTAGTTTAGTCATTAAGAATGTGCGCTAGTTTATAGTCATTAAGAATGTGTGCTAGTTTACAGTCATTAAGAATGTGTGCTAGGTTACAGTCATTAAGAATGTGTGCTAGTTTACAGTCATTAAGAATGTGTGCTAGGTTACAGTCATTAAGAATGTGTGCTAGTTTATAGTCATTAAGAATGTGTGCTAGGTTACAGTCATTAAGAATGTGTGCTAGGTTACAGTCATTAAGAATGTGTGCTAGTTTATAGTCATTAAGAATGTGTGCTAGTTTACAGTCATTAAGAATGTGTGCTAGTTTACAGTCATTAAGAATGTGTGCTAGTTTACAGTCATTAAGAATGTGTGCTAGGTTACAGTCATTAAGAATGTGTGCTAGTTTATAGTCATTAAGAATGTGTGCTAGTTTACAGTCATTAAGAATGTGTGCTAGGTTATAGTCATTAAGAATGTGTGCTAGTTCATAGTCATTAAAACTGTGTGCTAGTTTACAGTCATTGAGAATATGTGCTTGTTAACAGTCTTTGAGAATATGTGCTACTTTAATTTCGCTTTTTATTCTGATAATGTCAGAATATCAATGGGCAAGTTCTAGATAAAGGTTCAATCAAGGACAATAAAAATAAGAAGTTAGCTTCAAAAGATGCAAACTGTCATTTTCTTTAGAATATTTTAACAGATGATGACAACTAACAGACTTCTTGTGATAACAAGTGATCATACTGGCTCTATGTACTAGATAACAGGAGCTCATACTGACTCACAAGTACTAGATAACATGTGCTCATACTGGCTCTATGTTGTGGATAACACAAGCTCATACTGACTCACAAGTACTAGATAACATGTGCTCATACTGGCTCTATGTTTTGGATAACACAAGCTCATACTGGCTCTATGTTTTGAATAACACAAGTTCATACTGGCTCTATGTACTAGATAACAGGATCTTATACTGGCACTATGTCAAGATAACACAAGCTCATACTGGCTCCATGTACTAGATAATAGGCTCTCATACTGGCTTGATGTAATAGATAACAGATGCTCATACTGGCTCTCTGTACTAGATAACAGCATCTCATACTGGTTTCTTGTACTAGATAACAGGAGCTCATACTGGCTCGATGTACTAGATATTAAACAGGAGTTCATACTGGCACATACTGGCTCGATGTACTAGATAACAGGAGTTCATACTGGCACATAATGGCTCGATGTACTAGATGACAGAAGTGAGACATACATATGACAGACTAAATCTCAAGCTTATTCATTCTCTTATCAAATCAATTTTTCAATCATATTTAATCTATATGAATTATCACGTCATCATACATGGATCATTACATCTCATTTCCACATGACGCTTAATTAAAATGTTATAAAATGCAATATGTCTGCTATCCATGACAGATTCCTGGAAATTTAAATCACAAAATAGACACTGGAAAGTTTGTACTTTGACAAAACGATGCATGCATGTAAAACTCTATTGCAATATTGATGCAGACAGAAATCTCTATTTAAAGATCAATATTTTTTCTAAAAATAAAAAAGGCCATGACTAGAACTGTATATATATAAATTTATCTTTAAAATGAACAAACAGTCAAACATAGTATAAAGTTCACCTCAATTATTTAGCCTATATATGTACATCAATTTTCAAGGAGTTGCAGATTCAGAAACTGATATAATTCAGTCCATGTTTTTGTCAAGGAAAAGTTCCAAAACCCCATAAATTAGTCAGCTAATAAAATAAAATAGCTGATAAGCAGATGCACACATGTCCTGTAGAAGAATGTGTACAAGTTAAGTTTAATTCTGTCCTCTTATATCAAGGAGTTACAGTCTAAAATATGGGTTTGTGAACAAAGACACAAGATGACATAAGTGATCCCTTTTTGTTGCCAGTGACAGTTGGACAAAGTCACAAGATGGCATAAGTGATCCCTCTTTGTTGCCAGTGACAGTTGGACAAAGGCACAAGATGACATCAGTCCCTTTTTGCTGCCAGTGACAGTTGGACAAAGTCACAAGATATCATAAGTGATCCCTCTTTGTTGCCAGTGACAGTTGGACAAAGACACAAGATGGCATAAGTGATCAGATCCCTCTTTGTTGCCAGTGACAGTTGGACAAAGACACAAAATGGCATAAGTGATCAGATTCCTCTTTGTTGCAAGTGACAGTTGGACAAAGTCACAAGATGACATAAGTGATCCTTCTTTGTTGCCAGTGACAGTTGGACAAAGACACAAGATGGCATAAGTGATCAGATTCCTCTTTGTTGCAAGTGACAGTTGGACAAAGACACAAGATGGCATAAGTGATCAGATCCCTCTTTGTTGCAAGTGACAGTTGGACAAAGACACAAGATGACATAAGTGATCCCTCTTTCTTGCTAGAGACAGTTGGACAAAGACACAAGATGGCATAAGTGATCGGATCCCTCTTTGTTGCAAGTGACAGTTGGACAAAGACACAAGATGACATAAGTGATCCCTCTTTGTTGCCATTGACAGTTGGACAAAGACAAAAGATGGCACAAGTGATCAGATCCCTCTTTGTTGCTAGTGACAGCTAGATGCTCTAAGGCAACACAAAGACACAAGATGACCTAAGTGATCCTTCTTTGTTGCCAGTGACAGCTAGAGGCTATAAGGCAACACAATGGCACATTGTATAGAACCATGATTGAGGTAAATGACACATTGTATAGAATAAAATTGAGAATGGAAATGGGGAATGTGTCAAAGCGACAACAACCCCGATCATAGAGCAGACAACAGCCGAAGGCCACCAATGGGTCTTCAATGTAGCGAGAAACTCAAGCACCTGGAGGTGTCTTTCAGCTGGTCCCTAAACAAATATGTATACTAGTTCAGTGATAATGGACGTCATACTAAACTCCGAATTATACACAAGAAACTAAAATTAAAAATCCTACAAGCCTTACAAAGGCCAGAGGCTCCTGACTTGGGACAGGTGCAAAATTGCGGCGGGGTTAAACATGTTTTTGAAATCTCAACCCTCCCCTCATACCTAGCTGTAGCCAATGTAGAAAAACAAATGCACAACAATACGCACAGTAAAACTCAGTTTAAGAGAAGTCGGATGTCAGAATATGAAACAAAAGAAAATTAACAAAATGACAACAGACTACTAGCAGTTACTGAGATGTTAGCACCAGACCTCAATTAAACTGATTGAAAGATTATGTCTTCATCATATGAATATCAGGCACAATCTCTCCTGTTACGGGTTTAGTATTATACCATCATGAAATATATGAGAAGAACATAACCCATGTCATGCCAACAACCATGATTGAAGTGATGACACATAGTATAGAATCATGATTGAGATATATGACACATTATATAGAACCATGCTTGAGATAAATGACACATAGTATAGAACCATGATTGAGATATATGACACATTATATAGAACCATGATTTAGGTGATGAAAAATTGTATAGAACCATGATTGTGGTGATGACAGATTGTATAGAACCATGCTTGAGATATATGACACATTATATAGAACCATGATTGAGATATATGGCACATAGAATAGAACCATGATTGAGATATATGACACATTTTATAGAACTATGCTTGAGATATATGACACATAGTATAGAACTATGATTGAGATATATGACACATTATATAGAACTATGATTGAGATATATGGCACATAGTAAATAACTATGATTGAGATATATGACACATTATATAGAACCCTGATTGTGGTGATGACACATTGTATAGATGGTTAATAGCCAATAAATTATCATTTGACTGATTGATTGATTGATTGATAGATTGATTGATAGATATATTGATTGATTGATTGATCAATTGATTGATTGATTGATTGATTGAGATATTGATTGATTGAGATATTGATTGTTATTGGCTTGAAATAAAGTGGCAAATCTGTTAAAAAAAGATACAATAAAAGTGTTTTTCCTCTGATCCACAGCTTTTTCATAGTGCTTCAAGAAATAATTGTCTCTTTTTCTTTCCCCCTTTTCATTCCCTTTTAATCCTATATTAAAAGGATATTGAAATCCAATTATTATGAACTTATGTAATATCATATTTTTTTTCTATAACACCAACATTGCACTCTATTAGATCAATTCTTTAATCCAAACCATTCCTTAAATATGGATTTCATTTTGAAATATATTGAATTCAATATTGTCTCAACACTTAATTATACAAAGGGAATAAAGAGAAAAGTTTATCATGGAACAAATGTTATTTACATTGGTACCTTTATTAAGTGTTTTTTTTCATTATAAAGACTAAATCAAACAATGTGAGGCCTGCGGATCCCATATGCTCGGTTATAGTGCTAAGGATAAAAAAAACATAATATTAAAATTTAAAATTTAAGTCCATTATATCTTGGTCATAGTAAGTTTCAACTACTTTTGCCTAAGACGCAAGTGAGTGATTTCAGAAAGTTTTTTTTTCATTTCATTTATCAAATTATTTTTTTATTGATACTGATTTAACAATACCTTATCATTATATATTACATCTGAAACATCTCTCTCACTTTTTGGCCATGTAACTGTTTCTTACTCTCTCTTTTTCTTTCCATCTTAGGAATTATTTTCTAGCTTCCTTTTCTACTCCTCAAAAAGTACATTTAGTCTACCGCTGAATACATTTAGACTACCACTGAATACATTTAGTCTACCACTGAATACAATTAGTCTACCGCTGAATACATTTGGTCTACCGCTGAATACATTTTGTCTACCACTGAATACATTTGGTCTACCACTGAATACATTTAGCCTACCTCTGAATACATTTGGTCTACCGCTGAATACATTTTGTCTACCACTGAATACATTTGGTCTACCGCTGAATACATTTGGTCTACCACTGAATACATTTGGTCTACCACTGAATACATTTAGTCTACCGCTGAATACATTTGGTCTACCGCTGAATACATTTAGTCTACCGCTGAATACATTTGGTCTACCGCTGAATACATTTTGTCTACCACTGAATACATTTAGTCTACCACTGAATACATTAAGTCTACCACTGAATACATTTGTCTTACCTTAAATTTGTACTAATTTCCGAATTTAAGTCTATTATTGTTCTATGATACAGCACCATAGGAAATTTGTTCTTTCCATCTTAGTAATGTATTTTAGCTCACACCTCCCCTCCTCAAAATATTTCATTTGGCTACCACTGATTATATTTAATCAAAGATATATACATTAGAAATTAATATCCTACCTTAAGTTAGTATTAAATTCCACATTTACGTCTATTTTTGTTCTATGATACTTCTCTCCTGAGTCCCCACTGTATATATTGTATCTAAGTTTGTGATGCTTATTGTATATCTAATTAGTCTGTTGTTTACCAGACTCTGTACGATAATTATCACATCCTTTGTACGGTAATTTGAACATTTTTACTGGAAACATTATTAAAATTGATTGAAATTGATTCTTTCAATTGAATAATTTTGTAACCTAAACAAACCGGTTAGAACTATTGAGATTTTATGAAGATTGTAAAGAAAGACTTGGGCGTTATTGTGTGATTAAATCAAACTACATAGACCTGTTCAATTACGTATGACACTATGTAAATCCTAGAAAAAAAGAGACATTAACTTTGAAAATGTATCCCAAAGGTTAGATGTTGATTTAATTAAAAATTGATTAATCAACAAGAAAAGGAAATTATCAATCTAATTTGTAAATTTGTATTATAAAATCTTAATGCTGGGGAAACCTTAGAAAAGTGGTTTCTAGTTGATAAAGTTGAAGTCCAATCAACTTGAAACTTAGTACACATGTTCCCTATGTGATCTTTCTAATTTTAATGCCAAATAACAGTTGTAAAATTCATTTCTCAGTTCTCTTCCAAAACCCTGATACTTACTTTCAGATTCTTAGATCGCTTCGTGATAATATTAAAGACCAGAAATGAAAAAAAATCAGATTTTTTTTAATTATGGCATTTATTCCAATAATTTTGGAAAGGTGAAGCTAGAGGAACAAAAGTTCACGAATGCCCCATCCACACTATTATTTTCAATGTTCAGTAGACCGTGAAATTGGAGTAAAAACTGTAATTTGGCATTAAAATTGAAAGCATGTGTACTAAGTTTCAAGTTGATTGGACTTCAACTTCATCAAAATCTTTAACCCCAAACTTTAACCTGAAGCAGGACAGATGGAGGGATAAACGAATGAATGGATGGACAAACGGACATACAAACCAGAAAACATAATGCCCATAAATGGGGCATAAAAATCACTTCTATATTGTGACAGATAAATGCAGCTAGATAAAATGACCTTGAAGTCGTAGGAAACAAATATCCTTTCACATATTTTAATTTAACTTATAACGTTAAACAGTCAACCAAGATTGGAGTTGAACACACTTGCCATGTGCAAGACTCAAACTTACAACTTGAGTGCTAACAGGCTATTGATCCAGTAGACTAGAAAAATTACATAGACTAATAGGCCACAGAGGCCCCAACAGACATAACACAATAAAATAAGTAAGAACTGTTCAAACGTTATTCTAATGCAACAAAGTTTGTAACGTTCATTTTGATTGGATAACGTCACTTTTTTACATGGCATCATTGGACAATTAATGCTATGGGACGTACGCGCAAGCGCAGATGGCATATGACAGATTTTAATTACATGTTTTAACGTTGTTTTCTGTCAGTTTCATTAGAGAATGGAGATAACAATATTGTATTTTAAACTCCCACGGCATCAATTGGGGATTTGATGGTCGTAAATACCCGTTTACTGTCTCCGCTAACACGTGGCCAGTAAACTTAATTTGCGACCATCAAATCCCCAATTGATGCCGTTGGAGCTTAAAATACAATACAGTTATCTCCTAAATTGACAAACTAATTATAGTAAATGAGAATTCGGTATGGCTAGTAATGTTGGTCATTCATGCTGAATTCATAAACCTTTGTTTTTGTGTCTAATGAAATAAGAAGATGTGGTATAATTGCAAATGAGACACCAGTTCACTTTGTAAACATCTTGAAAATTTATGTCTAGAACAGCAACTATTACACCTCTCAGAATGCACCATTTTTAAATTTCAGAATTACAATGACTGATCTCAATATTGAGCAGAATCACCTAATAATCAAGACAGAGGTTAACTGTTGTGGACCACAACAAAACCTTTAATATCCTTCAATGGCAAACAAGCTTGCAGCTAGCTGTAATTGGTGGGTTTTTTTAACTCTTAAGTTTTTATAAGAAAACAAATTGAAGTTAAAAAAAGATTTTTATACTCCTTTTTTTATTTTTTTTTCTGTTGTTCAAGATGACCATTTGACATCTAAAAGTTCTTCCTAGCACTTTGATCTCCTACTCAAGATATTATATCATCTATTTCTGCTCTTTTGCTTTTATGAGCATATGGATTGGGTTTACAGAAAAGAGAATAATGGGACAAAAGTGTGACATAAATGGCTAAAAAAGTGAAAAAAATTGGCAAAAATATAAAAAGAATATTTTGGTGCTAAAATGTAAAAAAAAAATATAATAATTGGCAAAACTTATAAATGATAGAGAAGAATGGTTGAACTAACAAAGATTACAGGAATGAAGGACCCCCAATTGAGACCCTCTTTTATAATACCTAAAATATCCACTACTAAACTGGTGATGGAATTTGATCGAACTTACAGATTATGTTTATAAGATCAAACCTAGCATGCAATGTCAGGTTATTTTGAATACCGTTAATGGAATAATTATTAATTAATCAATTTTTCTCATCATCTTTTCAATTTATTGAATGGTACATTACATTATCTAAAGAAGACCCATTATTTACATCCTTCTCTTGTGAAAAAAAAACTATCAATAATTTTTCACTATAATTGCTTCTGAATTTAAGCATAAAAATTTGAAAATTGATGTGAACTCTGAGACTAAACTGAAAAAAAAACTATAAAAAAACAAACATTAAGCAATCATGTATTTGTAGCAGGTCACCCAAACCCATTGCCTTAGAAAATATAACTGCCCCTCTGAAAAACATACTGTGACTTGTGTGACCTTAAATGGTAAAAAAGGTTTAGATGTAAATCAAAGCTCCATCAAAACAGAAAAAAGTTGACGTCACAGCTGAAAAGTGATTAAATCTTCAACGTCATAAGGTCAATTAGCACATAATTTTAAGGTCAATCAAAGTCAATCAAAGACAAGATCAGTATAACACATATTGATGAATGATGTGAAATGTGTGTCATACATACCGTGTCACATTTAAAGGTAAAAGCATCAATAGAGGATAAAGTGACTTATAGTGCAGCAAGCACAAATACAAAGTAAAGATTACAACCAAAACATGCAAACATGTGTTAACCAATTTTTCTTTCAGCTGTAATCTACTGGATTGGTTTTTACCAGTCAGGGTTTCCCCTTTTTGCAATAAAGTATGCTAAAGTCAAGTAAAGTTAATTGTTGTTTATTTCATGTCCAGTGGCAATTATGGTTAGATCATATTGTTTTCGTATGTCCTATAAATTTGTACTATGCATGCTTTTTCAATGGAAAATTTGAAGTCACAATGCATACTTAAAATAGCAAGAAAACCGATGAGACAAGGATATATCACAATGCATACTTAATAACATGAGAACCCATGAGACCAGGATATATCACAATGCATACTTAATAACATGAGAACCCATGAGACCAGGATATATCACAATGCATACTTAATAACATGAGAACCTAAAAGACAAGGACAAAACAAAATGCTTCTTAATAGCACAAAAAACCAAGAGACGATGCTATATAACAATGCATACTTAATAACAAGAAAACCATTGAGACCAAGATATATCACAATGCATACTTAAAAGCATGAAAAATTTGAGACAAAGATATATCACAATGCATACTTGAAGGCAGAAAAACCATTGAGACAAAGATATATATCAATGCATACATACTTAAAAGCACGAAAACCATTGAGACCAAGATATATCACAATGCACAGACAAGATAAGATAGGATAAGAATTTTAGTAATCTAATCAAAAACCCATAAAGGGCATCATTTTACAACACAATATGATTGGAAAAAGCAAAACAGAAAACTAATACCATACTTAATAATAACGTTATGGACAGGATCAGAGCCTAACACAACATGTGTTTTATATAACTCTTATACTTAAAGGCACAAAAACCATTTAAAACCAAGATATATCACAATGCATACTTAATAACACGAAAACCATCGAGACCAAGATATATCACAATGCATACTTTAAAGCACGAAAACCATTGAGACCAAGATATATCACAATGCATACTTGAAGGCAGAAAAACCATTGAGACAAAGATATATATCAATGCATACTTAAAAGCAAGAAAACCATTGAGACCAAGATATATCACAATGCATACTTAAAGGCACAAAAACCATTGAGACCAAGATATATCACAATGCATACTTAAAAGCACAACAAGAGTGCACACGCTGAAATGTCTCGCCTTCTTTACTAATCATTGATATTATGCTGATAGTCCTAAGTATAAAGCTTTATTAAAAACTGTCACATAAACTTATTAACCAAAATAACTAAACAAAGACCAATGAACCATGAAAATGAGGTCAAGGTCAGATGAACCATGCCAGACAGACATGTACAGCTAACACTGCTTCCATACAACAAATATAGTTAACCTATTACTTATAGTTTAAGAAAAATAGACCAAAACACAAAAACTTAACACTGAGCAATGAACCGTGAAAATGAGGTCGAGGTCAAATAAAACCTGCGCAACTGACATAAAGATCATAAAATATTTCCATACACCAAATATAGTTGACCTATGACATATAGTATTAGATAGAAAGACCAAAACTCAAAAACTTAACTTTGACCACTCAACCAAGAAAATGAGGTCAAGGTCAGTTGACATCTGCCCGCTAGACTTGTACACCTTACAATCATTCCATACAACAAATATAGTAGATCTATTGCATAAAGTATGAGAAAAACAGGCCAAAACACAAAAACTAAACTATAACCACTGAACCATGAAAATGAGGTCAAGGTCGGATGACACCTGCCCGTTGGACATGTACACCTTCCAGTCCTTCCATACACCCAATATACTAGTCCTATTGCTTATAGTATCTGAGATATGGACTTGACCACCAAAACTAAACCTTGTTCACTGATCCATGAAATGAGGTTGAGGTCAAGTGAAAACTGTCTGACAGGCATGAGGACCTTGCAAGGTACACACATACCAAATATAATTATCCTTTTACTTATAATAAGAGAGAATTCAACATTACAAAAAATCTTAACTTTTTTCAAGTGGTCACTGAACCATGAAAATGAGGTCAAGGACATTTGACATGTGACTGACGGAAACTTCGTAACATGAGGCATCTATATACAAAGTATGAAGCATCCAGGTCTTCCACCTTCTAAAATCTAAAGCTTTTAAAAAGTCAGCTAACGTCGCCGCCGCCGCCGGATCACTATCCCTATGTCGAGCTTTCTGCAACAAAAGTTGCAGGCTCGACAAAAACCCTTCAGACCAAGATATATCACAATGCATACTTAATAGCACGGGGAACATTGAGACCAAGATATATCACAATGCATACTTAATAGCACGAAAACCATTGAGACCAAGATATATCACAATGCATACTTAAAAGCATGAAAACCATTGAGACCAAGATATATCACAATGCATACTTAAAAGCACGAAAACCATTGAGACCAAGATATATCACAATGCATACTTGAAGGCAGAAAAACCATTGAGACAAAGATATATATCAATGAATACTTAAAAAAGCACGAAAACCATTGGCATTGAGACCAAGATATATCACAATGCATACTTAAAGGCATGAAAACCATTGAGACCAAGATATATCACAATGCATACTTAAAGGCATGAAAACCATTGAGACCAAGATATATCACAATGCATACTTAAAAGCACAAAAACCATTGAGACCAAGATATATCACAATGCATACTTAAAAGCACAAAAACCATTGAGACCAAGATATATCACAATGCATACTTAAAAGCACGAAAACCATTGGGAACAAGGTATATCACAATGCATACTTAAAAGCACGAAAACCATTGAGACCAAGATATATCACAATGCATACTTAAAAGCACGAAAACCAATGAGACAATGATATATCACAATGCATTCTTAAAAGCACGAAAACCAATGAGACAAAGATATATCACAATGCATACTTATAAGCACAAAAACATTGAGACACAGATACATCATTACAGAACAGTAACAATTTGGTTTTGTAATAATGAATTTTATCTATAGCTTTTTAATACAAGAGTGCACACACTGAAATGTCTCGCCTTCATTACTAATCATTGATATTATGTTGATAGTCCTATAGTATAAAGCTTTATTATAACTGTCACATAAACTTAACATTAACCAAGATAGCTAAACAAAGACCAATGAACCATGAAAATGAGGCCAAGGTCAGATGAACCATGCCAGGCAGACATGTACAGCTAACAAAGCTTCCATACAACAAATATAGTTGACCTATTACTTATAGTTTAAGAAAAATAGACCAAAACACAAAAACTTAATACTGTGCAATGAACCGTGCAATTGAGGTCATGGTCAAACAAACCTGCGGGACTGACATATGGATCATAATATATTTCCATACACCAAATATAGTTGACCTTTGGAATATAATATTAGATAAAAAGACCAAAACTTAAAAACTTAACTTTGACCACTGAACCATGAAAATGAGGTCAAGGTCAGATGACATCTGCCCGCTAGACATGTACACCTTACAATCATTCCATACAACAAATATAGTAGACCTATTGCATAAAGTATGAGAAAAACAGACCAAAACACAAAAACTTAACTATAACCACTGAACCATGAAAATGAGGTCAAGGTCAGATGACACCTGCCAGTTGGACATGTACACCTTCCAGTCCTTCCATACACCAAATATACTAGCCCTATTGCTTATAGTATCTGAGATATGGACTTGACCACTAAAACTTAACCTTGTTCACTGATCCATGAAATGAGGTCGAGGTCAAGTGAAAACTGTCTGACGGGCATGAGGACCTTGCAAGGTACGCACATACCAAATATAGTTATCCTATTACTTATAATAAGAGAGAATTCAACATTACAAAAATTCTGAACTTTTTTTTCAAATGGTCACTGAACCATGAAAATGAGGTCAAGGACATTGGACATGTGACTGACGGAAACTTCGTAACATGAGGCATCTATATACAAAGTATGAAGCATCCAGGTCTTTCTACTTCTAAAATATAAACCTTTTAAGAAGTTAGCTAATGCTGTCGCCGCCGCCGCCGTAGCCGCCGCTGGATCACTATCCCTATGTCGAGCTTTCTGCAACAAAAGTTGCAGGCTCGACAAAAATTGAGAAGATAGATTTCAAAATTGTTAAGGTGAAACTGTAAATTTACATTAGGTTTACCTTAGTTGAAACTGGTTTCAACATTTCATTATTGTCATTATAAATGTATCCTTGTTTTCAAAATTCCAATAGGGAACAATTCATAAATTTATATTATAAATGTAAGCAAATTTAATAAGAGCACTTTTTGTTTTTGATTGTAAAATATGCAAAAAAGTTTTAGTTTTAAATTATAAAAGCAAATATCTTTAAATTCTAATTGTTTTTTTAAACTTGTGGATATTATTTCTACGTGCGGTAAATTAATTTATTCAAATTAAGGGACATATTTCAACATGAAATCCTAATCAGCGACATTATAAATATTATATGAAAAATTTATTGACAAACCTTTCAGATATGAAATTCATGATTTTGTTCATGAACTAATATCTCCAGGGCTGTATTATATCATAAATAATAGAAATCTTCTATTAATTAATCCCATTTTACAAACAATTATAAATGCATTAATAAAAATCCAATAATGTTCAACAGAGACTTACTCCTGCATTGTAATTGTCACAAATAAATAACCTCAGTAGAGAAGCTTCTTTTACCATTTTCCTATAAAAAATTTGAAATATTTTGCCTCATATATTCAAAGGAAAATCTAAAATCAAGGAATCACCATTCAAAATTTTGTCAAGATAACAAATTTGGTTTACAATTTTAGAGTCAAGTCTGCCAATTCTGATAAAAACAAAATGAAATATGTTTTTTAGATCTCTCTTATAATATTCTTATTTTTACAAGTTTGAAAAGATTAAATTTTTAAAACTTCAAGTTAAAAAAATGAAATCTGAAAATTGACATAACATCACAAATTTGCTCCATGTATCTTGTTGTAATATATGTGTTCCAAGTTACAGAGCAGATGATGAAATTTTCAAACAAACTAATTAGCAAACCTCACATTTAGCCTTGTTTGGACTGGGGGCTGGTTTATTCAGGTTTCCGTTTTGACCGGATGTTATTGACTTGTGAAGTCAAATATTTTGCATGCAAAAGTTCTCTCTCATTATAAATTGATAATGAATAAATACAAATAACCGTAATAATGTATTTTTTCAAAATCATGTCACGATTTGCAACATGACAAGTGTACACTGCCTTTTCATCATTTAACTATGTACCATTGTAGTATTCAATGCCTTTAGAATTTTAGTATTTATCTATGATATAAAATCAATTTATTATGTAAATATTAAAATAAGACCATGTGGTATGATTGCCAATGAGACTCCAAAGCAGAGAAAAAAACAGAAGTTAACAACTATAGGTCACTGTTTGGCTTTCAACAAGTACAAAGCCCATACCACACAGTCTGCTTTAAAGGCCCCAAATGATAAATGATTTTCTATCTTTCATTGTAAAGAATATGACATTAATAGCACTAATTATCTGCTTTTTATTGTTAAAACAAAACTCCAGTAAATGCATCTAATAAACAAGAATGTGTCCATAGTACATGGATGCCCCACTCCCACTATCATTTTTCTATATTCAGTGGACCGTAAAATTGGGGTAAAAACTCTATTTTGGCATTAAAATTAGAAAGATCATATCCTAGTACGACAAAAGAGACGATTTTTCATTTCCTATTGTTAATTTTCCTTTTTTAGACGGCATTGTGCCTTTGGCTCCATCATACGGTGTTTATATATCGCAACTCGTTCGGTTTGCCCGTGTGTGTTCTGATGTCATAGATTTTAACGAACGTAATCAATGCATCACTGGTAAATTGTTGTGTCAGGGATTTCGATACCATAAATTACTTAAAACTTTTACTAAATTCTTTCATAGATACAAAGATTTGATTAGTAAATTTGGCTATACCTGTAGAAAGCTTATTAAAAATGGTATTTCTCATCCTAAATTTTATGGTAATATTGTACTTAAAGCAAGGAAATCACTATGTGATCCTTGTAAACTCATCGAACCTTTAAACAAACTTATAAGTAAGGGTTATCGTACCAATATTGTAATTAGATCTCTGAATATAGTTCACATTGGCACTAATATTGATTTTGTCATTAGCAAATTAAAACATAACTAAATTTCATTATCTTTTGAGGCAAGATGTATAGGGGACACAGCCACGTTAACTTTTATTTCTATAGAAGTCGCTCTTCACTATACTACTACCTGTCGATACATTTATTTTTGGCATTGCACAAGTCATGTCTTCTTTGACTATTAATGACGTTAGAATACTAAATCCCTGTGATGTGTTTTAGTCGATTTTAATCTCTGATGCATGATTTTTTACTATTAATTGGTTTTGGCTTTTAACTAGCTGTCAGTAACTGCGAGTACTCTCAAATCGTATTTTCTTGTTAATTCGACCTGTTGATACTGTTTATAATGCTTTTTTGTCATTTTTTATTTATATGGATCTTGTCTGTATACCAGCTATGATTATTTGTAATATCTTCAATTTTTCACTTATTCTTACAACATTTGTATAAACTTCAAGATTATAAAAAAAACGTTTTTTTTCTAAAGTGAACATTGATTGGTTAAATATTTCTCAGTGTGTTTGAATTTGTTTGTTAGCCTTTTGGTCATGAATGTTTGTCTCTAATATTTAATTAACTGTGCATTTGTATTAAGATATCGCAGATCTAATTTATTCGTTCATTGTGTAATCATACGTTTTTTGATTGAGTTAAGTCTGCCAATTGATATTTTATTGTATGTTTTTCTATGTTGTGATGTCATGCTATTGTTTCAGAACTAGAGGCTCTAAAGAGCCTGTGTCGCTCACCTTGGTCTATGTTAATATTAAACATTGTACACAAATGAATTCATGACAAAATTGTGTTTTGGTGATGGTGATGTGTTTGAAGATCTTACTTTACTAAACATTTTTGCTGCTTACAATTATCTCTATCTATAACAGTAGTTTCTGTGGAAAATGTTAGTGAAAATCTACAAATTTTGTGAAAATTGTTAAAAAATGACTATGAAGGGCAATAACTCCTCAGGGGGTCAATTGATTATTTTGGTCATGTTGACTCATTTTTAGTTCTTACTTTACTGTACATTATTGCTGTTTACAGTTTATCTCTATCTATAATAATATTCAAGATAATAACAAAAAAACAGCAAAATTTCCTCAAAATTACCAATTTAGGGGCAGCAACCTAACAACCGATGATCCAATTCATCTGAAAATTCCTGGGCAGATAGATCTTGACCTGATCAACAATTTCAACTCTGTCAGATTTGCTCTTAATGCTTTGTTTTTTGGGTTATAAGCCAAAAACTGCATTTTACTCCCATGTTCTATTTTTAGCCATGGCCGCCATCTTGGTTGGTTGGCCAAGTTACCGGACACAATTTTTATACTAGATACCCCAAAGATGATTGTGGCCAAGTTTCAATTAATTTGGCCCAGTAGTTTCAGAGGAGAAGATTTTTCTAAAAGATAACTAAGATTTACGTAAAATGGTTAAAAATTGACTATAAAGGGCAATAACTCCTACAGTGGTCAACTGACCATTTTGGTCATGTTGACTTATTTGTAGATCTTACTTTGCTGAACATTATTGCTGTGTACAGTTTTTCTCTATCTATAATAATATTCAAGATAATAACCAAAAACAGCAAAATTTCCATAAAATTACTGATTCAGGGGCAGCAACCTAACAACGGAATGTCAGATTCATCTGAAAATTTCAAGGCAGATAGATCTTAACCTGATAAACAATTTTACCCCATGTCAGATTTGCTCTAAATGCTTTGCTTTTTGAGTTATAAGCCAAAAACTGCATTTTACCCCTATGTTCCATTTTTAGCCATGGCGGCCATCTTGGTTGGTTGGCAAGGTCACCGGACACAATTTTCAAACTAGATACCTCAATGATGATTGTGGCCAAGTTTGGTTAAATTTGGCCCAGTAGTTTCAGAGGAGAAGATTTTTGTAAAAGTTAACGCAGGACGACGACGACGACGGACGACGACAGACGACGGACGCCAAGTGATGAGAAAAGCTCACTAGGCCCTTCGGGCCAGGTGAGCTAAAAAGGGAGAAGGTTTGGGCCCATTAAAACGTTTAATCCCGCTGCAAATGTTTGCACCTGTCCTAAGTCAGGAATCTGATGTACAGTAGTTGTCGTTTGTTTATGTAATATATACGTGTTTCTCGTTTCTCGTTTTGTTTATATAGATTAGACCGTTGGTTTTCCCGTTTGAATGGTTTTACACTAGTAATTTTGGGGCCCTTTATAGCTTGTTGTTCGGTGTGAGCGTGTTGAAGGCCGTACTTTAACCTATAATGGTTTAATTTTTAAATTGTTATTTGGATGGAGAGTTGTCTCATTGGCACTCACACCACATCTTCCTATATCTATGTATATATACATTGGACTTCAACTTCATCAAAAACTACCTTGACCAAAAACTTTAACCTGAAGCAGGACAGATGGACGTATGGACGAAAGAATGCACAGACCTGGAAACATAATGCCCCTCTTCTATCGTAGGTGAGGCATCAAAAAAGAGAAATGGTATGAGATCTCTCCTCTGTAAAGCTCTTTAAGTTTACAGAGAATAAGGAGATAAACAAAACAACACAAAATATCTCAAAGAATCAAGATCTCAATTCTGGAGTAATATATAAATTATCAGAGAAAAAAATATTTGTTGATACCAAACCTTTTCTATTTTCTAAACTTAACAAAATGTAGAAATTTGCTTCTAAAGGTTGTACCTTTTTATTTCCATTTGTCAACTGTCTTTCATATTTAAAAAGTAGAGATTTTCTCCTATAAAAAATTTACAAAGCCTTTCAGGAGATATGTCTCAATAACATCTCAACAATTTGGACTGTTTTTATTTGACATTAGCTAAGAAGTTATTTTTGATACAAAATCTTTTTTTCCCAAATAAAAATTACAAAAATACAATACTTATACTAATATGCACAACACTAGATTTTAATTAATATCAACTTACCTGATTTCACAACATCTGTGTACAATGTCCTTATCCTAATCTGTAATTTCCTACCATTTCTGAAAAACAGAGAGAAAGCATTGTTTCTTCTACGTTGACATTAATTGACTGCAATTATTTTTCGTCAATATCTTAATTTTCATCAATATCCTATTCAGAACCTGTTCAATATTTTGTATTATTATAAAAGCATAATTACCATAGCAACAGTTTTCACTACATTATATACAACCGGATATTTTATGGTGCTAATTTTATCATTATTTTCTTGATTAATTGTCATAGACATGTGAACACGGGAAATACAATATGAACTGCTAGTATACCTCACTTTTAGGTAATGTACGTTAATCAAGGTAAAAGTAACAACAATCTGTGAAAATCTGTCAAAATCTTTTTTTATAAATATTCTGAATCATAATAATTAATTGTCAGTCACAATATTTTGCTATATAGATAGAGGGATATTTTTATTTTAAAGTACAACTTGGTACATATACATGAAATACAATATATTACAATTTTAAACATAAGCAGTCAATTAACATGCATATTTATACCAACCAGCCTTTAGAGGCTTATGATGCACTGTCATTTATGCACGAAAAATTATATGAATAAATATATAATTCATATGATATCACATTTTTCAAATAATTAATTGGAAAGCATTTGTGGTTCGATTTTAATAAACCATGCAATGAGACACATTTAATTGTCTGAAATTTGTTTGATTATAGTTTTTTCTTCAGTTGCTTTTTTTTCTCCTGATACTAATAATCTGTATAAGATGAAAAGATTTATTTGGTTGAAATACACGGTGCATTACGTTTGCGCACATTACCAAATACATTTGCCCACAAAAATCATTATGTTTGCGCACAGCTTTTGATTACATTTGCGCGCATTTTTTTGACAGGTAAACTCAGGTAAAATACATGTAATAATACTTATCTATTTATTAATTTGTTTAATTATTTACAAGTATAAGTACCCCTTTCGTAAGTCTAAGTCCTCTGTTCACCAACGAAGAGGTGGAAGTGTGATTTCGAGCAGTATAACTCCGTTTTATTATGCACATGCACACGCACTAAATCCTAGAAATATGAACATATGATTCCTTTTTGTTTATTTTCAATTCTAAGACATCCATGGTGTTGTGAACGTCATCTCTTGACTTTGGTAGAGTTTGGGTATTCCTTGTTCCTTTTTCAGTAGAAAGCCATGGTCAAACTCTTCTGGTCTTTTTCAATAAGTGTTTCTTCTTCTGAATGAAGTTACATGTATGCCTTAAGCTATAACGAGGATTATAATGATCACTTTATTCTTAGTTTCAGAATTCTATATGAACAACATATTATTTAAATTAACAAATATTTTCAAAATTAATAATTCAAAGTCACATTTATCATGAAAATAAACTAGAGGCTCTAAAGAGCCTGTGTCGCTCACCTTGGTACATTTGTATATGTGAATATTCAACAAAGGACACAGATGGATTCGTGACAAAATTGTGTTTTGGTGATGGTGATATGTTTGTAGATCTAACTTTACTGAACATTCTTGCTGCGTACATATATCCCCATCTATAATGATTGGCCCAGTAGTTTCAGTTAAAAGTGTTAGTAAAAATTTACAAATTTTATGAAAATTGTTAAAAATTGACTATCGATTCGTCTGAAATTTTCAGGGCAGATAGATCTTGACCTGATAAACAATTTAACCCATGCCAGTTTTTCTCTTAATGCTTTTGTTTTTGAGTTATAAGCCAAAAACTGCATTTTATCCCATGTTCTATTTTTAGCCATGGCAGCCATCTTGGTAGGTTGACCAGGTCAACAGACACAATTTTTAAACTAGATACCCCAATGATGATTGTGGCCAAGTTTGGTTTAATATGGCGCAGTAGTTTCAGAGGAGAAGATTTTTGTAAAAGGTAACTAAGATTTACGAAAAATGGTTAAAAATTGACTATAAAGGGCAATAACTCCTAAAGGGGTCATTTGACCATTTCGGTAATGCTGACTTATTTGTAAATCTTATTTTGCTGAACATTATTGCTGTTTACAGTTTATCTCTATCTATAATATTTTTCAAGATAATAACCAAAAACAGCAAAATTTCCTTAAAATTACCAATTTAGGGGTAGCAACCCAACAACAGGTTGTTCGATTCATCTGAAATTTTCTGGGCAGATAGATCTTGACCTGATAAACAATTTTACCCCATGTCAGAATTGCTCTAAATGCTTTGGTTTTTGAGTTATAAGCCAAAAAATGCATTTTACCCCTATGTTCTATTTTTAGCCATGGCGGCCATCTTGGTAGGTTGACCGGGTCACCAGACACAATTTTTAAACTAGATACCCCAATGATGATTGTGGCCAAGTTTGGTTTAATATGGCGCAGTAGTTTCAGAGGAGAAGATTTTTGTAAAAGATAATTAAGATTTACAAAAAATGGTTAAAAATTGACTATAAAGGGCAATAACTCCTAAAGGGGTCATTTGACCATTTCGGTAATGTTGACTTATTTGTAAATCTTATTTTGCTGAACATTATTGCTGTTTACAGTTTATCTCTATCTATAATATTTTTCAAGATAATAACCAAAAACAGCAAAATTTCCTTAAAATTACCAATTTAGGGGTAGCAACCCAACAACAGGTTGTTCGATTCATCTGAAATTTTCAGGGCAGATAGATCTTGACCTGATAAACAATTTTACCCCATGTCAGAATTGCTCTAAATGCTTTTGTTTTTGAGTTATAAGCCAAAAACTGCATTTTACCCCTATGTTCTATTTTTAGCCATGGCGGCCATCTTGGTTGGTTGACCGGGTCACCGGACACAATTTTTAAACTAGATACCCCAATGATGATTGTGGCCAAGTTTGGTTTAATTTGGCCTGGTAGTTTCAGAGGAGAAGATTTTTGTAAAAGTTAACGCAGGACGACGACGGACGACGACGACGACGGACGACGACGACGACGGACGACGACAGACGCCGGACGCAAAGTGATGAGAAAAGCTCACTTGGCCCTTCGGGCCAGGTGAGCTAAAAAAGGTATAGTCATTTATAATTTAATTTAATTTTTATTTATATTTTTACCTGAGTTTACCTGTAAAATGAATGCGCGCAATTGTAATCAAAAGCTGCGCGTAAAACTTTTTAATCCCCAAATGCGCGCAAACGTAGTGCGCCCAAAATACAAATGCAAATTTTCTTACAAAACTATCCATAAGAAAAGGAGCACTGCACACAAAAAATAAAACTATGACAATTCTTCTTCTAGTGGTACCAAGTTGATTCACATCCAACCAGAAATGATATCACAATATTTTTCAAAATATAGTTTTTATGAAATATATAGTATAACATGGTTTTTGAATAATTATTGAATAAATCAGTGGATGTAATGATATAAAATGTCACATTCCATGTTTAAAATTCAACTGTTATTTTGTTTTTAATCCTTTTCGTAATAAATGCAAGTTGAAGAGTAATACTGTGGATTCATTCACTTTCGTGGGTATCAACTCTCATGGATTGATAAAAACTTGGTTTTCTAGAGGCTAACAACTCACAGTGATCACTTAGGTGCAGATGACTTCTAGAGGCTAACAACTCAGTGATCACTTAAGTGCAGATGACTTCTAGAGGCTAACAGTGGTCACTTTCTAGAGGCCAACAAATGACTGGTAATTTTGGTGCAGATGACTTCTAGATCCCCCAATGTTGTCCTGTAACAAGCATGACTATCAACAGACTGTCAGATAACAGAATAGTATATCTAAAATAAAGTAATCCATTGAATATTAGTTTTAATGCTACTCTGACCACACTTGGTTATAATATGGTGGGATGTTATAATTGATGGAGGAAGCTGGAACCACCAACCCTTTGACAGGAAAACTGTCAATCCTGGTCAATGAAGATTGGAGTCAAAGACTCCTGACACAAATTTTGTACTCCAAGAAAGTGTAAAGTTTTATGACCGAGAGCACAGACACGTTCAGACTCACAACTCCTTAGTTCTTTTTTTAGGACACGTATGGAAATAAATTGCATTTTTAAGATCTATTTTCTTTGAAAAATATTGACAACACCTTTCAACCATACTACATTTGTTAAAAAAAATGTTATATATATAAGTACGTCTGAGTCAGTGACAACCCTACAACAGATGTATCCATCGGATCGCCATCAATGATGGTGATACATGGCTGTGTACATAATGTATATACAAGACGAGTTGTATATATATATGTAATTTATTCCAATGAAGAAGGCCGTAATGGCCGAAACGTATGGGAATTTGTTTTATAGTTTTTATTATATATATATATATATAACAAAGAATTAGGGCTGTCCATAACTCTAGAACAGTAAAAGTGATGCCACCAAAATTCAAACCTGATCTGTATTTAGTGGTAATAAGCATTGTGTATAAGTTTCATAACATTTAAACTAAACTTAGAGAACGGAAACCAACTTTGAGACCTACAGACGGACAAGGGTAAAACTTAATGCCCCCTCCCATACGGTGGGGGCATAAAATCCTTGTGTATTGAACTATTTGAACGTTTTTTAACAGTAGATTTTCAGGTAATGACCGAATCAACATCATTTTATGTCAGTAGAGGAGCACTGACTTCTGGGTAAAAGATACACAACAGGCCAGGTGGATTTTGATTTTTCAACCTGTTCATAGTAGGCAGTCCATCAATACATAGTTTATCCATTTTTTGTAGAAATATTGAATACAGATAATCATCTACTGTTATCAATAATTTGAACCTGCAAGTCTTTAAAATATACAGAAGGAATAGAATGTTCACTGAATATCATTGACAAGCTGAAATTGAAGCCCAGCCTGTGTCAACTTAACGGCATTGAAAACCCTAAAATCTTAGTCCCCCCTGTGTCCACTCAATGAGGTGGACAAGCTGAAATTTAAGTTCCCCCTGTGTGTCCACTCAAAGGTGTGAACAAGCTGAAATCAATGTCCCCCTCATTGGGGTGAAAACGCTGAGGCAAAAAGTCCCCCTCAATGGGGGGACAAGCTGAACTCCTAGTCTCCCTCAATGGGGTGAACAAGGTGAACTCAAAAGCCCCCCTCAATGGGGTGAACAAGCTGTAAAAAGTCCCCCTCAATTGGATGAACATGCTGAACTCAAAAAGTCCTTCAATGGGGTGAACAAGATGAAATTTTAAGTCCCCCTCAGTGGGGTGAACAAGCTGATATCAAAAGTCACCCTTAATGGGGCAAAAAAGCTGAAATCAAGGGGTGAACAAGTTGAATTCAACATTACTCTCAACTGAGTGAACAAACTGGACTCAAAAGTTTCCCTCAATGGGGTAAACAAGCAGAAATCAAGTCACCCTCAATGGGGTAAACAAGCAGAAATCAAAGTTCCCCAGTGTTCAGTGTGGTGAGTGAAGAAGAATAGTCATAAAAAATACATGCTACTAAATAGGTTTTCCTCAAGCTTATAAAACATTGTGTGTAGTTGCAATAGTACGGGTTTTCCTACAGTTTTTATGTCTTATCTAATATTATTGATCCAATGTGTTTTGCTTTATCATGTGTACATGTAATAGTATTCCTATCTTTATAATTAGCAGTCTGTATAATAACAGCCATTGAATGCTATTTTCATGAACAGTGAATGATTCCATGCATATAACTTTCTTAACACAGTAATTTCCAATTAATCACAGACTTCAGGATATTCACTGATTATTTAGAGCACATTGAACCCTTAACTACAGTATACTGGTACTAAAAAGTTGGAAGAAAATTAGTCACTCACATCTCAAATATTAATTCGAACATTAATAAGACTTAAATATAAATAGAACTAAGTTGATCAAAATGTTTAACTTGTCTCTTTAAGGTATGTATGCTTCAATTGGCTTATAAAAATAGTTCTTAAATTTGTATCACTGTTTAATGTATTGGGATTTTTTTTACAGCAAAAAAGTGGTAAGAATTGGGCACCAACTTCTAGACATCACCTGACAAATAGAGTAACATGCATTCCTTTATTAGATGTTAGAACAATGCATTGTGATATAGCATCATTTCTTGATACATGGCAGGAAATATTTATGTTGCCACAAATTTGTTGAAAACTATTTTTTAGTTCATACAACAATAAAATGCTTCAGCGAGCACAGCCTAATTACGACCGCAGAGGTCTAACCCTGAACAGTTGGAACAAATTTGGACACAATATTCAAGCTTGATACTGTCTGAATTTGGATTGTGGTCAAATTTTTAACAAAATATAGGTTTCTGACACAAAATAAATGTGGTCAAAGATCATAAAAATCTATTGCGCAATACTGTGCAATTGAAGATTTCTTCTTGAAACTTTTAAAAAATTCAATATTTAAAAAAATTTGAAAAAAAATTTGAAATTCCTTCAAAAAATTGTAAACAAAATCACCCACACCACCCCCAGCTTATTGAAACCCCCCTTGGAGCAATAAACCCAAAACTCAATCCCAGCCTTTCCTTTGTAGTATGGAACCTTGTAGTACAATTTCAGAGAGATCCATACAGTAACACACAAGCTGTCTGGCAGCTAGAAAATGCTTCTTTTTGGCCACTTATTCCAACATGTTTGGGGCAATTAACCCCAAACTCAATCCCAGCCTCCCCTTTGTTATATGGAACATTGTGGTACAATTTCAGAGAGATCCATACAGTTTCACACAAGTTATTGTCTGGAAACTAGAAATGCTTGTTTTCTGCCACTTTTTGGCCCTTAATTCCTAAACTGTTGGCCCCGTAACCCGTAAAATGAATCCCAAACTTCTACTTGAGGTATTAAATATTCCTGTACAATTTCAGAGCAATTGAAATACATATACTTAAGTTATTATCCTGAAACTATAAAAAAAAAAAAAGCTTGTTTTGAGCCCCTTTTGGACTCATAATTCCTAAACGGTTGGGACCATCATCCCCAAAATCAATCCCAACATTCCTTTTTCATAAAGATCTATTCACTTCATCTTAAGTTATTGTCTGGAAACCAATGTGTCTTCGGACAACGATGCAGACATCATACCATTAATGACTTTTTAAGAGTATTAACTCCTCCGAGTAGTTTTGATGTAAATAGACATTAGTTAGATCTCAACATTATTGCTCATACATATTTTCTGTATCTATAGCAGTTTTCAAGATAATAGACATAACTTGCATTTAACCCCTATGTTTTATTTTAGCCATGACAGTCCTGAATGTTGGCAGGCCAGATCATTTTCCCCCCAAAGATACTCCATGATGATTGTGGACAAGCTTGGTTACATTTGGTTAAGAGGTATCAGAGGAGTAAATCTTTGTAAAAGTTAACTACCAATGACGGACAACAATAACAGATAATGGACTACAATGGTATTTTTCTTTATGGGAATAGCTCACATTGAGCTTTTGGGTCATGTAAGCTCAAAAGGATGAAAACATAAAAATAGTCTTCCAAAAAGTGTTTCAGAATTTTACCATAAAGGAGGAATTTAAGTGATTTTTTTTGTTGCTGTAAAGGCTCGTTTTTTAAAATAATTTACAATTTCAAATGTTAAATATTATATATTATAAACACATTGGAAATCATAGAACTATTTGGTTTTTTTTAGTGCTTGAAGATCCCATAATTGTTTTGCATGAATAACAAGGTAACTTTCAATAGTAGGAAAATTTGATGATTACCATGAAAAAAATATTTAAAATTCTATATCAATTCATATTCACTGTAAGTCAGAGAATGAATTCAGATTTACTTCATGCAAAAGTAAAATATAACATTTAACTTCTCTTCTTAAAATTACTGCTCATTTTTGTTGTGTGTTTATAACAGCAATTTGATAAATACATGGTAACTTTGATATATTAGTACTATTCAAAATAAAACTCCAAAGTGGTTTTTATCAAAGAATTAGGACTTTCCATAGACAAATTTCTCTGCTAATAAATAACACCAACATAAGACATACTTAGAAATTTCTTTTTCATTTAATATAACAAGATCTTAGTGATTTTTATACAATAATGAAAAAGATATTATTTTATGATGACTACAGTTGCAATGTTAAACTAATGCCAGTGAAATGACTTTATACATCTGACGGTGATATTTCATGAGAGCACAATATAATGAATAATGATCTACATCTTCTATACATTTTACATATTACATAAAACAAATTATATAATGGGAGAAAAATACAAGAAAAGTGTTAATGAAATTCTTTTTTATTCTACAGCGCCTAGACTCATCTTGGAGAAAACAAAATGCTTAGATATTGGCAATAAATAAATGTATATATTCATTCATTGTCTAAAAGCTGTGTGCAGTGCAAATCAAATTTGTAATTAAGGTATATTCCAATAAAATGAAAGTTGGAGGGAAGGATGGTAAATTTAAAACAGTCCTGAGTAATTCATGGTTGTATATTCCTTTAAAGTATGCCAAATTTCTGAGTTGTCAAGAGGTTTTTGAAGTCTTAAACCTGTCCTAACAGAGTTCAATAAAATAGGAGACAAATAAGAAACAACATAATACATTACTAATCATAATAATTACAGTTTTTAACTTTACAAACATTGGTTCACATACTTTTGTGTTACATTATGTATCAATCAGGTTTTTTCTTTATTCAATCAAATTGCATTCCTAATTCTGATTCATTTTTTTTTTTTTACAGTTGAACTAAAAAATCATAACTTCTACACTTAATTTCACTTACAAATTATTAATACTGCAAAAGATCGCTTTTTTAAGCATTCATTAAGTACATACAGGGGAGACAACTACAATTTGACAATCAGACATAAATAAAAAACAAAAAAAAACAACATCCAGATAGGTCAGTCAAGTCCTCATAAATTCCAAATTCAGTACATTTTGTGCTTGTTGATTTTTTGGGGCACTTTTTGACTTCACTCCCCCAAAAGAATTAATAAAATTAAACATTTAAAAACTCTAAGTATCTGAAAACAGCAAACTCTAAATCTAACTGATTGCATGCTTACAATTCAAAGATAAAAAAAATTAATTTCAAACTAAAAGCTCCATTTCTTAAAATTCCATTGAAATTCAACACTAATACAATTTCTAACTTGCTATACTTTATAATGACAATCAACATATAGTAAATTTGTCTGTACAATGAATCATGAAATACATTCTTTAGAAAACATATGATTTCACAGACTATATTATTCTGACAGATTGATACAATCCATCATCCTAAAATTTCAAAAAAGGTCCCTGATTAAATTAATAAAAGGGTTTCTGTTTTGAAGTGTGTAAAATAAAGTTAACAGGATTTCCTGCCAGTCATGATCACATGAAATTTGTAAAACACAGGCCATAAGCTTATAATTGATTTGGTTTCAGAGATATCATAACTTTTATTCTATTACTCTTTAAAATTTGAATTAAGCAAAATTTTTGCATGGGCATATTCCATTTAGATAAAGATGATCTGAGAGGGACATATGGTTAGAAAGACAGAGGTATATCTAATTACTGACCTGCATATAAAATGAAATTGATATATCATACAACCTGCTTAATCAATGTGGATTTAAAATTTAAGAAAGAGGCAAATATTTTCAAAAATATAAATCAGACATAAAAAAAATCAAGACAGTTTCAATTTCAATGAAATGATGAATAAAATGGAATTATTTACAATGATAAAGGGAAGTAACTCTATGTACCTAACATAACAACTAAATTAATATTCCTAGACAACAATCATAATCAAACCAGTTTCAAATTACAGCTTTAGGGTTCACTATTTTAAGTGTAGAAGTTTTTGCGTCAAACTTGAGAACATTATGTACTAATTGATTAATAATTTTTCAAGTATTAAATAATGTTTTTAAATAGTATATAATGTTAAAATATCTGCTGGGAGACATCAACCGGTGACTATTTGCAGAAAATTATTGGAGCAGTCATATATAATTACTATAAACAAACCAATTTTTGTGCATGCTTTAGCGAATATTTCTTTTTAGTCACTTTTTGGGGATCTATTTTTTCAATCTTATCGTTTTCTTAATATATTTATATCCAAGCTTCATATATTTGCAACTACTTAAACTCACATTTTTTTGTACTCACAAAAATGTGAGTAGAAAGTTTTGAAAATAAATTGCTCATGTAAATTATAAATAGTTTGGGTTAAGGTAATTTAAGTTTTGTTGTGATACTTTCACGGAACATTCCATTCTTATTACTGTGTACCTGTTTTATCTAATTTTTTATGCTAAAATCACATACTGCTTGTTTTCTAACATTGAACATTAAAACAAAGTTGTAGAAATGGTTTGAGATTCATCTATTCTTTTACAGTCTACTTGAACAACATTTTTCTTGGTTTTATCCTCTGTGATAAACCTTAGTGTAACCTGACCTAAAAATATTCTCAAATATTTTCAAAGGGATTAACTGTACCACCATAAATTAAAACTAAAATTGAATGGATAATGCTATAAAAACAATTAAGAAACAAAATAAAAATATTGGTAGTCACATATCTTTGACATAAAAATAGAACATGGATTATCATTTAATGATCAAATATTTGTCCGTTTCCATGGATTTGCTGCCTATTTCCAAAACAACGAATGATATTCTGTAGATGTGTCTATTGCACAATGCCAACCCCAATCTTGTTCGGATTATCTCCCTTGTTATATAAACTGGTTCCTCTGGCTTGTTTTCACATCATATCATTCTCAAGCTGCTAAGCCAGGCAAAGTCGAGCTTTTATTGGTCAATTATCATATCAACTCTACCGGCTGTTCATTCGATCCCAGCTTATCACATAACAACAAGAATTTTGGTCCTAGCCTTATATTTTGACGATCATGAACTTGCGGCTCTATACACTGCTGCAATGTCACTTTCAGCATATCCTAATCGTCTTGCCTTTTTATACAACTGTAAAAAGAGAAAGAAAATTAAATACAATATCTTCTTTATAGAGGTGTATATTAAATGTAAATTGAGTATATCAAAGGTCTGAGGTACCTCTTGACATTCATCTCATAGGAAAATCATCTGTTTCAAAAATTTAGGCTATCACAGGGGAATTTACAAAAGAAAAATTTAATAAATTTACTATGTATTACCCTAGACAATTAAGCTTATGTTTTAGAAAGTTACTGTGTGGACAAAACTGGAGACATTTTTTATGTTTCTGGTAAGAACAAGCCATTTTGATAAACAAATTTTAAACGCCAAGCTTATAAAAAAGAAGATGTGGTATGATTGCCAATGAGACAACTGTCCACAAGGGACCAAAATGACACAGACATTAACACTATAGGTCACCGTAGGGCCTTCAACAATGAGCATATTAATTCAGAAATGTGTTTTGATACATTCTCATTGACTTAAAAAAACATTGCAGAGAACGCATGACATTCAAGAATTTGTCTGTTACTGGTAACAAAATATTCTAAAATATAGTTCTTCCATTTAGCTGCCAACCAATATCTGTAAAGGCTATGCCATAACATCTTCGCTAGCCAAGGGTTACGATCCACTCCCGTTCTGTTCACCCTTGCGGATTGAGATAAAATTTCAGAGACACAAGGTAAGTATTTTTATTGGTTGCAGTCGAAACTCACTGCATCCAATCAAAAACCGCCTATAACATGATCACGTGTAAATGTAGAAAGTGTTTGTAAACAATTGCCACGTGTTTATTGTGCAACAAGTCTTTACATTCCATAAACATACGACAATATTTAATGACAACTTGAATGTTTTTAATCAATTAGTAGAAGTTCCTGTGTATTTTTCATGCACATGAATGAAATGAAATTGCATGAATGTTGACATATATTTTTGTTTCCGGCATTATCAAGTGTGTAGAATCTAGACGCTACCGTGTTTTTACCTCCAAATTGAAGAGTTCAAGTGCTACCATTGGTAAAAAATAATGTATTCGGAATGGGTGTGACTTTAATCTTCCGATAGATGGTGCAACATTGTTTTCACAAATGTTGGCTCAATCTGCCAAGGGTGAAGAGAACGGGAGTGGATCGTAACCCTTGGCTAGCAAAGATGATGCTATAAGTAAGCTTCATATTTGTCAATATCTTTCCACCAAGAACTATACATAAATTGATATCATTGTGCAGAATATCTCCCCCTGAATATTTCCAGACTGGTACTTACTTCATTTGCTGCTGATGCTACATATAATGGTTGTTCTACTTTGTCTCCCAGTAACAGGGCTAAACGTAAATCTTTCTGCTGATGCATCAATGGAAAATGAGGATCATACTTTTGATTTAAAATAGCTGAAAAATAATACAATAGTAAGAGTTAACTTAGGTTAATATCAATACATCATTTTGTAAATGATCAGCAGTATTTTCACGTTTTTTCCCCCTTTGTACTTTTTCATCATGGGTATCAATTTTGTGGTTTGTCAAAATATTGTATATTGAGGGAGTTTTGAATTTGTGTTTTATAGATTAAGGAGAATAACTGTTTTGTTACTTCTGTATTTAAAGCTCGGATATCATCATCAATTGGTGAATTGATGGCCTCAAATTGAGTTTACTGGCGACGCATTACTGGAGCCAGTAAAAAAGGTATTAGTGACCATCAAAACACCAATTGAAGCCATCTGAGGTTAAAATGCAATATTGTTATCTCAATTCTAGTGAAACTAACTGAAAACGTCAATCAAATATTTAAAATCTGAACGTTTTCATGGCATTAATTGTGAATCTTTTAGCCATGAGAATTGATGTTACAAATAATATTGCATTAGAATATCTATTGTTGTAAAACACTAATATATCATCAAAACTTTCTCTAGTTTGATCCATCATAAATTATCTGCCTATTGAAAAAGGCAGTGTTAACAACAATCAACATAAAGATATTCTAACATGATGGGAAATATGTATTTCCATGGGTAGTTTTGGGTACTGAGTTTACAATTGAACTATGATATCAACAACCGTTGGTACCCCATGAACAATGTTTTCACAGTTATGGTAAGGCCATAAAAAAATATATGTCTGTTTCCTGCTTCCAAGGCCAAAAAATCAGGGTCGGTAGGTCGGGATTTCTTTTTTTTTTTTTTTTTTTGCACTTCCTGTCAGATTTGCAGTCGGTTATATGTCATGTTTGGTTAGGGTCCTGTACCCCTAAATGATTTAATCCCTTTAAAGAAGCTTTAATTGAATAATCCTCCAAGTGCTGACATTTTTAAACTCGTTTATTGTGGCACATTTGTGCTGGGAGCAGCCATTCTTTGTTTGGGCATAGTAAAATACGGATCTGGATCGGACCGGAAACGATTTTTTCCGGACCGGAACAGAATTTTTTCCGGATTTGAATAAAAAGATCTAGGGTCGGGGGGTTTGAGTCAGGGACGGTCGGAAACAGGAAACAGACATATATTTTGTTTTGGCCTAACTACTTTATTTAATGTATTCTGTATATTTTCCATTGAAATCTGGTAAAAGTCTCTGTCCCTTTGCAAAACCTTGCGAAGACTTTGTTAACCTTGTTTTACATTGCTTGCACATTTTTAAGGCTTTATATTGTGTGATGTTACAAAAAAAAGGTGAATACAGGTTTGAAGTTTCAGTCCTACATTATATATATATAATATGTCATCCAGTGAAGACCATCTCTTCTTTAGGGGTAGACTTTATATAGATAAATTAAGTGGTATAAGAAAAGCATAATGAGTATAATAAATTTGATGTATGCCTTTTTGTGCTTCTTCGTTACATTTGTTGTTTTTATAGTGATGCAAGTATGTTTGTTTTGTTCATACTTTTAACGACAAAATTATTTTTATGTCTACCTGTACGAATTTCAAACGCGCATTTTTACACCAGCAATGAAAACCTTCTTTCCTTTACGGGTCGACTTTTTATATACATAAATTAATTGGTACAAGAAAAGCAAAATGAGTATGTTAAATTTGATGTATGCCTTTTTGTGATTCTTCCTTACATTTGTTGTTTTTATAGTGATATTAAGATGATAACACAATATTGACTGCTGTACCCCTATTTTTGACATTTTTACTCTTTGAGTATGTTTGTTTTGTTCATACATCGTTGACAATGTAATGGAATTTGATGTGAATGTCATACAAGTGAGAGGTTTAGCTAGCTATAAAACCAGGTTCAATCCACCATTTTCTACATTAGAAAATGCCTGTACCAAGTCAGGAATATGACAGTTGTTATCCATCGTTTGATGTGTTTGGACAATTGATTTTGCCTTTTGATTTTGGATTTTCCTTTTTGAATTTTCCTCGGAGTTCGGTATTTTTGTGTTTTTACTTTTAACTATTTAATGTATTCTGTATATTTTCCATTGAAATCTGGTAAAAGTCTCTGTCCCTTTGCAAAACCTTGCGAAGACTTTGTTAACCTTGTTTTACATTGCTTGCACATTTTTAAGGCTTTATATTGTGTGATGTTACAAAAAAAGGTGAATACAGGTTTGAAGTTTCAGTCCCACATTATATACATATAATATGTCATCCAGTGAAGAAAAGTCATGTCTATTTAATAATAATCATACCAAGTAGTCACATTTTATTTCCTTTCTTCTAGTTTCATCCATCATATATATAAATAATTGTCAGAATAAATTCAAACAATTATTTCTGATTTTTCTATATACTGTGAACCATTAAATAGAAAATGTGTATGATTTGTCAATAGTATTACCTTGACTTTTATGTATAACTGTAGGACAGGAAAGAGAACCAAGGGAGAGTATGATTTGTCACTAGTATTACCTTGACTTTTATGTATAACCGTAGGACAGGAAAGAGAACCAAGGGAGAGTATGATTTGTCACTAGTATTACCTTGACTTTTATGTATAACCGTAGGACAGGAAAGAGAACCAAAGGAGAGTATGATTTGTCACTAGTATTACCTTGACTTTTATGTATAACCGTAGGACAGGAAAGAGAACCAAGGGAGAGTAGGATTTGTCACTAGTATTACCTTGACTTTTATGTATATAACTGTAGGACAGGAAAGAGAACCAAGGGAGAGTAGGATTTGTCACTAGTATTACCTTGACTTTTATGTATAACTGTAGGACAGGAAAGAGAACCAAGTGAGAGAACCTCTGCCACATCTTCCTGATCTAAGCCAACTTTCTCTGCCATGGCCATACCCTCAGCTAGACTGGCCATTGTTGTTCCCATTATCATATTTACTATTAACTTCATTCTAGTAGCACCACCAATTTCTGGACCTTCATAATGATACAATATTCAATTAAGAAAACATCTTTGTAGAATTTCTAAATCAAATGTACATGAATTGTCATTATATGGGACAAAGTCATTAAAAAATTATTAATGATTTCATCTGCCATCATGACAATACAATGGTATAAGAACTTAAATCGAATTCCACAGTTTTGAGGTAATGTTTAATGAAATTATCTGCTTAGAATTAACTAAGTACCAGGAGCCAACTACTTCTAGCTATTTCTTTTACATCAGATTTAGTGTCTGGGATACCAAAGTTGATTCTGCTGCAACAATGATTTTTTTTTGTATTCTTGTTTTTGAAAAAGTGATTCTAATCATTTGAGTTACCTCCCATAGTTTTTTTTTATTTTTATTATGAGGCTTTTAAGCAAAAATAGAAATGAAACAGCAAATGCATAATTTTTTTAGTTGGAACATATATATAAAGATATCAAGAATGCTACAAATAAAGGCAACATAGTTTCAAAATTAAGATTAAATCATGTATTATTCATGAATCTGATGTTCAGTGGTTGTCGTCGGTTTTTTTGTGGTTCACTAGAGTTTCTTGTTTCATGTATTTTATAAAGATTAGACTGTTGGTTTTCCTGTTTAAATGGTTTTACACTAGTAATTTTTGAGGCCCTTTATAGCTTGTTGTTCAGTGTGAGACCATACCTTGATCTTTAATGGTTTACTTTTATAAATTGTGACTTGGATGGAGAGTTGTCTCCTTGGCACTGTCAATAAACTTTGGTTATTTCCTTTTATCCTTTTTTTTTTTTTTTTTTTTATAAATTATAGTTTTAAGGCTTCAATTCAAGTATATAAATTTAACTAAATACTATCATTAAGATCAATTTCAGAAAACAGAACTTTTAATAACTGCATACCTACCTAAAAATAAGAATTTCTTTGCTATTGCTTCAAAACATGTGTAACAATCATCAAATAACTTTCTGTCACCAGAAGCCAGGATGATTAACTGTCCTTCTAATGCTGGTACTCTACTCCCCACCACAGGGGATTCTAGAAATACTCCTCCTCGGGCATTTATAGCCTGCAATAAATAAGCATGTTAAATGTTATTAAACAAAAACTTCATTAACATTCCTGTTTGTTCTTGTCACTTATTATAAGAACTAAATTCTTATATATAACATTAAAAGTGATTTTATAGATACTGACCAATATCATAAACGGACAGAGAAATATTGTTTTCTGTAATTCCATGATAGTCGTAAAGTAAAAATACAAAACTTAAGTAAAATAAAACACAAGTTTCAATATCTTTATATTATGTTAAGTTGGGTCAAAAAGTTATATCAAATGAAATCCATTTCAGAAAAAAAAGTTCTGATTTCCAAATATCACCAGTCAAATCTCTTCCTAATCAGTTAATTAATTGAAAATGAATCAATATAGGGATGGATAAACATGAAACAATCATATCACGAAATCCTATAAAAATTGCTGTGTCCATTTATTCGTGTGATTGGTGATAAATGCATAACAATGTGATAAATAATCCTGTGTCAGATGTCAAAACTACAACTAACTGAACCCTCAAACACCACTATGGGTCGAGATTTTTTTTAATTTTCAAAATGTGTCTAAAATTTGCCAATTTGTTTCTTAGTAGAGCCAATTAAGTTCCAAACTTCTGTTTACTCTTACCCAACACTTGCTATAACCATATTATATTTATCATTTTATTGTATAATCATTTTATTTGTCACTCACTTCAGCAACATCTTGCATTGTGTCTTCGTCTATCGTTGACATTTCGATATAACATTTTCCCTTGGTTATTCCTTGTAATACACCAAAATTACCAAACACTAACTGAAAAAAAAATCAAAACTATATACCACCTAGCTAAAGAGTAAAAGATTTATATAAAATTAAATACATTATGTTTTTATATGTAAGTATGCTTCATATATTCAAGTCTGCCGACTTTAAAGTATGGGTTTTTCTCATTGTTGAAGTTGGTACAGTTGTCTATAATTGCTTACATCCACTTCATTTGAACTTTGGTGGAGAGTTGTCTCTTTGGAAATCACACCACATCTCCTTATATTTATACTTATTTTACCACATGGCACTTTGTTGACTGTACCAGTTTTCTACAGCAGTTAGTCAGAATTTCTGACCAGTTAAACAGTTTGTTTTGATAAAGATATGATAAAACAAGTAGCAATTGGTTCAATTATTTTATATGAACTTCAATAGGTGGATACAACACTAGTTTTCTATAGCAGATGAGATTGTGGCTTAAAAAAGTCTGTCCTCATGACCATACAATTTCTAGGAGGAAAACCCTTTAACATACATTTTTTTCTGTCTCATTTGTATTTTAGGGTACTTAGCAGACCCACTGGTATTTATTGGCAGATAAAATAGAACAGATTTTTTTTTAAATTTAATTAATTACTAGTGCATTTATTATTGCGATTTTGTTATTTTAGACTTAAATGCGATTTTAATTTAATATTACATTTTGAGAAAAAATCTGTTTTATTCATATAGAATATTTCAAATAGCGAGTTTAAATCATTGTGTTTACAACACTGTTACATTTTTCGCAATAATTTTTAAATTTACAGTATTGTATATAAATTACAAGACTTATTTGACTATCTGAATGGTTTTATTAATGTCTACTGATTGGAGATGTTATTTTAGTGCATTGATCAAAGGATGTTAGTCTGATCAATCAATATATATATAACCTGTCAAGACAAACAAAGGTTTGTTTCTCACCTGTACATTAACACCTATTATTATATACATGCTATTGATTTATAGAAAACTTAACCATTGTGTTACATTCTAATACTGTCAATTCACAAATTATTGCAAGTTTTTTTTTTAAATTATTTTGAATAATGTGACTGGGTGATTATTGCAATAATGAAAACTCGCTTTCTGGCATCTGAAACATTAATATATCTCTATGCAGATTTACCAAAAATCCAGACAATTAATCTTGCATTTTGGTCCTATCTTCAAACATTTCTTAATTTACATAAAGCTCACATTTTAAATTAATTACTCAAAACTTCCCCCTACTTTTGATGGATTCAAAATACAGACTTTCAACTGAATATTTGCACATTGATACTAAATTTTAATTGATATAATGTCTTAAAAATCTGCAATTTTACTGAAAAGATTCAATTTTTCAATATGACTATTTTCCAAATTATATGTTCTACTTTTACATTGAAACTCAAGCCTCAACTTATTTTTCTACAAAACAACCATGTGCTCCGCAGGGCGAAGCTTTATATGACCGCAGAGGTAAAACCCTGAACAGTTGGGGCATGTATGGACAAAACATTCCAGCTTGATACAACTCTGAATTTGGATTGTGATCAAATTTTTGACATAATATGGGTTTATTTCACAAAACAAATGTCAACATCTTACTAATCTATTGCACAATATTGTGCAATTAAAGATTTCTTCTTCAAACTTTTCAAAAATTTGAAAAAACCTTGTTTTCCCCCTAATTCTGAAACATTTTGAGCCATAACCCCCCAAAGTCAGTACTAACTATCCTTTCATGGTATGGACACTTGTGGTGTAGTTTCAGAGAGATTCATACACTTAAACACAAGTTATTGTTTGCAAACTACAAAAATGCTTATTTTAGACCTCCTTTATGGCCCCTTATTCCTAAACTTACCCCTAAAATTAGTACTAACATCCCTTCATGGTATCCCTTCATGGTATGGAAACTTATGGTATAGTTTCAGAGAGATTCATACACTTAAACACAAGTTATTGTTTGAAAACTACAAAAATGCTTATTTTGGGCCCCCTTTATGGCCCCTAATTCCTAAACTAACCCCTAAAATCAATACCAACTATCCCTTCATAGTATGGAAACTTGTGGTATAATTTCAGAGAGATTCATACACTTAAACACAAGTTATTGTTTGAAAACTACAAAAATTCTTATTTTGGGCCCCTTTTTTGCCCCTTAATACAAAACTATTGGTACCATAACCCCAAAAATCAATCCCAGCATTCCCTTAGTAGTAATGAACATTCTGGTAAAAAATTATAAAGATCCATTAACTAAAACTAAAGTTATTGTCTGTAACTAAATGCTTCTTTGGACGCAGACAACAACATGATAGCATTATATGACGCAATTTTTTTTGCGGTCGTATAAAAATCTTTTGATGTGTGCTGAGAGAATGAGATTTATTTATAAAGGTGCTATTACACGGTGTATATTCATAACGTATTATATAATTATTTAATACACACATCTTTGACTGCTGTAGAATCTGATACACAGGCAAACGTCATGTCACAAGCCTGTACAACTTCTGCTGGGTTATTTCCCTTGAATGCCCCTGCTGATATAAATTCTTTACACTGAAAATACAAAACAACATTTCTTTAGCATATATGTACAGGCTGAAACATTAAATCAACTGTAGTGTCGTTCTTTTTTAATTTATGAACACTATTTTTGGAACTGATTAGGTACAAGCACTTCACAAGTGACAAATTTGAGGGTTGAACTCTGTTTAACAGTGTCAAACTTGTCAATAATACAATGTAATGAAAAATAAAAAAATTTAAACTGTATCTTGCATTATAAAAAGTTATCAATCACACAATTATCTATGGGAAATATCTGGAACTAAATTGCAACAGAATTAAAATAATTGTATCTTTCCAGGAAATTTGTAGACTAAAATTTTCAAATTTACCCTAGTGCTATTTAACCTAAGAGAGAACACTCCATAGTCTTAGATAAATGTTTGTTTTATAATTTGTTATAAGATTGGCTTTCAGTAACTGTATGTACACATAAAACAATACATCATGATTTGATATGATTTTCACCACTGTCCCAGGTTGGGGAGGGGGAGCTGAGCACCCACAAACATGTTTAACTGCCACTTTCAGCATGTGCCGGTCCTAAGTCAGAAACATATAATTCAGTGGTTGTCTATTCAACTTAATAATAAATGGGATGTCTTTTTAGTGGAGTTTCTACTGAAAATACCTGCATGAACATCACTTATAACATAAAATATATACTATAGATGATCTAATAGTTTCTTTGATTCCAAGTTTCATTTCATTTTTGGACTTTTTAACCAGTCTGGTTATTGTAGATCCAAAGTGTAAACACATGCCTACAAGCACGATCCGACTATGTTATTCTAGCAGTTATCTGGAAGTGTGAAACAAGACTAACACCTATTGCTAACTCTTTCTAACAAAAACAAGCTATTTTTGTTAACAGCGTCATCTACTTGCTAAATTGCTAATCATGTCAATAATCAACATGCTTCTTCATAATAAAATAATGATTACAAAACATAAATAGCCAAATGGCAATTTAATATCACCCTTTCATTTCTATTCTCATTGCAATGCTTTGGAAGAAAAAAGAACATTCAGTTTCACAGATATACAAATACCTCTTTGTTCTAAGAAATGAGATTTATGGATTGAACTATAAAATATTGAAGCTGCCTAACCAACCCACTCTATTGCTTAATTATTAATGATTATTACATCTGATTGTACACCTGGGTTTCTATTGCTTTACTTAGACAAAGACTAGCCATATATTTACTTAGTCTTAGATCATTTAACTATTGATTTTTGCTGGGAAAGTAAACAAAACAATATTGAAGTATTGATTGTATCCCTCCTGACATCCCTAATACACAGAATGGACTAACCCATTCAGCATCAGGACCAGATTATTTTTAAACATGGCTTCTTACATTGGTTCATGTTAGCTTCACATACAAAACACTAATGGTAAGCATGTTTTGTCTCTTTTTATTTTATTGCATCAGATTTCTTATAACAATGCAATATTTCAAGAGTTTTTATAACATATTTATAACTGTATAATTTTAAGTGAAGTAAGTAATTCCCTGGCATTTTACTATCTAAACACAGACAACATCACATGTTTTTCTAATTATTTGCAGCAAAAAGAGGATTTTTCTGATCATTAAACCTACATATTTTCATAATTATAATACTTAATACGATGTAAGACAGACGTTAAATGTCTTACATATTCCACTTTTCTAAAATGTCTACAACAGCCCCCTTTTAATTTCTACATCAAGAAAATCAGCAGAAATGGAAACATTTGCTGTTACAAAATGTTAGAAATTATTATAAATTAAGGAATGTATCTCCCTCATGCAAAGCTCTGATTCCTTTCACAGATTTGGCTATACTTTTTGGAACTTTTGGATTATAGCTCTTCATCTTTTTTATAAGCTTTGGATTTCAAATATTTTGGCCACGAGCATCACTAAAGAGACATGTATTGTCGAAATGTGCATCTGGTGCAGAAAAATTGGTACCATTAATGTTATTATCAACCTAAAGGTACATGTAACAATCTGAGACTAACTAAATTTGAGGCAACACATTTCCCGATTTTTTTTTATTATTAAACCTTTCCAATTAATTTTGTGAAGCAGTATTTTTAAATTGAAGAAGCTGTAAACAATTGACAATTGATTGAAGGTCGAGAAATATGTACATGTAGAGCTTCACATAATATAGTTCTTGCTTCAATGATGCTCTGACCTAAACATGTATATAATCTACATGTACTTAATATCTTATATATCTATACCGGTATACATTTACAGACATCATGACCTAATTTAACTACTGATATAAACTTGTAATGTATGGTACTTGTGCCTTGAGGCTATAGTCTTTATAGACATATCCTTTACATTAGCTCTACAAAATTATTAATCTTAGCTGAATATGTATGCAGTTCATCTATTCTTTCAGCAGAAAAATATTGTTTTTTTTTTAAATTAAATTTGCAACTAAATATTCTAATCAGTCAAAAACATTTCTTCAGTTTTAGTGAATTTTTTCTCCACAAGATAAAAATGCCAACAATTTCCTGCACATTGAGCACTTTTCTAACCTACGTAGTTCTCCTCACATAAATTGTTCAAGCTTGCTGATCTAAGGTTAGTCTTAGTGATGAAAAGAATGTGAACCATTAAGATGGATAACTTTTACTTCATATGATTTAAAGTGTGTCATTGCATACATGTAAGTTTCTATGTAATAAAGTATGTTACATATATACTCTTATCAGATCATATAAAACTAATTTATATCAAAAAATATTTCATAAATGTAAAAACTATATAAAACATCAGTAGTGAATGATATGTGAATGATATGCCTATTGATGGTCACCGATTTCATATGGGTTGTATAACTTGACCCAATAATGACCCTAATCACTTATCTATATCCAGAAACTATTACACCTTTTGTTTTCTAACAAACAAAGTCACATGACATCAGTACAAATCAGGTGACTTGTACAAAAGATGTGAGAGGCTGCCATATGTCAACAGTGTTTTAGATTAGGTAGGAGATTTTAATATATGACATTAACTATATTTAGTTTAGTGAAGAGTTTACATTCATAAATACATTTAGATAAAGTGGTTTAATTCATATACAAGAAACATAGAAAGCAAGATATTTATAAAGCCTGTTGAAGCATTTTTTCTTCACAGTTTTAGTTAAGGTAAGGTAAGCTTTATGTGGTAACACTTTTCCTATAAATGAAATACAATTTACAAAAAATTCTTGAATAGAGCATTATCTCTCAAAGTTTTTAAAGCATCCTAGCACAGAGGAACTTATTTTTGAAAAAGCCATTTCAATTTCAAGCATTACCAAGCTGAATATAATTTTTAGTTTTTTGATAAAAAAATTTTTTTTAGGCATGTTGCGATGTGAAATTTTATTTTTTCTAATTTCTACGATATTTCTGTAACATGTAAACATGCATTTTTAAAAGCAACAAAAAAAAATGTGTGCAATTTGTCATTGAAAAGAAAGGGGTTCAAAAAGAAATCGTAAATGAGTGCGTTTATTCTTATTTAAATTAATTGTTAATCCAGTGATATGGTCAATTTTATTCTATCTTTACTTTTAAAACCTAGAATCTAAAGTCCTTTTAAGGACCTTGACAAAGCTTATACTTCCTGCAACGTGTTAATTACCAAATGACATGGACATCCGACACATTTAACATGTGTAGACAATTCTAGTACACTAGTCGTTAAAACCAAAACAGGAATAATTAAACATCATTTTATAATATTTCCTGACTAGCTGAACATAAACATGTCCTTTTTCCTTTGTCTCTATATATATATATGTGTAAAATTATTTCTAGATATGAAAATAATGGCAATTAATTAGTGCTGGTAACAAAAAATACATAAAAAAAGTTATTTTTCTTATATTTTCTTTTATCTTAATTAGAAAGTTTAAAACTGAACCCTACTTTTTAATTATAAACTAGTTTGATCCAGTTGAGAATATAAGCACTAAATAACTAATCTCCAATGTAATAAGTTAACCAGCAGGCTGAATAATTAATGAGAGAAATTAAACTAACTACACACCAGGTTTTTTACCTCAATATTATATAACAAAGATCCAAGATCCCATATTAGAGCCATAGTTGAAATCAATAACATTTATTGAACTAGAATAGTAGCATCAATTATGAACATTTTCCTATTAGAAGAATCAATGAGTTTCTTAGTATTTCGTGTAATATCCAGACAGAACCTTAAAAACACGATTTCTAGGCTATTTTGGGAAGGATCATTTGATAAATGTCTAGTTTAATAATCATAAATAAGTTTCATCTATTTTTGATATTTATTCTTCATTTCTTGAGTGCTTATTTTTCTGCTTATGATATTGTTTTGAATTTAGTGCTATTTTTTGTTGTTTAAGCAGTTTTGTAATTTTCAGTAATTGAATTTCCTCCAGATCTCATACACAGGACTGACCAAAAATATGTTTATATCACAAGCACTCATTCTAATTCTATTCCATCATCACATTTGAAATTTTTCTAACAATTCAAAGATTTCTTATTGGATCAAAATTTTGCAGAATATGCATTAAAGTTCATCAATATCTCTTACAAATTCTAAAAAATATTTTGAGAAGAACTACACGTATGTTATCATTTTCCTGGTACACTTTTTAAACTCTCTCAATATTTCATAAAATGTTGACCCAACAATAGATTTTTAAATACAATTACAGGAAAAGATCAAATGCCAACATCCTGTTTCAAGTTCATGGCAAATTATATCCTTCACCTTTCAACTTCCCTTACCATGCAGCGTGCTGAAACATTTCCTCTATCACTAATTCTAATATTGAAACAAATTTTGTCCAATTTTTTGCAAGTTTCCTATAAAACATCTCTAATTTCTAATAACAACAAGTAAATATCAAATGGTTTTTCGTCTGCAATGGATTTCTGAGATTTTAGCATGTAGTCTGCAGTTATTTTTTTCTGTCATGTTAGTCATCAGTAAAACACGCTCAGTCTACCATTCTAATGAAATGTTTGTAAAATCATGCTATTGTCTATTATCTAACTCAAAAAAGAAATTTTGATTATGTAATTCTAGAAAACAGAATCTATTGAAAGCCACGGAGTTTGACTGGAAGCTAATTAGAAGAGTTTCTACATAATGTAACATCCATTTATAATCAACTTGATTTTAAAATAATTTAATCCTTTAAAGACTCTACATTCTGAAATTTTGACGTACATGTATAAAAACCTTCTTATAATACATGTAAGATATGCCAATTAGATATTAATGATTCAGAGTTCAACATGTAGAGTAATCACAATTCATTCAGGACTTCTCTACCCTTGGGGCCATTAAACATTTGACTAATAGTATAGACTACTCTATGTCTATTGTAGAAGATGGAATGTTTGACCTCTAAATGTCTTTGGTTGGTTTATTTTAAAATGTCATTTGATTGCAGTGATGCATTCCTACTTATTTATATTATGCACAAGTTCATTGCTAGTGAAATGACTGTTCTGCACCTTTAATTACAGCTGCACTGCCGAGGCTCCATAAGGGAACATTATGCATATTTTCTTCTTAAACACTTTACCAGAAGTTTGATTTTTTGATAAATGAAATAGTAAATAGCCCACAGTACATGTAACACCAATGCAGTACATGGACAATATTTATTATCATGACAATATCCCACGTGCACACGATTTGACCTTTGATGTTTACAAGCAGTAGATATAAAGAGATAATAATGTATCAACAAGTGGCCTGTACTTCATTAACATTTGTACATTAGTACATATACCTGTTCTTAATCTAACAAATTACAAAATACACTTTATTGACACATGTCAGCTACTGGACTGTCACTCCTTATGTTGTTTTTTGATTACTTGAAATTCGTAGGGAATATCTTATTTTGAGAGTTAAAATTTGATTGTTTGTGGTGGGGGAAGATAAGATTTTTTCTGTTGTGACTGGGAAATACAAATATTTAGAAACTAATAATTTTTCCAGAGCAAAACTCTGTAATAATGAACAAATACCAACAAAAATCACTATAAACTCCTGTTAACTAAGCAGGCATGTTTCTTTTTTCCAGCACCCAATAATTAGACACAACTAATATCAGGTGTAATATTATATCTGATAATTACGTCTCTAGTGTTACTAGTATTTTTATATACACTATGATATACAAACATGCAATAAGTTTGTGTGACCTTTACAAATAAACCTTTGATCTTAATCGTAATACAAACTTTGAGCACTGATATTGAAACAATTGTGTTTATAAGAGATTTAGAAACTAAATACCACAAAATTAAGGACCCATCTTTTTTTAAAGAATTGAAGTGGCAGGATAATTTCTTCTTCATTCTGATAGGAAACATTTGCATATGATATAAAACCTAAACAGAAAGGTGTTGAGGGAGACTTATGATCAGTTGAACCCTCCTCCCTCCCATTGGAGCAACAAGAAGAAATTATTGGTGTGATCTTTGTCTCCTCTGCTGAAGTGTTGAAACTCTGAACATTTTTTTTAATATATAAACCATCATTGGTGTTAATAAATATTGTTCAAGGGGCAGAGGATTATTGAAAATCTTTTCAAATGAAATTATTGCCCTTCACATCTCCTCTACACCTGCCTGTGATGCTAAATCAATACCCCCTCCCCCTTTTTCCCCAATAATTAACATCTAAAACGCATTTGCCAATTTGAAACTATGTATATAACAATCAATTGTTACTTATTTAACATATAAACTTTGTAAGCCCATAGATCCCTTGACTATAATATTGATTTCATGTTTTTAATTTGATAAAGAATACTCTAATAATGATGATTAAAAATATATACCCAGTGAAAAGATAAAAACTATCAATGCAACAACAAACTCCATTTCTAAAATGGGAATTGACCAAGAATGACATTTGTAATGTGTATATTATTTGTGCTGTTTTGTTCTATAAAACAAGAAGATATGGTAAGATTGCCAATGAGGCAGCAATCTATCAGAAACCAAATGACATGGATGTAAAAGCTATAGTTCACCACACTGCATTCAACAATGAGCAAAACATTATACAATTTAAATGAGAAAAACAACGTCCTGATTTATGACAAAACAAATTGCTAAAACACAATTGTTTTATTTTGCAGGTACTCTGACATTGAATATGTAGATTGAAACAAGAAAGGCACTCAGTGCTAGTGACAAAGATGGGAATGAAAACACCATGGCAACTGCTGTCTGCTGGTGTTGTCTTGGTACTCTTCACAACAAGCGTCCAATGCTGTCCATCTGTCTGTCAATGTACGACGAGAAATTTTCAAACATCAGTGGATTGTTCCAGAAAAAATCTGTTCACTATTCCAGCCACAATTCCATATAACACTACAGACCTAGATTTAAGTCATAATTATGTACAAGACTTGACCTATGTCTTTCAAAATCAAAACAACAATTCAGAATTTCTAGGTCTGGAGAATTTAGAAATTTTAAAACTGTCTAATAATTCCATATCATCAATCGCAGAATCTGTGTTCACAAAACTTATAATGCTACATGAACTTGACCTTTCAGACAACAATATTGAAGAGATGAATGATAAAACATTCACTGGACTTCAGAATCTGACTCATTTAAATCTTAGCGGGAACAACAACCTGGATTTAACGAACAACACATTCCAAGCACTGAAATCATTGGTTGATCTGGATCTCAGTAATACAGACATTTCTACTGACAATTTATGGATCCCACCGACCGTCAACATCTTACATCTTACTGGAAACAACTGGGATATTTTCAATTCTTCAATCATCTACAATTTACAAGATATCAAATTCTTGGATCTTTCTAAGAACAATTTAATGGATATTGAGCTCCCACCTTTACCTAGCCTTCAAATTCTCAACCTAAGCCAAAACAACATACATAACTTGTCACGCAATGCCTTTAGTGCTGTACCGTCTCTTCATACACTCATTCTTGATAGAAACCCATTCTCCGAAATAACTGTGCCAGTTTTTCAGAAGTTGTCTCAACTTCAATATCTGTCTGTGTCCCACATGGACAATTTAGTATACCTGAACAGGGAGGCCTTCAGGGGACTGCACAGTCTCACAACATTACAAATGTCAAATAATCACCAGTTGGAATACATTCACGTCACATTGTTTGCTGATCTAGTCAACGCAAAGATGATCAACATAAGCTATAACAATATTACAGCACTGCATCCCGTAACATTCAGTACCATGACTAATGTTACAACTGACATACAGGGTAATCACCTTCCGTGTGACTGTAGTATTACATGGATCATCGAACAGGACAAAACTCGTCCAAACGTCATCAATAGTCAGGACATTTCTTGCTACGAAAATGATCAAAGGGTTCAGTTATCCAAGCTTAATCTGGAAGAACTTGAAGATCACTGTGGAGAAATCACTGTGTTGGCAAATGAAACTGAATATCAAAGCCCTATTGGAGCATCAGTAATACTACACTGTGAATGGACAGGGAACCCAGCTCCACTCATTTCCTGGGTTACTCCACGGGGTAACATGTTCATATATTATCCTAGTCATTCCTTAGTGTGGGAGTCACACCCTACCATAGAGGATGTAAAAGATAATGGATTATTCCACATGGATCACACATGGCACAATACTAACTCTTACCATTCAGAATTGGTGGGAAACGCAGATCGCATTCTTGTGTTGAATAACGGTGATCTGTTTATAGACTATATGCTGAGATCAGATACAGGAGTTTATGAATGCATCGTGGAAAATTCAAGAAATAAGACTTCCATTGGAATGAACCTACTTATTGATACAAGCATTCTAACAGAAATTAAAATATGGAGCTTTCTTATAGGGCTGGCCTGTGCTGCATCCTTTTTTACGTTGAATTTGATCTATTGTATCATTTCTGCTATAGTTAGAAGGTGCATCAACCAAAGAAGACGAGATGCTATTGTAAAACTTGTGGAGAATATGGATCAATACAAAAGTGCTCAACTTGCAAGACTCAAGGAGAATTATTATTCACAACTTAATCGCATTCGTGATGGGTATCATAATCAGCTGGAGAGGATAAGAGACAATTACACATCACAAGCAGTGCGTTTCAAGGAAGGGGCTAGCCAGCGTAGGGAGTGGGCCTCCAACAAACTTGATACAATACGTGATAACTACAACAGTCAGGTGACTCGACTGAAAGATAACAGTGCTCAAAAACTAGAACATTTGCGCGATACATACAACAATCAACTGTTCAAGATTCGTGACTATGGTTCATCCCAGATGGCTCGTGTTCATAAGAAATATAAAATCAAACAGCGACATGTTTTAAAGCTACTTGAAACAATGAACTTTGACAATTGCCGTATGATTATTGATTCTGAATGTGTTCGAACAGAATCAATGATATTTGAAACCAATCTTATTCACCCTGACCTCAACCTAATTACTCCCTCAGATAGTGATACTGAGTATCAAACCGCAAGTTCAACTAATGAAACACCAACAAATAGCCAATTGGACCTCCGCAGAACAGACTATATAAATTTCCTTGCTCCTAGTTCGGAAACTAGTCAACATGTGGATATAGACCTCCATCAAACAATGGAAGATAACTCTTGTCAGTCAAGGGGAGAGAACTTGATCCAAACAAATGAAGAAAATTCTAGTCAAATGAAAGAAAGTGATTTCGATGATGATATAATTGAGGAAATGTATGACAGCTGTAATGAACTTGATCAAATGTTGGAACAAATCCAATTAATTGATGAAAGTGACGAGGAATCAGACAACAAAAGTAATTCTGGAAACATTGAAACATGTGTCTGAACTGCTTCAGGATTTTTTGTTTTGTTTTGTGAAGCAAAAGTGTTAAATTAGTTGTCTTGGAATTGTTATAAATTTTCAAATGACAGTCATTTCACTAGATAAAATCAATTTTCATTTATTGAAACAAATATTTATCACAAGGAAAGATTGCGCAATGGTGTGGATCAGTTGGGATTCGGAATAAAGTATTAGTCAGAGTAGTTAAATTAATTTAGAATGTCAAAAATTAGTTCATAGCATTATGTTGTATATTTTTTCTTATCAATTCATTTTGCACTATTGTGAAGAATAGAAATCATCATTTTCCCTTCATTTCCCAGCATTCATTGCTCTTTGTTTCTTTCATTTTTAAAATATAAAAAAAATAACCCAGCAATATTTTGTTGTTTAATATTTTACAAAACAACTAGAGTCCTCCTATGTTAATATTTTACAAAACAACTAGAGTCCTCCCCTGTTAAAAGTTTGTATGTGTGAATGTTTTGTCTTACAGATGTTATTAATTGTTCTACATGTGTAATAAAATGTTATTCATTAATTCTCTTAACTCAATTGAATATCAAGTTACTCTTCCATCATACAATAAATTCATTCTAAACCTTTAAAATACATTGACATATCTTGTTGTGGAGAAAGTAAAGAATCAGATCTACTTTACCTCTGACATCACAGGTCCGTCCGTGACTGAATTAAAGTAACTATGACTTATTTTTAGCCTGGATATTTAGTATTCAAATTGTTTTTGAGAAGTCATGCTGATTATAAGGTACACATTTTAATCTGCTTTCAAAATCTTTCTGTTTAACCTGCCCTGGCTTTCTCAATTCAATGAAGTAGTGGTACTCCATAGAGCATGTATAGTAGAGGAAAGAATAAAGAAGAACTACAACTGGAAATCACATCATATCATATTCAACCCTGAACTTGTTAATCATGGCAATATAAAATGTTGAATACAACCGGGCCTGAAATTGAGAAATTTTAATCAATACCATTGTCCTATATTAGTTATAAATAAAACTTGAGTCTTTTATCCCTGGTTTCTGCATCATGCCGGCTAACAAATTAGAATTTGTTATTTTTAGAAGTTTAGAAATATATAATTTTCTTGGCTATTTTTAAAGTGAATGATTTGAATACCTGATCTAGGAATAACCAGTTTTGCTCCGGTATACATTTTACCGTAATCAAGGTTCATATTAATGATCATTACTCATCATTCATGAGAAAACATTTTGTGCCTCATTTCATTTCAAAAAGATGTACACAAACACCAATACCAATCCACATACAAAAACAAATACACAAATATGTAAATAAATATGGGAATGTGTCCATGAGGCACAGATGGTACCCCCACTTGCATATCATAAAAATTTATAAAATGGATATAACTGAAGAACTGTAAAAGTGACGCTATCCAAATATGGACTTAATCTGAGTTGCAGTAATATGTTTTGTGTTTAAAGTTTCATAAAATTTGGTTGAAGTAGCACTCCACAGTTAGGTGTGTAGTTTCGCATTTTGGCCCCTGTGGATTTTTCAAATATGAGAGCTAGTGTGCAATAAAAATCATTTTTGGATAGCTGAGTATTAAAATAGCCTTTGTATTGGGTTTATATGATCATCAAGGTTATGTAATGTATGTAATATAGGCTGTTTTCTGTATAACAGTCCGTATTTGCATGTCCCTACCTAACATTGGTCCGGCAATTATTGCAATGTTTTTTTCCAACTTTTTATCGCACGAACTTTGTGATTGGATTTTATGAAAAAATGAGGCGAAAGACACCCATTTTTTATTTGATCATTAGGAAGATTTAGGAAAACAGTTTCTAAAAAGGTATCACTCAAAGGCATTGAAATTCTAGTTCGATCCAAATTGTGGGGGGAATTGAGACCATATTTTATTGGAAATAAATGCAGAATGTTGCCATGGATACAGATAAAAGGAATTTATTTTCACCCTATTAACTTTTGAAAATCAAATCTATGGAAGATACTGATTACATACATATGCACATGTACAACACAAACAGTTAGGTTAATGTATTAGAAATCCAGGAATAGGAGATGATAAAACATTTTGGGGCTCATTTTTAATTTTATTTTCTAACTGTGGAGTGCTACCTGAGGCAAACTTAATTCAGTGAGCGGAAACAAAAAATTCAGCAATTTTCCCATTTATAAAGGGGCATAACTCTAGAATGGTAAAAGTAACACGACCAAAATTCAAACTTGATCTGTGTTTTGTGGTTATAAGCCTTGTGTATAAGTTGTAACTCTATTTTTGACATATTTACCTATTATGTTTGTTTGTTTTGTTCACAAATTGTTGTCAATTTAATGGAATTTGAAGCAACTGTCAAACAAGTGAGAGGTTTAGCAAGCTATAAAACCAAGTTAACTCCACCATTTTCTTCATAAGAAAATGCCCTTACTAAGTCCGGAATATGACAGTTGTTTGAGCCTTTGACTTGGGACTTTTAGTTTTGAATTTTTTTTTAGTTGCAAGAGTTCAGTATTTTTGTGATTTTACTTTTTCATATTACTAGATTTATTTCACTCGACTGGGCTGAGTTTAACCGGTTCGCTCATAATAAACCAGTCCATCTATAGATAGGTGTTTTAGGATAAACTCATTAATGAAATGTCCAGTCATTCTTTTATAAATTCCTTTGATGACACTGATAGGTGATTGGAAATCAGAAATAATTATAACGGCAATCATCCTTATCACACACATCTTCAAATGGAATGTCTGTATGCAAATTAAAACGTAAGCTCCGCCTGATCAGTTGAAATTACATTGGTAATATCATTTGATACAGGCAAACTTAAGTAAGAGAACAGATACCAACTTTAGGACATACACACACACATACATTTATACATATGTGCATTGTACATACGGGCATAGAAAGTTGCTGAAAATAATGTGAAGGCCATTTGATAGAAAGACATATACTCTTCACAACTAATACACATAGAAAACTTTATCAACCCGTACAGATTCCAATGTAGATATACCGTACAACAGGTTATTTTCACAGGGTGTAAATTTTCTTTTATTTTAGTAGATAGATCAAAATCGCCAAAATAAATTCCGCCAAAAGTGTACATGCAGGTCTTGATAAAAGTTTTGAATCCGCTCAAATATAAACCGCCAAAATATTTCGTATACCTTATTCATTGAAAATCGCAAAATTTTACATCATGAAAATAACCCGCTATACGGTATACATTGAATATTTAAATAATTTTTCCCACCCATGTTATTTTACTTTACAACGAGGAAAGCATTCACCCTAACTTACTTTTTGAGCTGTTCTGTTCCATACTGTGACTTCATGTCCAGATCTGAGGAGATTCATTACCATGCCCTGTCCCATAATCCCTAGTCCCAGGAAGCCAATCCTGAGCGGTGTCGGTATGATAGGTTTTAGAGGTTTTTTGACGGCCTCCTCTATTAGTAAACCTGGTGCTGATTTGTTATGTGTTGATGAGTTTGGAGATTTGGTTGGAGATTCCCGGGGAGGAGACAAAGGCAAGTCTTCTTGATTCACATCCATTGGTATGTCCTAAAATACAAAATACACATATATGACATATATTGCATCTTAATACACATATATTCTTCAAGAAAATACACAAATATTTTTTCTAACTTAATATGCACATTCTTTTGACATTGTACTGGGAATTCATTACTGTCAATTCAGAAACTTTTGTTTTTGTTCTTCTCTTTTATTAACCAATATGCACCTCTAAAAGACCATAAAAAGGATTAAAATGTGAGTTTCTTAGAAAAAAATCGTAAGGGTTCAGCGAAACCCTATGTCTCGCCTACTTTTGCTGTTAATCGCAGGCTCAACAACTACAGGCTCTAAAGAACCTGTGTCGCTCACCTTGGTATATGTGATTTAACAAAGGAAGCAGACAAGTTCATGACAAAATAGTGTTTAGGTGATTGTGATGTGTTTGTACATCTTACTTAACTGAACATTCTTGCTGCTTACAATTATCTCCATCTATAATTAACTTGTCCGTGTAGTTTCAGTGGAAAATGTAAGTAAAAATTTACAAATTTTATGAAAATTGTTAAAAATTGATTATAAAGGACAATAACTTCTAGGGGGTCAATTGACCATTTTGGTCATTTTGACTTATTTTTGAGTCTTAAATTGCTGTACATTATTGCTGTTTACAGTTTATCTCTATCTATAATAATATTCAAGATAATAACCCAACACAGCAAAATTTCCTTAAAATTACCAATTTAGGGGCAGCAACCTAACAACTAGTTGTCAGATTCATCTAAAAATTTCAGAGCAGATAGATCTTGACCAGATAAACAATTTTACCACTTGTCAGATTTGCTCTAAATGCTTTAGTTTTTGAGTTATAAGCCAAAAACTGCATTTTACCCCTATGTTCTATTTTTAGCCATGGCGGCCATCTTGGTTGGTTTGCCCAGTCACAAAACACAAATTTTAAACTAGATAGCCTTATAATGATTCTGGCTATGTTTTGTAAAATTTGGCCTAGTAGTTTCAGAGAAGAAGATTTTTGTAAAAGTTAACCAAGATTTACGAAAAATGGTTAAAAATTGTCTATAAAGGGCAATAACTCCTAAAGGGGTCAACTAACAATTTTGGTCATGTTGACTTATTTGTAAATCTTACTTTGCTGAACATTATTGCTGTTTACAGTTTATCTCCATCTATAATAATATTCAAGATAATAACCAAAAACAGTAAAATTTCCTTAAAATTACCAATTTAGGGGCAGCAACCCAACAATGGGTTGTCTGATTCATCTGAAAATTTCAGGGCAGATAGATCTTGACCTGATAAACAATTTTACCCCCATGTCAGATTTGCTCTAAATGCTTTGGTTTTTGAGTTATAAGCCAAAAACTGCATTTTACCCCTATGTTCTATTTTTAGCCATGGCAGCCATGTTTTTTGATGAAATGGGAATTAAAACACAAACTTTATTTTAGATACCCTAGGAATCAATCAGATGAAGTTTGGTTGGAATTGGTTCAGTAGTTTCAGAGGAGAAGATTTTTGTAAAAGTTAATGACGACGGACGCAGGACGACAACGCCTGACAACAGACGCCAAGTGATGGGAAAAGCTCACTTGGCCCTTCGGGCCCGGTGAGCTAAAAAGGTGGAAAAACTAATAACTAGATGTGTCAAAACGACACGAATGGCCCTGTCTCAAAAAGTTTTAAAACAGCAATTTCAACAACTCATGTGGACACAAACATGATGCCTCTAAATCTAAAGGTGTATAAAAAAAGTCCATATAACTGTGATTTTCAACAATTTTCAAAGTCTTAATTTCCCTTAGTTTAGAAAAAAGTCTGTATAACTGTGATTTTCAACAATTTATCAAAGTCCAAAGCTTGTAAATTTGGCAAAAATATATAAGGTGTGTGGAACAAAACTTAAACTTGATCTGTAACTCATCATGGTTAACATGGTTAACTCTAATCCCAAAAATCAGCCAAATATCTGCAGGCGTTTAGAAACAAAATCTGTTTAACTGTGATTTTCAACAATGTATTAAAGTCCAAAGCCCGTAATTTCGGCAAAAGTTAGAGGAGCGGAACAAATGTCAATCTTGATCTGTAACTCATCATGGTTAGCTTACATACCAAAAATCAGGCCAATATCTCAAGGCGTTTAGAAAAAAAGTCTGTATAATGGTTTGTTGCTGAATAAGAATGACGGAATGACAGAATGACAGAATGACAGAATTACGGAATTATGGAATGACAGAATGACGGACAAGAGTAAAACTATATAGCACCAACAACTTCGTTGTATGTAATGTCCATTTATAAATGAAATATTGATAAACAGGTACAAAAATTTAACAAAACTTCCTTCTAGATACTAGCTTTTGATCATAAACAAACTTCTGTCCAAGTTTGTCTATTCTGCCAAAATTTTGTTTAAATCATAATTGATATAATCTTTAGGTGTACATGTAATTTTAAACAGGTTTTTTCCCAGGTGATTGATTTGGTGCCATAAGCTTCACATGTATAATAGATGTTTTACCTTCATAACCAGTATTTTTAAGAAGAAATTTGAAATTTATTTTTCACTGGCGTTCAGAGACACATCATCGATAAAAAAATTGTATGGGGCATCAACCAGGCCTCTCTGAAACTGACCGTCAGAAAGCAAAAAGAATGGTTGATGCTGATATGAGTGTTGCCGTCATCACATCTCGATTTGATGTGCATAAGTCAACAGTTTAAGACTAAAGAACATGTATAGACAAATTGGAACTGCACAGGAAAGGTCAAGTTCTGGTAGACAACAACAAAAATAACTTCAAAGGAGGAGCGCTACGTCAACACATGGCACGTTTTTTCTGGCCACAAGAGTATTGCATAGACTAAGGGCAGCAACTGGAGTGATTGCTTATCCATCATCAATGCACATGGAGTATGGACGAGACATTGATTTTGAATAACACTATACTCAATTTTGACCCTATTGAGCTCCTTACAAAGAAATCCCTAGTGATTGTGAGTGATAAACATTCATGTTGCCTCTGACTTGTCATGATTCCATTTTGTTATTATTAAAATAACATATTGTTAAGAGACTGTAATAAAATAAAATTTTATATTTTTGTTGCAAAACTTTTTTGGCTAAGTATATCTTATCATAGACGGATCCAGGGGGGCCCTGGGGGGCTCGCCCCCCCCCCCCCCCCCCCCCCCCATTTCGTAGGAAAAATTTGGTTGATTATATAGGGAATCATTTAAGCATGACTTGAGCGGGCCCCCCCTAAGGAAAAGTTCTGGATCCGCCACTTCTTATGATCATAAACATGTCCAAGTTTGGTTGAAATCCAGGATAGTTTGAGAAAGTTATTACAGGGGATTCCATTGAGTGTGTAGCCAAAGGTAATATCTTTGGTTAGCTTGCTTGTTAGCTGAACTGTTAAGTCATTGTTAGGTTAGGTAAACTACCCTACTTTAAGCATAGATTAGTCCGACAGAAAACCAATCCATCTGTGTGTTGGACTATGCTACTTTCGAAAGGAGGGTAGTATACCTAACCTAATAATGACTTCACGGTTCAGCTAACAAGCAAGCTAACCAAAGATATTACCTTTCGCTACACACTCAATGGAATCCAATGTAAAATTTCAAAAACTTTAACCAAAACATTTTGGCAAATATTAGCGGAGCAGAACGAAACTTAAACTTGATCTGTCATGTCTGTAACTCATCATGGTTAGTTGTCCCATACCAAAAATCAACCCAATAAATGAAAGCGTTTAGAACCAGATGCTCCGAAGGGCTCAGCTTTATACAACCGCAGAGGTCGAACCCTGAACAGTTGGGGCAAGTATGGACACAACATTCAAGCTGGATACAGCTCTGAATTTGGATTGTGATTAAATAGTTGACACAGCATAGGTTTCTGACACAGAATGTATGTGGTCTAATGATCTTAAATTTTTTTATTTTGCTTTTGAGCAATTCACTATGCTGTTGAATATTAATCCTCTCAAACAAAAATATATTTGAAGAAATTTTCTTTTTAATTTCTGAAATCTGATATGAGAAAAATTCACCTCCCCCTTTCCCTTAATCCAAAAATGATCTCAATTCAAATACTAATAGAGTTTGCAACAATAACTACTCATTTAAATACATCATAAAATATTAAAATATAAAATGTCATGGTTAAAATTAATATCAATTAATAGTAACTTCTAAAAAAATAAATGGGGAATGTGTCCAAAGGGACACAGACAATGCCCCCGCTATCATATAACGTTATAAAGGGACATTACTTTAGAACTGTAAAAGTGACGCTGACAAAAATTGAACTTAAACTGAGTTTAGAGGTAATAAGCATTATATACACATTTCATTAAATTAAGTTAAGAGAACAGAAACTAAAAAAGTCTTCAATTTTGTTCAAACTTGTAAAGGGGCATAACCCTAGAATGGTTATCAAAGTGCTTGTAATCACTGAATGGTAAAGATTGCTTTAATTTATCAGTTGGTAGTATATAAGTGAATATTGCATTGTATATTGTATATAGCATTGACTTAAGTTGATTCAACTTCTATTCTGGACAAAGAAAGATAACTCCAATTTTCAAAGAAGATTTCATAGGGTATTGGTTTTAGGGGATTCAACAACCTTTCTAGACAAAGAAAGATAACTCAAATTTATTGTCTTGATACTACAAAAATGCTTGTTTTTGGCCCCTTTTTTTTTTTAAATTTTATTGATTTCTATTTACTTATACTAAAGTTGTCCTGACACTAGATAAATGCTTGTTTTGGGCCCCTCTCGGCCCCTAATTCCTAAACCTTCGGGACCATAACCCCAATTTTTTACTATTACCCTATTTACTTATTCTAAAGTTATTATCCGGAAACTATCCGTCTTCAGACGACAACAACGTTATACAAATATACGACCGCCATTATTTTTGCGGTCGTATAAAAAAAGTCTGTATAATGGTTTGTTGCAGAATGACAGAATGAGGGAATGACGGAATGATGGAAAAGGGTAAAACTATATGCAGTGTTCTCCCCTGGATTTTTGGATAGCGCTGTGGTAAGCGCATAATTTTTGACAATTCTCAGTAACTTTGTCGCGGCGTGCGGTTTGTTTGTAATTGATTTGTTATGTGTTTTTCTTATATTATGCTATTGATGTTTTCTCTTATAATGATGTCCTCATCATGCTCATGGAAGTTAATACCCCTTTGTTTGTTAATGTTATTGTCTGGATATAGAAGAAGAGTCTTTTTTTCTCCATTGTTAATTCATATAATCCTCATATTATCTGTGTATAAAACCCAAGGAGAAGTTTTTTCCCATGCTGGGTCTATACCAGACTGTCTATGTGAAGATTTCTTAGCACTAACAGGTGATGTGGCAGAACATGTATATAACCAACAATTAAGTCATAGTCAGCTTCTGTGTTGGGTTTTGTAACCCACTTAAGCAGTGTACTGTTAACCTTACGACGTTTGACAGGGATTGACATTTTTTAGCATAATGATTTCTCATTTTTCTGACCTTAACGTTTTATAATATTCAAATGGCTTCATCCAAGTTGGACATCGAAAAAGTGAATTTCCTCAAGTCGTATCAGCTTGGGGTTTGTTTTTCTAATCATATCCTCTCAAATGTTTTCAAATGGTAAAATTCATTACTGTATAATTGCTGACTAAACAATTATAAGTTCGAATAGGTGATAATTAATACTTCAAAGACTTGCTCATTTTCGCAGTTCGTATGGATAGTAAACCCGGCAATAAATTTGTAACAAACCCCTGTGTTTGACCGTTTTTAAAAATCATCGTTTGTTCGAAGTTCGTAAAACAAGTTTGTGAGTGTCTTCGGGAAATGCGGTAGATTTATTTCATCTCATTTCATTCATATATGCCTCTCTATATATTCTTTTAATTAAAAAAAATAGATGTCAATGTTGAAATCTTTGTTTATTTTGACTTCTAAAGTCGCCATTTTGTAAAATTTATTAGACTGGTACCGCGAAGTAACTTAATACAACGGAAATGATTCATTCAGAAATAGTCCATCACGTGATCCGAAGTGAAAAATAAGCGAAAAATTTGAAAAAATCCAAAAGGAGCTTATGGTTAGATATAAAGAATTCACACAAGTTTCATGAAAACTGACGGAAGAATTTTTGAGTTATTTTACGAAAATCTGGAAAATTTCCCTTTTTCCCATGAATAAAACCACATAACTTGGAAACATAAAATCTAAAATTCATAACATAAACTCTAAAATTCATAACAATAAAAAACAAACTCATGTCAATAAATATACACAATTCACCTAGGTTTCTCGCAAATTGGTGAAAGTGTTTCGACTTATTGTATTGGTATATTATTTACTATAAAACATTATAAATTACCACTTAAATTCTTAGGGGTAATTTTATTGCATACTTTTGGTATGCATATAAAATTGCTAAATCATTTATTTTAACATGTATAAATCAAGATTTTTTTTTACAGGTAAATAGAATTACAAGTGACTAGCAATATATATTATCAGAGCATTACCTATAAATTGGCTAACAGGTGTCAAAAGTTTAATTACTTTAACAACTGTTCCATAATAAATGTTGACATACATGTAACAGGAAAAGGGTCATAAAAGTGATTTCTGAAAATTGTTTGAAACAATGAATTAATTTATATTTTTATTATTTTCAATTGCATCTGTCAAAATAACTGTGAAGAAAACCAGATGTTATATAGTTTCTTTTAAGTGACTGACTTCATGGTGTAAATGACTATATATGTTGTATGATTAAATAACTAGAGGCTCTTAAGAGCCTGTGTCGCTCACCTTGGTCTATGTGAATATCAAACAAAGGAAACAGATGGATTCATGACAAACACCTTGGTCTATGTGAATATCAAACAAAGGAAGCAGATGGATTCATGACAAAATTATGTTTTGGTGATGGTGATATGTTTGTACATCTTACTTTACTGAACATTCTTGCTGCTTACAATTATCACTATCTATAATGAACTTGGCCCAGTAGTTTCTGTGTAAAATGTTACCAGTAGTAAAAATTTAAAAATTTTATGAAAATTGTTTAAAATTGACTATTAAGGACAATAACTCCTTGGGGGTCAATTGACCATTTTGGTCATGTTGACTTATTTGTAAATCTTACTTTGCTGAACCTTATTGCTGTTTACAGTTTATCTCTATCTATAATAATATTCAAGATAATAACCAAAAACAGCAAAATTTCCTTAAAATTACCAATTCAGGGACAGCAACCCAACAATGGGTTCTCTGATTCATCTGAAAATTTCTGGGCAGATAAATCTTGACCTGATATACAATTTTACCACATGTCAGATTTGCTCTAAATGCTTTGGTTTTTGAGTTATAAGCCAAAAGCTGCATTTCACCCCTATGTTCTATTTTTAGCCATAGTGGCCATCTTGGTTGGTTTGGCATGTCACGCCACACATTTTTTGAACTAGATACCCCAGAGATGATTGTGGCCAAGTTTGGATTAATTTGGCCCAGCAGTTTCAGAGGAGAAGATTTTTGTAAAAGATATATAAAATTTATGAAAAATGGTTAAAAATTGACTTTAAAGGGCAATAACTCCTAAAGGGGTCAACTGACCATTTTGGTCATGTTGACTTATTTGTAAATCTTACTTTGCTGAACCTTATTGCTGTTTACAGTTTATCTCTATCTATAATAATATTCAAGATAATAACCAAAAACAGCAAAATTTCCTTAAAATTACCAATTCAGGGACAGCAACCCAACAACAGGTTTTCTGATTCATCTGAAAATTTCTGGGCAGATAGATCTTGACCTGATATACAATTTTACCACATGTCAGATTTGCTCTAAATGCTTTGGTTTTTGAGTTATAAGCCAAAAGCTGCATTTCACCCCTATGTTCTATTTTTAGCCATAGTGGCCATCTTGGTTGGTTTGGCATGTCACGCCACACATTTTTAGAACTAGATACCCCAGAGATGATTGTGGCCAAGTTTGGATTAATTTGGCCCAGCAGTTTCAGAGAAGAAGATTTTTGTAAAAGATATATAAAATTTATGAAAAATGGTTAAAAATTGACTTAAAAGGGCAATAACTCCTAAAGGGGTCAACTGACCATTTTGGTCATGTTGACTTATTTGTAAATCTTACTTTGCTGAACCTTATTGCTGTTTACAGTTTATCTCTATCTATAATAATATTCAAGATAATAACCAAAAAAAGCAAAATTTCCTTAAAATTACCAATTCAGGGACAGCAACCCAATAACGGGTTCTCTGATTCATCTGAAAATTTCAGGGCAGATAGATCTTGACCAGATAAACAATTTTACACCGGTCAGATTTGCTCTAAATGGTTTGGTTTTTGAGTTATAAGCCAAAAACTGTGTTTTACCGCTATGTTCTATTTTTAGCCATAGCGGCCATCTTGGTTGGTTTGGCGGGTCACGCCACACATTTTTTAAACTAGATACCCCAAAGATGATTGTGGCCAAGTTTGGATTATATGTGGCCCTGTGGTTTCCGAGAAGATTTTTGTAAAAGATTACTAAGATATACGAAAAATGGTTAAAAATTGACTTTAAAGGGCAATAACTCCTAAACAGGTCAACTGACCATTTTGGTCATGTTGACTTATTTGTAAATCTTACTTTGCTGAACATTATTGCTTTTTACAGTTTATCTCTATCTATAATAATATTTAAGATAATAACCAAAAAAAGCAAAATTTCCTTAAAATTACCAATTCAGGGACAGCAACCCAATAATGGTTCTCTGATTCATCTGAAAATTTCAGGGCAGATAGATCTTGACCAGATAAACAATTTTACACCGGTCAGATTTGCTCTAAATGGTTTGGTTTTTGAGTTATAAGCCAAAAACTGTGTTTTACCGCTATGTTCTATTTTTAGCCATAGCGGCCATCTTGGTTGGTTTGGCGAGTCACGCCACACATTTTTTAAACTAGATACCCCAAAGATGATTGTGGCCAAGTTTGGATTATATTTGGCCCTGTGGTTTCCGAGAAGATTTTTGTAAAAGATTACTAAGATATTCGAAAAATGGTTAAAAATTGACTTTAAAGGGCAATAACTCCTAAACAGGTCAACTGACCATTTTGGTCATGTTGACTTATTTGTAAATCTTACTTTGCTGAACCTTATTGCTGTTTACAGTTTATCTCTATCTATAATAATATTTAAGATAATAACCAAAAACAGCAAAATTTCCCTAAAATTACCAATTCAGGAGCAGCAACCCAACAACTGATTGTCCGATTCATCTGAAAATTTCAGGGCAGATAAATCTGAACAAATTAACCCCATATCAGATTTGCTCTAAATGCTATGGTTTTTGAGTTATAAGCCAAAAACTGCATTTTACCCCTATGTTCTATTTTTAGCCATGGCGGTCATCTTGGTTGGTTTGGCGGGTAACGCCACACATTTTTAAAACTAGATATCCCAATGATGATTGTAGCCAAGTTTGTTTTAATTTGGCCCAGTAGTTTCAGAGGAGAAGATTTTTGTAAAAGTTTACGACGCTGGACGACGGACGCCAAGTGATGAGAAAAGCTCACTTGGCCTGAGCTAAAAATGTGATAAATCTTCATTAAACCATGTTTGTTCCTAAACTAATAAATTGTGACTTTTTGTCCTAATTCAATTTAGTGAATAAGTGACTTTTAGTCTTGTGACTATATCTATCATCCATTTGCCAAGTAATTAACCTGAGGTAGAGACTAGATTATATAGTAAAGTACTATTAAAATTTCAATTGACCAGTATTCGCCAGTATTGACCAGTATTTGCCGGTATTAGACCAACCTTGGTCTCATGTTCAATAACTTCTCAATGTCATACAAGAAATTAATGAAATACTAAAGGGAGGTTATCTTAATTGATAGAAGTAAGTCGCCAAAGTTTCATGAAATCTGCTTAAAGCACTTTCAAGATATTGTCTGTAAACTAGTAAAGCTCACGATATAAACAATTCACCAAAATTTCATGAAATTGGTTAAAGCGATTTTGAGTTATTGTCTAAGATGTTGACGACAGAAGGACGGACAATTATTTACCATAAAACATCCTGTAAACAGGCGTATAAAAACAGTAAATCTTCCAATAAAACATGACTTTTCTAAGAAAGACATTCTGTATATCTAGTTTAAACCGTCTGCAACTGTAATTTTATTACCTGTACTGAATTTGTGGAAGGTTTAGCTTTGATTTTTGTGTTCATTCTTCCTTCTGCAAACAACTTTTGTTTCTTGGCTTTCAATTCTTCCTCACTTAAAGATGACATTCTCTTTTTCACAGGCAACGAACCAGTACTCTGAAAAATTATTAGTATGTTGATTGTCAAATTGGTCTATCAGTTAGTCAACTAAGTATCCCTTTTTCAATCAAAAATTAGTATCACTTAATCTAAGTTTGGTAATATCATGTCTATTTTCAAACATTTTTGAATTTAATTATGTTATTGTTTTCATCATTTTGTTTGATGTAGAAAGAATATAAAAGACAGGCTCAAAGGTTCTCCTTGTTTCACCCTTCTAAAACAGTCATAGAAATTGTGGTTTGGCATAAACAGGACCAAATTGAGGATTTATCAAATTTTTCTTAATAATGTATTACAAAATTAACAAATATCGACAGCATCAAATATATCTTAAAACAGGATGTCCTGTTGGTCCTTTGCTAATTTGGAGGATTGTTAAAAAAAATCAAGAGTGCAGATATTGCAGTTTAATGACCATCAATGAATACTGATGTCTTATGTAGCTCAATGAATACCGATATCTTATGTAGCTCAATGAATACCGATATCTTATGTAGCTCAATGAATACCGATATCTTATGTAGCTCAATGAATACTGATGTCTTATGTAGCTCAATGAATACCGATATCTTATGTAGCTCAATGAATACTGATATCTAATGTAGCTCAATCAATACTGATATCTTATGAAACTCAATGAATACTGATATCTTATGTAGCTCAATGAATACTGATGTCTTATGTAGCTCATTGAATCCTGATATCTAGATGTCTTATGTAGCTCAATGAATCCTGATATCTAGATGTCTTATGTAGCTCAATGAATACTGATGTCTTATGTAGCTCAATGAATACTGATATCTTATGTAGCTCAATGAATACTGATGTCTTATGTAGCTCAATGAATACTGATGTCTTATGTAGCTCAATGAATACTGATATCTTATGTAGCTCAATGAATACTGATATCTTATGTAGCTCAATGAATACTGATATCTTATGTAGCTCAATGAATACTGATGTCTTATGTAGCTCAATGAATACTGATGTCTTATGTAGCTCAATGAATACTGATGTCTTATGTAGCTCAATGAATACTGATATCTTATGTAGCTCAATGAATACTGATATCTTATGTAGCTCAATGAATACTGATATCTAATGTAGCTCAATGAATACTGATATCTTATGAAACTCAATGAATACTGATGTCTTATGTAGCTCAATGAATACTGATATCTTATGTAGCTCAATGAATACTGATATCTTATGTAGCTCAATGAATACTGATGTCTTATGTAGCTCAATGAATACTGATGTCTTATGTAGCTCAATGAATACTGATGTCTTATGTAGCTCAATGAATACTGATGTCTTATGTAGCTCAATGAATACTGATATCTTATGTAGCTCAATGAATACTGATATCTTATGTAGCTCAATGAATACTGATGTCTTATGTAGCTCAATGAATACTGATATCTAATGTAGCTCAATGAATACTGATATCTTATGTAGCTCAATGAATACTGATGTCTTATGTAGCTCAATGAATACTGATATCTTATGTAGCTCAATGAATACTGATGTCTTATGTAGCTCAATGAATACTGATATCTTATGTAGCTCAATGAATACTGATATCTTATGTAGCTCAATGAATACTGATATCTTATGTAGCTCAATGAATACTGATATCTTATGTAGCTCAATGAATAATGATGTCTTATGTAGCTCAATGAATACTGATATCTTATGTAGCTCAATGAATACTGTTATCTAATGTAGCTCAATGAATACTGATATCTAATGTAGCTCAATGAATACTGATATCTTATGTAGCTCAATGAATACTGATATCGTATGTAGCTCAATGAATACTGATATCGTATGTATCTAACAGACAAACCTTTCTACTTGTCTCATCTTTTACTTTTGGAGGACGACCAACAGTTCCTGTGCCTATGGACTAAAATAAAATTATACTATATTTAGTTTAATTATTCATGTGAGAAAAAAAATGTTAAGGGTAATACGGAACCTAGTGTCTCGCCTACTTTTGCTGTTGTTTATATTTTCAGAGTGATAGAAGTCGACGGAATGTAGGATCACCATGTCTTGCTTTTGCTACAAAAGTCACAGGCTCAACAAAAATGGGGAAAAAATTATCAAAATTTTCCTCAAGATACTATCTTTAATTGTAAGAAGTTTGGAAAAAATCAAGGATGGTTATAAATCTAATAAAAGTTTTAGAAACTTTAACTGCAGACTGTTTGAAATTTAACTGGAAGTCCATTTGAAAGTAAGATAGGGAAAAACAGGAAATAAATTTTAGCAAAATTTCCTTTAAAATACTAGCTTTTGATCATCAACACTAAACTTCTGTCAAAGTTTGGTACAAATCCGGTAGTTTTAGAAGGATCTAAAACAAGAATGTGTCCCCAGTACATGGATGCCCCACTTGCACTATCCTTTTTTATGTGTTCAGTGGACCGTGAAATTGGGGTAAAAACTCTCTTTGGCATAAAAATTAGAAAGATCTTATCATAAGAAAACATGAATACTAAGTTTCAAATTGATTGGATTTCAAGTTCATCAAAAACTACCTTGACCAAAAACTTTAACCTGAAGCGGGACAGACGAACAAATGGATACACAGACCAGAAAACATAATGCCTCTCTACTATCGTAGGTGGGGCATGGAAAATTAACTTTAACTATAGAGTGAATGTTATGTTAACTGGCAGAAAAACTAAGTCCATTTATAAGTAAAATATGGATAAACAGAATTTATTGTTTTTCATCAAAATTTACTATCTTATGGATCATTTAAAGCTTCTGGTTAAGTTAGGTAGAAATGCAGAAAAAGTTTAATTTATCAGAACTTTAAAAACTTTTAAGAACCACAGAGTGTATATTTGTGGACGTTAATGCTGAGGAATGAATGTAGGATTGCTATGTCTTGCTTTTTCAACAATAAAAATGATAGTTTCTGTTACTATCTTTGAGTTTTCTGTGTATGATTTGAGAATTACAGCATGTCTGTCTCTCTTTCAGGTTGTATCAAACAGTTTTGAAAAAAAATAGAGAAACAAGTCTCCAAATGTACAATGCTAACAGGTAATTTAGTAACAGATATGATTTTCTTTAATTTTTGTGCTATTTTCACATTTCTTAATCTGTCACTCTGTGTGAGAAAAATATTTCTCCTCACTAGTGGAATATGTCTGTTCTCGGCAAATATTGGTCAAAATTTAATTATGTAGCCATTTTTTTGGTTTCTTCTGAATTTTCCTATTGTGACGTCATGAAACTAGAGGCTCTAAAGAGCCTGTGTCGCTCACCTTGGTCTATGTGCATATTAAACAAAGGACACAAATGGATTCATGACAAAATTGTATTTTGGTGATGGTGATGTGTTTGAAGTTCTTACTTTACTGAACGATTTTGCTTCTTACAATTATATCTATCATGAACTTTGCCCATTAGTAACAGAGAACTATATTTGGTAATTATTTACATAAATTTACCAAATTAATGAAAATTGTTAAAAATTGACTATAAAGGGCAATAACTCCTTAAGGGGTCAATTGACCATTTAGGTCATGTTGACTTATTTGTAGATCTTACTTTGCTGAACATTATTGCTGTTTACAGTTTATCTCTAACTATAATAATATTCAAGATAATAAACAAAAACAGCAAAATTTCTTCAAATTTACCAATTCAGGGGCAGCAACCCAACAACCGATTGACCGATTTATCTGAAAATTTCAGGGCAGATAGATCTTGACCTGATAAACATTTTTACCCCATGTCAGATTTGCTCTAAATGCTTTGGTTTTTGAGTTATAAGCCAAAAACTGCATTTTACCCCTATGTTCTATTTTTAGCCGTGGCGGCCATCTTGGTTGGTTGACCGGGTCACGCCACACATTTTTTAAACTAGATACCCTAATGATGATTGTGGCCAAGTCTGGTTTGATTTCGCCCAGTAGTTTCAGAGGAAAAGATTTTTGTAAAAGTTAACGACGACAGACGACAACGGACGCCAAGTGATGAGAAAAGCTCACTTGGCCCTTCGGGCCAGGTGAGCTAAAAAAGGCAACCATGTCTGATGATGTTACATATAAAGAACACAACTTTCTGCAAATCTTTAAAAAATCAAAAGGATGGATAAAAATCCTTAGGGAAATAGATTCCACCACTATAAGTCTTGTACTACAACATTTCTCCACTCTCAATAGTTAATTTTTAAATATTTAAAAAGCTCAGCAAGCCTTACACTTTAAATATTAAAATTAAACTGTCTCTACAGAGAAATATCTTAACACACTTGTTGCAGTGGTGGAATCCATATAACAACGCTAAAAGCTACTCACCTTTCTTTCTTTCTTATCTTTTACTGTTGTTGCATCTTTTTTCAACTGATAATAATAATAAAATATTAAAGAAATATTACATAAATTTATAAAATATAAAAAAAGTCAATTATGTGACTAATTTTAATATTTACAGTTAATGATTATCAGTTTAAGTAACATAAGAACAGATATAAAAGTTATAAGCTGCAGAGTATTGTCTATCTGTTATAGTTTCCAAGATCATAATTAGCATTACTGAAACAAATGAAGACACCCCGCCTCTGCTTGTACATGTAATAAATATATAAATATACATAGTTATAGGTTTAAAATTATTCATGCAGGTTTTTTTTCACTTCCCTGTTGAACCTTACATTTCTTTAATAATTTAAAATTATTTCTATAGAAGTACATTTCTTATGTTTATTGTACCAATTATGGTACACAATTGACAGATTTGTACAAAAAACTAGAGGCTCTAAAGAGCCTGTGTCGCTCACCTTGGTCTTTGTGAATATTAAAAAAAGGAAGAGGATGGATTCATGACAATATTGTGGTTTGGTGATGGTGATGTGTTTACACATCTAACTTTACTGAACATTCTTGCTGCTTAAAATTATCTCTATCTATAATGAACTTGGCCCAGTAGTTTCAGTGGAAAATGTTAGTAAAAATTTACAAATTTTATGAAAATTGTTAAAAATTTACTTTAAAGGACAATAACTCCTTAGGGGGTCAATTGACCATTTCAGTCAAGTTGACTTATTTGTAAATCTTACTTTGCTGAACATTATTGCTGTTTACAGTTTATCTTTAGGGCGATTCCAGAAAAAAATGTATGGGGGGGTTGGAAGGCAGTTTTTGTCAGCACCCGCCACCCATACAATTGTAATTGAGAATTATAGTGCATTATAGTGTGAAAAGTTGCTCTGATACCAATCACCCATGTATTATTAATACAATGTGCCTTCCAACCCCCCCCCCCCTACATTTTTTTCTGGAATAGCCCTAAACTATAATAATATTCAAGATACTAACCAAAAACAGCATACTTTCCTTAAAACTAACAATTCAGGGTTAGCAACCCAACAACGGGTTGTCTGATTCATCAGAAAATTTCAGAGCAGATAAATCTTGGCCTGATAAACAATTTTATCCCATGTCAGATTTGCTCTAAATGTTTTGGTTTTTATGTTTTAAGCCCAAAACTGCATTTTACCCCCATGTTCTATTTTTAGCCATGGTGGCCATCTTGGTTGGATGGCCGGGTCACCGGACACATTTTTCAAACTACATACCCCAAAGATGATTGTGGCCAAGTTTGGATTAATTTAGCCCAGTAGTTTCAGAGGAGAAGATTTTTGTAAAAGATGACTAAGATTTACGAAAAAATGGTTAAAAATTGACTATAAAGGTCAATTACTCCTAAAGGGGTCAACTGACAATTTCGGTCATGTTGACTTATTTGTAAATCTTACTTTGCTGAACATTATTGCTGTTTACAGTTTATCTCTATCTATAATAATATTCAAGATAATAACCCAAAACTGCAAAATTTCCTTAAAATTACTAATTCAGGGGCAGCAACCTAACAACGGGTTGTCTGATTCATCTGAAAATTTCAGGGCAGGTAGATCTTGACCTGTTTAACAATTCTACCTCATGTCAGATTTGCTCTAAATGCTTTGGTTTTTGAGTTACAAGCCAAAAACTGCATTTTACCCCCTATGTTCTATTTTTTGCCATGGCGGCCATCTTGGATGGTTGGCCGGGTCACCGGACACATTTTTTAAACTAGATACCCCAATGATGATAGTGGCCAAGTTTGGTTTAATTTGGCCCAGTAGTTTCAGAGGAGAAGATTTTTGTAAAAGTTAACGACGACGGACGCCAGACGCAGGACGACGGACGCAAAGTGATGGGAAAAGCTCACTTGGCCCTTCGGGCCAGGTGAGCTAAAAAATTAATACTTTAATATATGCAATGTAGAAGATCCTTTAACAACAACACTTTAAGGAAAGCCCCAGTAATTTATTGAGATCAACTTGTTTTCACCTTTGGTTTCTTGCCAGCCATTGGTTCTCTAGAGTAATCTTTGATAGGACTATCTGAACTTCCTGGGAAAATCTGGGCCAACTCTTCGTCTATAGATGGTAGTTCCAGTGTCCTGGAATTTTTCTGAGAAAAAAATATAATATAAACTCAGGGCTATTATAAGTTCAACACTTCATTGATTGCATCACTTTTCTTCCTTTTATGGAATGCAATTATACAAAAATAATTTTTGATAGGTACGGAAGCTCACAAAGATAATTTCATCCTGCACCAAAAAACTTTTATACACAGAAAAAGCCACAAGTTGTAGGCTAGACATACACCCATCTTTTTTACAATCATAACCAGTAGTGTTTAGCCAAGCTTTTGTAAGTGAAAAATAAGTTTACTCATTTGAATTAGTTCAGGAGTGAAAATACTGTGTCAGTGAGTAATTTTCATCAGGGAAAAATGTCAAAAATCAGATTTAAATGTACTAGATGCATTCTAAAACAAATTTTATAATATTTTTGATTGGTTCAAATCATATATCAATTTGATAAACTTATTATAGAAAATGTGAAATCACCAAACAAAATATTTCTTTAATCAATAAAATTATTGAATTAAACAGTAACATCAAAAACTGTTAAAAATTAGAAAAAATAACATTTCACACCTATGCAGCATGTTTGAATGACCATGCTCAAGATGTAAGAGGATCATATTTACAGCATCTTACAACTAGAGGCTCTAAAGAGCCTGTGTCGCTCAGCTTGGTTTATGTGAATAAACAAAGGAAGCAGATGGATTCATGACAAAATTGTGTTTTGGTGATGGTGATGTGTTTGTAAATCTTACTGTAATAAACAGTCTTGCTTCTTACAAATATCTCAATCTATAATGAACTCTGCCCAGTAGTTTCAGTGGAAAATGTTAATAAAAATTTACAAATTTTATGAAAAGTGTTAAAAATTGATTTAAAGGACAATAACTCCTAAGGGGGTCAACTGACCATTCCAGTCATGTTGACTTATTTGTTAATCTTACTTTGCTAAACATATTTGGTTTTTGAGTTATAAGCCAAAAACTGCATTTTACCCCTATGTTCTATATTTAGCCGTGGCGGCCATCTTGGATGGTTGACTAGGTCACGCCACACATTTTTTCAACTAGATACCCTAATTATGATTGTGGCCAAGTTTGGTTAAATTTGGCCCAGTAGTTTCAGAGGAGAAGATTTTTGTAAAAGCTAATGACGACGGACGACGCCAGACGCCGGACGCCAAGTGATGGGAAAAGCTCACTTGGCCCTTCGGGCCAGGTGAGCTAAAAATGGAATCAGCTAAGAAATTTCTTCATTTTTCGGTATTAATTTTTTCTTATGATCTCTTCTTTTTGACCTTGTAGTTAAATTTTATTTGCATCAACATGATTGCCTTTTTGTGCTGAAAAATTCCCCACAACTCAGGATTCAACTCCAACAATTGATGAAATCAGTGAAATTCACCCATCAATTGCAAAATCTTGACAGAACTGTGTTTTTAATTACATTTTGTGCTATTTTAAGTGTCATTGAGATATCAACATTTGTTACTTATTAACCAGTCAAACTTATCTTGATAATAAAAACCTCTGAATTTACAGTATCTTAAACCTGAAACCAGACAGGAAAACAGAGATGGACATGAAAAATTAATACCCCCAACCCACTATTGTAAGTTGTGACACATTCTGGGCCTAACCCTTGAGACCTACTGTAGCAGGTTGTGCTTTCACTTCATCTTCTATGGCCTCCAACGCCTCCTTGTATCCTTTAGGTATTCTACTGTTCAATTTAAACTTGTTTCTGTTGGCTGCATATAAATAAATATTCTCTTCTGGAATCCAGGCACTAAAACACAAAAAGAAACTTTATTTTAGCTTAGGGCTATTCCAGAAAAAAATGTATGGGGGGTTGGAAGGCACATTGTATTAATAATACATGGGTGATTGGTATCAGAGCAACTTTTCACACTATAATGCACTATAATTCTCAATTACAATTGTATGGGTGGCGGGTGCTGACAAAAACTGCCTTCCAACCCCCCCTTACATTTTTTTCAGGAATAGCCCTTATATGAAATAATTAACTTTTGGTACTCAAAATTTGCTAACTGAAGAAATAAATTATCCATATCAATTCTATAAAATTAGAACTCATTAAGATGAAGTACATATGAGAGGTAATATTTTTGAGATTTAACAGTTATTGTATGCAGCATTCAAACTTCAAAATTACATTCAAGAAGAGATGAATGAAATAAGCAACTAAAAAGTATCTATTAAATGTTTGTTCATGGTTAAAAAATAATCATTTCCCCTTTAAATGGAGAATAAAAATCATAACAACATCTAGCATCATCATCAGATATTCTTTCAATGTTTTTACTCACTAGTTTTCTGATCCAAAGAAGAAGACAAAGTGATGTAGTGTTTTCTTCAGAGGTTTCTTAACCTCATCTTTAGGAGCAATGACCTACAAAATATAATCTTTAAAAAGTTATTCCATTAAAGTTTTCATAAAGATTCATTGCAAACATGAACCTCTGCATATACCAATATATCAAGAAGTGTTTAATTATTTTTTCTAGTTTTTTTAAATTCTTAGTGTCAAATGATTTTGAGAAAATATTACATGTGTATTAACAGAACCACTTAACTTTGCATCTTAACCCACTCAATTGTCAAGTGTAGTTGTGTATTCTTCAACTAATTATTTACATACTTTACATCACAGTCATTGGCTTAAATCTAAATGAATGCTACAATGTACATTCCAAGTCTGATTTATGAGTTCTTTGTTATTAAAATGTACATCAGGCTTGTACTTGTAGTTTTATTGTATGAATTAACATTTGTCTAAGACATGGCTGAACAGGATTAATATAATTTAATTTAATTGCATTTTCACATAATTTAATTGCATTTTCAGATTATTAATCCTTTACTGGATTTTGCTGTACAATTTTTTTTTCATTCCAGCAAAGGATGCCATAATAAACCAAGTTGGGGAAAGATTTTTTTCAACATATATATTATAAAAAATTGATAAATGTAAGACTTTATTGATTGATATGGAAAAATCTTTTTGCACAAAAACAAGTAATTCAAACTGTGTCAACAAGTGGAACCTTTCAAGTACAACTCAGGAGTGTATTTTGCAATTTTCTGCAGACTTGAAAAAAAATGCACACCAAAAGTCTGAAACATAAAATGCATAGAATTTTTATATAAAGGCTCTAAAAGTCTCCTTAATGCACAAGTGTGTCTGTATTCTAAGAAGACTTTAATGCATAAACACAACTATATTTGTCAATTCCTTTTGATGAACTTTAAAAATGTTTTCTGAAACAATGGCATAGTTTCAATCTCAGGGGAGACAACTCGGCTCTGACCGAGTTAATGGGATTTTTCACATCAAAAATATCTGCTGCAAGCAATCACAGAGATAATATTTACAATTTTTATGTTTAATAAATGATATATAATCACTAATAACTACAGTAAGCAATTGGAAGTGTCCTTTCTAAGCTCTTTTGGCATTTGTTAAGATTGTTGACATGCCGGTCTGGCAAGAGGTCGAAATAATCTTACCTTTCCTGGCCATGACGGGAATCCTTTCATCTTCGCCCTTCAAAATAAAAATGAAAGATTGTTATTTTTTGTATTGCATTATATAAGTTTCTTAATTGAATCATTTCAGTTGCGTTTTACTATGTTTTCTTACCAGACTAGGTCTCCGACTTCAAACTTAGACTCCATTTTTGAAGCAGAATGATGCATTGTGGGAAGATTATAAGCGTGGGGGGAAATCCACCTTCAGATATGGTCAACGGGGCACAACTCTGACTACTTAAAAAGTTCCCGCGCAAATGTCATGTTAAAAGAAGAGACTAAGCGCCCTTTGAACATTATTCGACAAAAAATAAATTCTTCAAAGAATGCATTTTTTAATGCAGAAATTGCTTATGATCCATGATGATAAAAAAAATCATGACAATATATATTTGTATGACGCTAAATCTGTTTCGTTATTAAATACTTTTAAAACTGAAAAACTGGCCATTCAAACTGTGTATGTTTATTTAGAAGGGTGGTTGCAGTGTCAGTTTTTCTATCTTGTGTTGTTGGACCATGGACTTAATATATTGGTCATAATTAGTTAGTATAAAAGTCCCAGGTTGGACTGTCAATCCTGACCACATATACAGCATTCTGATGAGCCCAAGAAACAGAACAATTAAGAAGATAATCCCAAAATATAAAAGACTTGAAAGGTAGCCGCATGACAGATATAAGCGAGTGTAACAAAAAATATAGAGACAAAAATTTTAAGAACAATGGGTCTCGTATCCCCATAAGAGAAATCAAATTTGAACTATTCTACATATTACAATTTTCAAAGGAGGAAACATATAGGCTAGGGATACCTGATGAGGATAAGCCTAGGTCTACATGACCATAACCGAAACACCCTTTTCTTAGTATACACACAACAATTCTACTACAATCATGCAATTATGAATTTCTGGAGAGAAAAAAAAAGAAATAAATGCAGAAGAATGTATTCCATAACCGGAAATATTTATCATACACTGAGGTTACCAGCTCTTAATTACTCAAAATGTATGCACATAGGAAATTGATTCAATAACGAAGGATTATGATAAGATATACTGGATTGGTCCCGCTTGATTTTAACAAAAAAATATAGAGACAAAAATTTTAAGAACATTGGGTTTCAATTACACGAGCCTTAACTGATCTAGGCTGAATCAATCCGATTTCCGTGATGGTATCCAGGAAAATATCCCCGCCTGCATAGTTACAATACATCGTTTGAACCACACGACATGGCAAGGCCTGAGAATTGGAATTAAAAAAAATATATAGTGGTAAGAGCTTTCGAGGACTGTCTTTAAATCAATTTGTCTTTTTTGAGTATTGCGTGTCTGGACTTCTTGGTTAATGCTGATCTTGTAATGTTTGTCATCGGTGTTCGTTATTTGTCACATGGTATATCCACGAGATCGTTCACCATGCATCATTAGAACTGGTTTATTTGTAGTATTTTCCTCTCCTGTCTTGCAGTGAAGTCGTAAAATCATTTTAAATTACAAATGTGTTTCATATGTTAAATTTTAGTTAGAAAAAGAGATGGGGCTAATTTCCTCTGTATATGTTTCACTCACACGTCAGTTGTGGATGTCTACTGGATTTGAATATACGTGAGTCTATACCATTTTTCGACATTTTTTCGACAATTTCAAATATTTCCATAAATGATTAAAATGTTACAGTATAAGGGAAGACATCAAAAGTTCAATGTAGGATAAAAAAAAACTTAATTCATATTGTTTTTTCACTGACCCCCCCTACCCCCCTCCTAACCTAATTTCGGAAAAAATGATTGACCAATAAGGATATATACAAAATCCATGTCAATTAAACAAAACTTGCAGCAATTTTTACCCCCACCCCAAACTATTTGATTTAAGTTTTTTATCCTTCATTGATTTTTTTATGTCGTCCCTAAACAACATGTGGATGAATTTAACAGGCCTTTTTTTATTCTACAATGAAGAATGTCGTTTCCCATAATGAATCTAATGTGTAGCATGACCATAAGGAATAATATAAAGCTCTACTTGCCGAACATACTTTGGGTAAGGCTTTTTACTGTAAAAATCGATTATAGTCAATAATGACCTTCTCATATACTCGTATATCATAGCCGATAATACATGTGAAGCGTTCTCAAAATTGTAGTTTTGGGCTATTATCTGATGTTTATAGTTTCATGCAGAACCTGTTTGGGAGTATATGCCATGCTATATTGTAAGAGCCTTTCAAGGTACACATGTACGGATCTGTGGTGCTGTGAACGTATAAGTAAAGACTGTAAGCCTTTTTCTGTCCTGGTATATTCAGATGTCTATTCAGAGGCGGATCCAGCCATTTTTAAAAAGGGGTTCCCAACCCAAGATAAAAGGGGAGGGCTCCAACTCAATGTCCCCATTAAAATGTAATGAACGTCGAAAAAAGGGGGCCCAATCCCCGAACACCAACACCCCTTGGATCAGCCACTGCAATTGGCCATATTTCTTTTTGATAATTTTTGATAATTTTCTTTTGATACAATTAGGCCATATCTAGAGACCAGGAATATGATAATGGACATACTGTTCCCAAATATAGACACATTGGATATATCTTCAACGGCAATCGTAACTTGCGCCGAAGTATCCGTATAACAAAATTAGAGATCTCTATTTTGATTAGATTTCTTCAACAGTTTTACTGATATTAAAGAATACCCATTGTCGGATCCGGGGGTTGGAACCCCCCTTTTTTTGACGATCAATGCATTTGAATGGGGACATATAGTTGGACCCCCCCCCTATGTCCTGGGTTGGGAACCCCTCCTTTTTAAAATGCCGGGCTGGATCCGCCCCTGATACCAAGATATTTTATTACTTTGTTTTAAAATATTTCAAAAAGTTTTTTTTTTTTTAAGATCAATAAAATCATAGACCAGAACCAGAGCACTGCTATAACAATATATAAAGGTTAATCAAATATCATTGAAGGTCATTTAAGTTAACTAAAGGAGCATAGTATAACTTACAGTTTCCCTAAATAACATCAATTTAACAATGAAAATGTGATATCCCAATCGTAAAAGAGAAGCCATTTGAAGAAAAAAATTACATATATATATAAAATTATGAAATAAAATCTCGTCTCTTTAAGTGTTGTCGAACATTCTTGATAGAGTTTCTAATGTGGAACGTAAATATCTATGTATAGGAGGAAAGGACAATTATATTGTTGTTTAAATTATATCAATATCAAAGTAAATTACTTCGGTAAATTTTGGCTGTTTATCCATCAAGGAAACGTGTAAATAAACATTGAATTTATCTATTAGAAGGAATTTCGAAGGATGTTAACTGAATTTTGCCATAAACTGTGATTTTTAATATAATACACACCAAGTCTGCTGTTAAAGATGCACAAACCAACAGGGGTGTCCATATAGAAAACCAAGCTACAAATTGGGGATAAACTTTGTTGAAGAAATGTCTATAGATGTTGCAAAGAGGAACATTTACAGCTTTTATCATCAAATCAGATCCAATCAAACTTCAAGTACTACATAACATATCTAGTATAATTAATCTGTAAAGTTTAGAAGAAGGGTTTATATGAGTTGCAACACATTATTTTGCCATCCGATTTTTCAAATGACCATTTAAGAATTAAATAAGAAAAAAATGTTTGATATGATTGCGGTGTAGTGTAAAGTAAACTCACAAAAATAATGAACTCCCAGGAAAATTCAAAACGAAAAGTCCCTAATCAAATGGCAAAATCAAAAGCTCAAACACACCAAACTTGTAGCGAGTAGAAAAGTCAAAACGTCGCCCGAAATAAAGATTCGAACTCACGCTACTGACATATCGTGGCTATAACTCTAAATTGAAAACAATGTTCAAATCTATGATTGCGTTGAATAAAAATTGCAATTTTTATACGTGTCCATGCAAAACAAATTTCTTGTTAGAGGGTTCTAAATACAGCACACACAACATTATCCAAAAGACCAAAAAAAGTGACAAAGTATATTTTAACAAAACGCATTTGACTAAACGTCGTCGAACAACTGATGTTCTTAAACCCTGCCGACTGCCATTGACGATTGCCAAATCTGAGAATGATCACAGATGTAACAAAATGGATCTTAATAAATAATGTACATGTAATATCAAACATAACTTGAACAATAAACTTGCCGCAAAAAATAGTATATCGCAAACAAAAGGTGCAAAATTTGTACACCATATCCGGATTTCGACAATGAATGTCACTTCATTGATGTTAAGATTCGCAACGGTATTTGAAAGGCCATATAATTTACCTCAATTTAAGATGGACTCTTGAATTATAAGATTCGAAATATAATATACTAGTATTCATTTATATTGCCGATTTGTTGTTCAAGGACACTTTCAGTAGCATTGGCTATTGGCTATTTTGTTAGCACAAGTTTTTATTAAAAGATGAGTGTTGATCGAAAGCCCGGAGAGAACCAACTGACTTGGACTGCCTGGCAATCCTATAGTCGATTATTATATAAAGAGTCGAACTCACCTGCCACGTGGGATTTCAGGCAAATTGCATATTCCTGACCCAATTTGTAAATCATTTTCCGAAGAAAACGATACGTTAAATCTGGTTTTAAAGCTAGCTAAACCATTGACTTGTATCATAGTAGTTTATAGACGATAGTTCCGTTCTATTGACAGAATATAACCCGGCCAACAGTGAACTTGACTGACATAAAAGGCGTTTTATTATTTAGTTTTTTTATTCCCGAAGTTTAAATAAGGAACTACCCCCTCGGATTCTCCGGAGCTCGTAAATATAGAAGTTTTGAAGTAAAAATTAACGTTTTATGCAATTTGCAAAAGTAGGCCTAAATTAAATTTGTTTTCAACAAAAAAATATACAAATGAAAGTCGCGCCACATCAAATAACTCGTCCAAATTTGGTCACATGATGACTGACCTTCACCTCCCTATTTACTCAGAAAACGTCCGATGTTTTTATATAGAATATGTAAACTTTTTACAAATCTTGAGCGACGTCTTTTATTTTTGTTTAATTCTATAAGCATTTGATATAATACCCTTTACAAAAGATCTCCAATTTGTGACAAAAAGTAAATGTTGACAGCGCGTATGAATTTTCAGGTATCTGTAAATAGTCTAAAATGGTGGAAAAAGTGCTGAGACATTAGAAACATGTAACGATAAAGCGAAAAAACTGACTTATTTCACGCCATTTTTATAGCCAATGGATATTTATGTTAAACTGGATCTTTTCTGGCTTTGAATTTACTAACTTTTGTTTGAAATATTGTTAAACGCTATATAAACTGTGAAAAAATGTAGACGATGCTTGCAATCTGGGACAGTGTTTCACATTTGTGGAACGATATGTCACAAATGTTCTTATACATATTTCAACATTAATGGACATATGTCACAAAATCTGGGGTTGAAAATGGCAATGAGACCTAGGTATGTAATAAGTTTGAGGTGATAGAAAAAGTTTTAAAAATGTGCATGTGTGAACTTTCTGGTGTTTGTGCAAACTGTTTTTCCCGTCTCAACAAAGATTTGGGATTTTCCATCCGCAAATAAACATATAAGTTTTAAGATATGTTGGCTATTTACTGAAGCTGGGAATTCTACAAATGTACATACGTGAAATGTCTAAAAATTATAAAGGAAGATGTCTTTGGTAACATTTGACATGCATGTATGTCCCCCCAACATTGCTCAGTTTGGGAAAGTGCCAAAATTGACTTTCTACTAATGTTCTAAGTAAATTTTCTGCAGTCTATATTCTCATATCAGGAAACAACTACAGGACAATCTATAGCTGTATTCAGGTTTACAATATTTGGTTGGGAGAACACCAAATTATATTATTATTTTAGGATCTGTCCAACGTTTCTTGACATCACAACTGCCTTCTTATGTCTAATATTTCAAAAGAAAAGTTATTGTGTATTATGTCAGATGTTCTAGTGTTGCAGATTCTCTAATAGCAAGAAGGTCTACAGGCTTGTTGCTTCTAGACTCAGGACGTGAAGAGTCTTTGCATATCTCATTACATGTAGTCCACACAAGGTTTCAGTTCATCATGTTCATTGAAAACAAATCCCCTTATGTTGGCACATTTAAGAAATAGGTTGTGTAAAAGCACAATATTACGTGCATTCCTTTATAGACGCAAAAAGTCATGGGAATGAGATATAAAAACTTGTCACTAGTGATACTAACGCTATCCTTAAACCCTTTTATCCATTGTAAAAGGTCATGCATGTGCCTGTTGGAGTTGCATCTTAGTTACTACACTAGTAAGCCTACATTTGTACATTAGTATTAAATATTGGTTGGGTGGTTGGAATCCCAATGATATTTATACAACATTCTCATTATCAAAATAATCAGTCTGTTCCCACTGCAGAAAAAGCACTGATACAATGTATGTTTTTAGCTAAGAAAAAAGCAATTGATCACTATTAACACTTGAGACAAGTTCTACCACAAGAGTACACCACAACTAAACTATTGCCGATACCATTTCAACTGATGCCAGAATTTAAGAAATACTGTATTACTGGTTATACCAGCTTCAATTACATATGTTTTCACCCCTTCTTTTAATGCCCAATCTGTAGCCTTGTCCATATGACATGTACTTCCATCTTACATGTACATTTTGTATCTTGTGAAATAGTTTTCCTTCTCTAACTTTAGTGTGCCTCAACCAAATGTTATGACACTGAAACACAATGCTTTTAACATTACTCAGATCAAATACTTATTTGGGTAGCATCACTTACAAATGTAGACCGTTTGTAATGTTATACATGTTACGTATGCAAGTGGGGGCATCATTGTGTCCCATGAACCCAATCCCCATTTATGTTTTTGAAAAAATAAAAAAAACCTTAAATCCAACCTTTCTCAACATGCTCAAATTTTTTTTTTATGGGTTCAATGTACACTTTGACATGTTCAGCCTCAAGAAAAAATATAACACATTCTAGGCTTTCAATAACAATATTATGTGCAGCCTATTTGTGTGTATTTCACTAATAATTATATATATAAACAGTTCAACAATTCAATGTAGTTTATCCATGTACATGTACATTTGTACTTTCTATAATTACTACTCATCCAAAACTGTACATTGTATAGTTTACAAATTCAGTCTTTTTAATAATTTCGAATGTCAAATTACATGCATGACATTTTTGTGTTTAAATCTTATATATTAAAGAAATATAGTCCTGATAGTGTTCATTATAAACTTTTGGATACTAACTTTCCTATGTATACATTTGTAGTTTAAGCACACATTTTAATGTTTATTTATATCAATTTTTCTGTATGCTTGTACACAAACTTATGCAAAATCATAAAATCAAATATCCATGAAAATACTTTTTTTTTTACTTAATCTCACTCACTCAGTTTATCGTGAAGATGGAATCCATGACAATTCACTCATTAAATAAACGAATCATCAGTACAACATTAATTGTTTTAACTACATGCAAAACAATTAGTTGTACTAAAACATAGCTTTCATATGATGCAAAATTTGTCATATAATTGATGTGTTTTATTTTTTACAGCCCAGCAGATCATTTAATGAGACAAAGGGAAAAGGCTCAGCAGGAAAGAGCTAAACTGATAAAAAAGAATCAAGAAAAACAGAATCAGCCAAGAAATGTGGGATTTCCTCAGCTTAGAAGAGTAAGTTGGCCAAATTTGTTTGTATTGTAGAACATAATATATCCCATCCCAAGGAGTCCTACCGTTTAAGAGAGCTGGACTAAGAACTAGATCTGATGATCAGATAGATAAGAATCAGAATTCTTTTTTTCTATGCAAATCACAACATGACAGAGTATTTTTGATATATAACATGAAGCTTAAGTGTTCCGTGTCCATATTATATAGAATGACTTGTACATGTGCCTAGGAATAAACATCATAATGAAAATTTTGAATAACAACAGTCTGAATTGGTACATACACCAACCATTTTGGAAATTTATCCTGCCCCCTTTATAACTGTTCTGTGCAAATTATGCACTGCATAAAGCTTTGTCCTGCAATTAGGCAAATATCCAGTATTGTACATATAACAAGTACACAAATACATTTTGCTTTAATTAAAGTCATCTGTTACTCAATTCAATTTTGAATATGAATATTTCAGTTTTAGGTTCTCTTCACCGTTTGTGTTTAAACTATGTCGAATATGAAAAATCAGAGACAACTATTTGTATTTAAACAACTAAACCTTAAAAGTGCTGATGTAAATTTTATTTGTATTCGCTACGAAACAGGTGAAAAGATCTGCTTAGTCTTGCATTTTGTTTTTGTCTTGTTTCTAAAGCTATTAGCTCATACAAATAAATTTATATTTTGGACAATGAACACATATTGTTTATAAATATAAGTAGCATAAACCCTTGAACAATTGAAAAAAATAGTGATTGCAAATAACAACAATACAAAATGTAGGTCAGGTGTCAATGCACTGCACAGTAAGGTCTGCATTTGAATATTTTATAACTCTCTATGTTGTCAAATGGAATCATCATATAGAATAGGAATTATTGCATATCAGTGCTACATGAGGGTTCTCACTAAGACGAGCCCATGAGTCCTGGACTCTTGAAAATCTGTGGACTCACCATTATTAAATCTGGTGAGTCCAAAGATGCATCAAGATTGAAATATTTTGTATAAACTGAATAATTATATCATCATTTTATAGCAAAAGTTTACAAGTACTCTGATCTTAATTTCATTTCATTGCTCTATTTTATATTGCAATAAAATATCTTCATACTGTTGGACTCACCATGCTCACCATGGCCAAAAATGATGGGTGACAGTCCCTAGACTTGCCTTCAAAAGTCCTTTGTGAGAACCCTGTACAATATTCTTAAGAGTTACCAACATTACCACGATTACTTGCCAAAACAGTGTTTTGTCAGCAGGAGAAAACTGTCAGATCAAATCATCACAATGTTTCATGTACATTTTTGTACAACAATTTAATGTTTACTGGAAGTTAAAGTTATTTTGAGGTCAGTTTATTAGGGGATATGGAGACAAGACAAAACCATTCATACAAACACTAATCAATATACCCCTTTTAGCATCTTTTAATCACGTCCATGAAGACTGATTCCAGTTGTATTTATAGATGATATTTATACTTCTTTTGATTGCTTTAGTAATTGTCTTCAACCTTGTGCAAGTGTATAGAAGTGATATAAACCAGTACAAACTGGAATGAATAATATTTTGCACTAGGTCAAGGACAATAATCTTACTTTCAGTTTGTAACAATATAAACAATGTGAGGGCACCAGCATTCTCAAATGTTTTGGTTTGATTTAGGTATTTTCATTGTCAGTCAATGAACAAAGGTTATAAAAAGTATGATAATAGACTGTCAGATTTGGAACATGTTGTTATTAGCACTTAATAATATCTCCTCATGCCTCTTCTAATTCTCTCCATGTCCTATCAATCTCTTCCTCCTTTTATTAAGATAAGAATGAATTCTAAAAAAATAAAATTATGTATTTTTATTCATCTATATTATAATTTTACTCAGGTAAAATGTACTTATGTTCATATATATTAGTAAATGTACATGTACAACAATATATATATATATATATACACAATCCATAGTAACAGGTTGAAGAAAGCCCCTGGGCAGAGTGAAATGTTCATAAAACTGTAATGTTTCTGTTATATATGGTTGTAAGCATTGATGGTTTTTATTCCTATCTAATAGACTTAACACTAGTAAATCAATAAACGTTATTTATGTAACAGTACTTCACAAAATTGATTGTTGCAGTGTTCAAGATATTGTTTTTCCTCTCTTTCCATGAGGATTCTTGCATCTTATTTTGGATGAGTCATTGGTTCTCTATTTTCATCTGAAAGCTTTTTATCCTAATTGGGATTGTCACACCAGCAGGAGTGACCAAATACCTATGTATTATGATCACTGTACATATAGTTCAGTTGTCAGCTGCATGGATGCTACTTAGAATCCACTGACAGTTCCATAATTGGTTTTACTTTTTACAAAATTAAAAAGACAGTCCCAGCAAGCACAAAAACAATTTCACTGTAAAATTCATCCATATAAATTACTGGCAGTTACTATACTTAATGCATCTCATTAAAATTCATTTTTACAAATTTTCACTTCATTATATGTATAAATATATACCTTATAGATTTTTTCGCTAAGCATGACAATTGTAAGCAATTTGCAGGAAGCCCGGGTTTAGCCTGCAGTCAGATCTTACTTTGTAACCTAAACACTTTAAGAACTCAGTCTTGGCTCAGGAGGAAAGACCGAAAGTTAAGAGGAGGATCATAAATCTAAAATCTATAGTTTCTAAGAAGAACATTTTCAAGTATTTTTCACATCAATTCTTTGTAATGCATGTACTATAGTGAAAGTAAAGGTTGTATCAATATTTATAGTCTTGTTAAACTCCAAATTTGATTTTAATCTAACATGTATGACATAGATTCTTTATATGGATTTTTTTCACATCTGAGTGATCTGATCACATTTTTGTGGACTTATCCTATCAATTAGTTATGATTTGAATAATTATTTATGAGCAATGATTTGTATAATTATTTATTTCAGACAACAGAGAAAGATGACAGAATAGAACAATTGTTAGGGCCTCATTCGGCTATTGTTAATTCACTATCTAGGGATACTGATTTATTAGGAGTAATAAGTCAACCTCAGACTCCTCTTCCTAGTAGGTCATATGGCGAGGATGACTTTTTTTACAACAAACCTGCAAATGATGGTAGAAATGGTATTCGACCACATCCCATACAAAATTTAAAAAAGAAACCCCCCTCAAAACCCCAAGAACCATCAAAGAATAGCCAAAATTTAAAACAACCATTACCTGTTCAAAATGCTGATCACTCAACTTCCAAGTCTTTGTCTCATCAAGACCCTACCCAAAATCAACAGCCAAAAAGTGAAAATATGCAGATCAAAAAAGAAATACCTGTTCTTCCTAAAACTAAGAAAGTGACAAAATCTAAATCTAGTCAACCGAAATCTCCTCACAGTTCATCATCTGACCACGAAGCTACATCAAACAAGTCAACACCAAGTCCCAAACCATCAAATGAAAAGCCTAAACCTCTGGGCAACAGTATGAAACAGTTTACACCACCTAATGGAGTTAACAGACCACCGAGGAAGAATCTTGAGAAACTGACCATTCCTAGTGGACAGGTAAGAGAATTTCATCACTGTATATAAAATACTTGTAAATTGCATATTATTTTAAACATTTTTAAAAGGGATGCATTTTCATATGCACACTCATTTGTTGTTTAAGCTCTTGTACATGTATGTCAAAATGTATGTTTGAGTAGTTGTAAATCTATATCATGCTCAAGAATTACATAAGGAAAATGTGTTGCTAAATTTTGACATTACATAATGTATTTGCATTTTAATTAAAAACAGATTATAGTAGAAAATTAAATTGGAACATGCTGTCAGATTATTATGATTAATTGATTCAAATGTTCTGGTAAATATTCCCATCAGTGTTGTTTAGACTCATAGCATCTAAAAAGACTCCTGCAAGTGCAGGCTGTTGTCCATGTTTGAAGGACACATACTTGTTGAACTCTGAAAGTGAATTTTGATAAACTGTTATTGCTATATAATGTATATTGCTATCTCATTGATATTTATTAATCCCTGATATTAAAAAAAATCTACTTGATATGCTCTACTGAATTACATGTACATAAACAGTTAGCCAAAATACTGTACAGTTGTTACTTAGTTTGACTGATCATTCATCAAGTATCAGTACATACATGTACTAGTCAAGTGTATAAACAGTTCTACAGGTACAAGGTAAACAGACATGTTATTTACTGATAAGAGATCCTGGGAATAGTACTATAGTCCTTGATCAATTTCCTGATTGATATGATTAAAAGTAAATTGGTTACACATCTGCAATTGATTAGGGGGAATTATATACTTGTATTTACATATAACCTTTCCTTACTTACATGAGTATAATATGAATGAAATTCAATGCTTTTATTTTAGTCTCCATGCCTATCCATGCCAATGATATATACAATATAGAGGCATGACACACTTTTGGTGATTTTTTAGTGATGAAAGTTAGAATATGGGATAAAGCTACATGTTTATAAGGGGTAAAACAGTGGGTATTTTGGATAAACATGATAAAGGGGGTAAAAAAAGTGAGATCTGGGATCTGGGGAAATGTTTACCCATGTTTCCATGTCACTCCCTCTGACCTCATGTTTACATCTTGGAAGTGCCATACAACATAGCCAACAAATTTGCAGATTTCAGTATGCTTTAGTGATCCTGATAATTTTGTAAAAAAAACCTTCAAGTATTCCAAATTTATGGGACTGTGGGGGACTGGTTGCCTATAGGCTTATGTAAGTTTTGAACTTGTAGGACGGTTCTTTCATAACCTTATCTTTTGCCTACATTTGTACAAACAGTGTAAATACATTGAATGTCAGTAAGACAGCAACCCAATAACAAAATATACACAAGTTGTTCATAATATAGATCAGCAGACAGCTGTCACCAAATGTCAGATTGATAAGCTCGAATGGCCTCTAAAATATCCACAGACCAGTTGTTTTATGAATTCTTTTTGTAATCCAGTTGATACAGTATAAATTTCTGAGTAGTTAGTGCTACCTGAATACCAACAGTTGTAACATACTACTATGTATTACTACGTTAAAATATGTTTACGTGATCAGATAGGCTCACTTTAAACTTATTAAACAGTTTGAAAGTTGTTAGATTTTACCTGTGATTAAAGTCATGTACATGTACCTAATGAGTAGTTCAGAAAAATAACATGTACTAAATTACCGTAGTTGTGGTTCCAGCGATATAATTTAATTTATTCAAATTTTACTGTAGCTATAGACTTGTAAGTGGCAATCATCGTGTAATATGTTTTCCTATTTTGTAGGGACTACTGGTCTTCTCAAATTCTTTATTAACATTTAAAATGAAATTATGTAATAAAAAGATGATGTTGCATTATAGACTTGTTTTGTGCTGATACAGCATTAAACAATAATCAATCTATCAATGCTGTGACATGACACAACTATCCATGTATATTATTATATGGCCTTCAACAGTTTAATGAGCAGCCTGTTATCCAATGTACAGAAATTGACAATTAATTTAAAAATAATACAACATAAGATACTTATATAGCCTGAAATAGAGTTCTTTAATAGAATATTGTCTATAGAAATTGTTGTCTGTACGTCAAACTCTGATTTATTTATAGCTACTGCTCTGTAAATATATCTTATAGATTGTTACTTCTATCATCTCAAAATATTGACATTCCCATCCCAGTTATCAGAGTGGTGGATTAAATTGAATAACCTAGTTATAACCTTCGCCTGGGCCAGGTAAAACACAGGTAAAAATGTTCTTTGTGTACTCATGTCACATAGTGGTGAAATCATGAATTGATAATTATACCACAGTATATCTGGAAATTGAATATTAAATTTTATAAATAACTGTACTACTGTCTCTCATGTAGAAAAACAACATAGATTAACTAATAAATGTCCAAGAATATATGTAAAAAAGTTAAATCTTAAATTTAATATAAGTACATAACTACTGGTAATTTTAATTACACTGTTATAAATAAATAAACAATCAATCCAGTCTTTAGAACTAGTAGGTAAATGTTTCAAGGGGGGCTGCAGAGTTCTCAAACAATGGTTAGCCTTAGGTTTTGTCACCAAAATTTTCAGAGGACAAATAAAAAATTGGTATTTTGGCTACAGAAGTAATAGTTGAGACCAGAAGATTTGCTTCAAGGCCAACCAGGGGAAACAAGACTGGGAATTTTCCCGGGGAGAAGGATCATGGGGACATGGAAAAGTTGAATGTCAAATGTTCATGGGGATCTCCAATAAGGGCAGATACATTTAACCCTCATTAAATTATTTCAAAATAATATTTACTTGTATGTTGTTGTTTCCATAATTGATTTATGCGAAATAAACAAAATCATAGTGTGAGGTTAAAAGGTCATTTGGTCTGTGAATCTGGATTACATATACATACCCTACATTCCTTATTTGTCAGTGTGATTAACAGACAATTGCAAGGGGTTAACAAAGTAAAGTTGTGAATAAAAGTTAGTGTCAGTCAGGAAACTGTAAACACACCTATATTTTTTTTAGCCAACTTGACTTGCAAATCCTTAACTTATAATAACCATTATTAATTTGTAATTAGTGGTTCCAAATTCATGTGACTAATTATCAAAGTAGACAATTTAATGCACAGATATAGCAATATTGACATCATGCAAAGCTTTCTGCCTTAACTGATGCTAGCTATATAGGGTTATATTTAACTCGTAATACGGCAACTTTTTGCACTAAATTTCAACTGACTAGTAGGTATCTATTCCCTGGCCTGGTCAATACTAGTATTAACCTGTTTTTTGCCAAAATTGATTTATATGCATTCATCTAATGGTCATAATAGATGGTCCTTTTTATACGACCGCAAATTTTGAAAAATTTTTCGTCATATATTGCTATCACGTTGGCGTTGTCGTCGTCGTCGTCGGCAGCGTCCGAATACTTTTAGTTTTCGCACTCTTACTTTAGTAAAAGTGAATAGAAATCTATGAAATTTTAACACAAGGTATATGACCATAAAAGGAAGGTTGGTATTGATTTTGGGAGTTTTGGTCCCAACATTTTAGGAATTATGGGCCAAAAAGGGCCCAAATAAGCATTTTTTTTGGTTTTCGCACTATAACTTTAGTTTAAGTGAATAGAAATCTATGAAATTTTGACACAAGATTTATGACCACAAAAGAAAGGTTGGGATTGATTTTGGGAGTTTTGGTTTCAACAGTTTAGGAATTAGGGGCCAAAAAAGGGCCCAAATAAGCATTATTCTTGGTTTTCGCACAATAACTTTAGTTAAAGTATATAGAAATCAATGAAATTTAAACACAATGTTTATGACCACAAAAGGAAGGTTGGTATTGATTTTGGGAGTTTAGGTCCCAACAGTTTAGGAATTAGGGGCCATAAAAGGGACCCAAATAAGCATTTTTCTTGGTTTTCGCACCATAGCGTTAGTATAAGTAAATAGAAATCTATGAAATTTAAACACAAGGTTTATGACCATAAAAGGAAGGTTGGTATTGATTTTGGGAGTTTTGGTCCCAACAGTTAAGGAAAAAGGGGCCCAAAGGGTCCAAAATTAAACTTTGTTTGATTTCATCAAAATTGAATAATTGGGGTTCTTTGATATGCCGAATCTAACTGTGTATGTAGATTCTTAACTTTTAGTCATGTTTTCAAATTGGTCTACATTAAGGTCCAAAGGGTCCAAAATTAAACTTAGTTTGATTTTGACAAAAAATGAATCGGTTGGGTTCTTTGATATGTTGAATCTAAAAATGTACTTAGATTCTTGATTATTGGCCCAGTTTTCAAGTTGGTCCAAATCTGGGTCCAAAATTAAACTTTATTTGATATCATCAAAAATTGAATAAATGGGGTTCGTTGATATGCCAAATCTAACTGTGTATGTAGATTCTTCATTTTTGGTCCCGTTTTCAAATTGGCCTACATTAAGGTCCAAAGGGTCCATAATTAAACTAAGTTTGATTTTAACAAAAAATAAATTCTTGGGCCTCTTTGATATGCTGAATCTAAACATGTACTTAGATTTTTGATTATGGGCCCAGTTTTCAAGTTGGTCCAAATCAGGATCTAAAATTATTATATTAAGTTTTGTGCAATAGCAAGTCTTTTCAATTGCGCAATGGCAAGAAATATCTTATTGCAAAATATTGTGAAATAGCAATTTTGTTTTTAATTAGAGTTATCTTTCTTTGTCCAGAATAGTAAGCAAGAAATATCTAATTGTAAGATTTTTTTTTATTTGGAGTTATCTTTCTTTGTCCAGAATCAACTTAAATCTTTGTTATATATAATATACAATGTATATTCACTTTTTACTACCAACTGATAAATTTAAATAATCTTTACCATTCAGTGATAACAAGCAGTTTTTTTACATCTTAATATTTTATGAAGTATTTAAATGAGTAGTAATTGTTGCAAACTCCATTAGAATATTTTAATTGAAATTAGTTTTGGAATAAGGGAAAGGGGGATGTGATTAAAAAAAATGGGTTCAATTTTTCTCATTTGAAAATTCATAAATAAAAAGAAAATTTCTTCAACATTTTTTTGAGAGGATTAATATTCAACAGCATAGTGAATTGCTCTAAGAGAAAACAAAAATTTTAAGTTCATTTGAATACATTCATTCTGTGTCAGAAACCTATGCTGTGTCAACTATTTAATCACAATCCAAATTTAGAGCGGAATCCAGCTTGAATGTTGTGTCCATACTTGCCCCAACCGTTCAGGGTTCAACCTCTGCGGTCGTATAAAGCTACGCCCTGCGGAGCATCTGGTTCTCATTTGAAATTTCATAAATAAAAAGAAAATTTCTTCAAACATTTTTTTGAGAGGATTAATATTCAACAGCATAGTGAATTGCTCTAAGAGAAAACAAAAATTTTAAGTTTATTAGAACACATTCATTCTGTGTCAGAAACCTATCCTGTGTCAACTATTTAATCACAATCCAAATTTAGAGCTGAATCCAGCTTGAATGTTGTGTCCATACTTGCCCCAACCGTTCAGGGTTCAACCTCTGCGGTCGTATAAAGCTACGCCCTGCGGAGCATCTGGTTATTATTTTGTCTAAAATATTAACTGTAATAAGGGTAATTTTTGAAGATGGTTTTAAAAGTTGTTTGTTTTGACATGTTTTGATTGATTATTGAACATAGCACATGTAGCTTTAGGCTAAAAGTAAAGTTTAAATACAAATCTGTGTATTGAAAACTTAGATATCAATTTTTGATATTATAATTTTCGTCTTTTTTTTAAAAAGTTTTGTACAGTATCATTAGCAAATTATCATGTTTTTTTTTACTTTTCAGAATGAAGTTCATAAAGAAACACAAAGTGTTGATGATATTTTTAAGGTAAGAGTTGTATCCATATAAAAGTAGTTACTAGTAGATACACACAATTCAGAAATTTTGCTTTGAAATCATCTAATGCACATTGGTAGCAAGTTACTAGCAACAATTCAGAAGCCTAGGATTTTATCTAGAGTTTTAATGTTTAACATTTCAATCTGTATTCTGTCAGTTTAGTTTAAAGACATATTTATATTTAGACATTTTAAATGCATATTTGATAGGAAATATTTATAATTAGGTACATTACTCACTAATTGATTCCTTTTTATTTAAAGATCTGCAGATAATATGTATTTGAAGTCTTGCATAATAGTAACTTAATTTACAAAATATGTAATTGATCAAAAGAGAAAAAAAAGTAATTGAAGCATTCACTGACGTATTAATAAATGATGTTTGCTCTTCTGTGAAATACAATTGATGTAGTCGTTAGTATTTTATTTTTGTACATGTTCTATATTTGTATTAAAGCATGTGTTGTGACATAAAGAAAGGAATATCTGTGTATCCTAAATATTTCAAGGCTACATTATAGTGGCTTATAGTATGATTTTAGGTTGAAATGAACGAAATGAAAATTGCCCTGATTGTTTTTCTTTATAAAAGAGTAAATAATTCTTCAGCATAACAAAATTTGTATCCATTATTACTATAACACAATTTGGTCGCCATATAATATGTAGGTTTGGATGGCAGGCATTTGTTTTGGGAAAAAAGAGTCTGAAATCTACCTGTCACTTTGTTGATACACTCTTCACACTCAAACACAAGGCCCACTAGCCCAGGCTTGTAAAACTTGTCAGCCTGTAAAAATCATCTCCAAAGGCCAAATTTGTCAACTGAAATTTTATAAAAATCATCTCCAAAGGCCAAATTTGTCAACTGAAATTTAATAAAAATTCAGCTTGCAGTCCTAAATTTAAAAATCAATTGTAAAGAATGTTGATAGGGTATTTCACTAAGATTTATCACAATTTATTTGAAGAATGCTTAATATTGAAAAAAATGAAGTTATTTCAGTTAGCCTCTAAAAGAAATCAGAATTTATCTTGTCCTAGATATGCATCCATGAAATATTTGCCACTGGACATTATGTATCAAACAATGTATCGATGGTCCCCACTCCTTATATCCTCACTGTTTTGGTGTTTTGGTAAAGATTTGACTTGAAGTGAATACTATGTTTTATCCTGGTGTAATATAGGAATGTTAAGTGGATTGGACAGGTGGACAGTTGATAAGACAGGAAAACATTGTACCATCTATCAGTAGTTAAGGAGAGACTTTTAAATCATAAAACCATTGATACAGATTTACAGTTAACTGAAAAAAATATACATCAATATCTAGTGAAAAATAGTCATGAAATATTTAGGTATCTAAAAAATGTCAACCTACAGCCATCCAACAACCTTGTTGAACTAAGAATAGATATCAAGATGTTTTACTGTTACATTATAACTCAAATTGTCTTTAATGATAAATAAGCACCCACACCATACATGCCATAAGGCAAGCTCTGATTAAGAGTTATTAAGAGTCTAGAAAAGTCATGAACAAAATAAGCAGAGAATGTACCTGATTACATGTATACTACAATATAAATGTATATTATTTAACAATTGAGGTAAAAGTTATCAAGTGAACTGACATAAGTGTTATCCTTACTTTTCACCTGATGACTTCTTCGGAAATCTGAAAACAAAATTGATATGAAACTTAAGAAAAAGATCACTTTCTTTAGATGAGCATAGATATCTTATATGTCAACACAATCACTCCTACAACAATCCATGTACTGGTGCATATATTGTTTGAACTTTTTTATCAAATGAATAATATTATACATAATAGGGGAAACATGGGACTACAATATTGAATTTAGGGGGATAGGAACCCTGATTTTACTCATTTATGACACATAATTCACTTGAGCTAAAAAAAAAAATTGATTACTTTGGCTTGTCGCCTACTGTCTCGCAAGTGTTAATCCTGTAATCATTTCATTCACGTCTGACGCAGTATTGATCGCTTTAGTAGCTTAATTCTAGAAGCATGCATAGGATTTTGTTTACATCTTTTGTATGCAATATTATTATTATTGACTAAATGAATGATTAATTGTTTATCACTTGACTTTGAGAAAATGTTTTTCATTATAGTAAATAGATCAATTGCAAATATCGTAAACATGCTTAAGGCTTATGTAAACAAGTGAATGAAAAAAGTGGTAAAACTAATAAATTTGTACTTCTATTATGTTTTGAAGCTATTTCCAATGATGTTGCTTAAATGGTCAAAAACAAGAAAAAGTGAACGGGACTTCATTTACATAAGTCAGCTGGGCCTTAGAAATTTAAGTCATATTAAGGTCCACATTTTCAAGCTTATATTAATATATCCTTGGTTTTCAAATATTTGGCCTTGAGCTTTTGTGATGAATAGCAGTTCCAGGAAAATAGTTTGGATGCACCAAAACTATAAAGTGTTATTTGTTGTCTTTATTTGGGTAATACAAAACAAACTTACAGGACAAACCAGCCAAATTCTTTGCTGTATTGAAGATTAAAACATGCAAATATAATAAAGTATACTGTAAGTGAGAGCTCTAGAAAAAATTCCCAAACCAATTAGAGTGTAAATAAGATGCTTTTCAGAAATACATGTTGTGGAGTGATGTGTTGTATGCCAGACTTATTCAGGTTTTGACAACATTATTATCGGAGGCATGTAGATTTGTATAGTAGATACTTTATAAACGAATATACTTCTATTGTGAGATTTTAAAATAAAATAGTTGATTCTCATGCCATTCATGTACATGCATAACCAATGTATTACTGTAAGAGGTTTTGTTTTTGTATGTTTTACCTGTTTATTTTCCAGGAAATGACTCATTTAGAGCTACCATTGACTGCCATATCTACTCCTCAGAAAGACGAACACTTCCCTTTCCCAAATTCTGTTATTGTAAGTTTGTTTATTTTGTGTATTTTGTTAAAATCAAGTAAACTGTTGTTTTTTTTCAAACACCCTAAAAAAATGAAAATATTTTCTCATAAATTTTGCTATCACTTATGATGTTATCATGTAAATATGTTAGCAGATGTGGTTTTGACATGGATTAATCAAAGTTTATATGAGTAAGGAAGTCACTTTCCAAAATTTCTCTTAATACTTTTGAAGATGTTTATTTTGTAATTCTGTATATTAACCCTTTGTATCAGTGTTGTTCAGATGTTCTCTCACTCTCTTACATGTATGCTAATTGAAGAGACAGATTTAATCTTGTAGATGCCTTAATGGGTTGTCTTCTTTTGACTTTTACACATATCATGTAACTATTCGAACCAAAATCTACTTCAACAACAAAAATCTGTAATGTTTGAAATTTGGATTTTAACATTATTATTTTTTTTTGAAAAATATTAGCCAGCTTATTAATATCTTTTGATTTCCAAAATTGTATATTAATTCTTACAAATATTTCATGTTTTCTGTTATAGGGAAGAAGTTTCTCTGAGTTAAAAAGTAAGTAGCATCTATCAGTATAATAGTGATACTGTGCCAGTAACAATAGTTGTGTTAGTGCCACTATCTGGTTAATAGGTTGGTTACAGTACAACCTGTTGTGTTTAGTATCTTCACTTGAGCTTATTTTATGGTGTTTTCATAATAATATGTATTTTTAAGAGATTGTGATGAGACATCAGAAATAAATAGAGTAGACATTTTTACCTGTCATCCTGTTGTTTTACATTTATTGACTCTATATACAGTCCTATTGAGTGTCTTAACTAAATCCAGGTGTTATGTAGCATTGGATCCTTGATAAATTTCTACCTTGCAGTTTGGCCAGGTATGATTTTCTACCTTTTCAGCCTAGTATGAATTATCAAAAGTAATGCAAGGTCCCTCACTTCTAGTGTCATACGGTTACCAATTCCTGTTGATTTATTATATTAAATTTATATGCAAAAACATAGTTAACATAAAAAAGTTTGTTTCAGATAAAACAGTTATAAATACTGAAATCATGAAATGAAGGGGAAAAAAATCTGAGTGATATAATTGGAGTGTTAATTTAATATTTTTTAATCCTCCAATCTTTCCTCACAACAGATTGTGTCCTCCTTATAGACAGGTTTTGACTACTTTTGACCTTTTATTTTTGACTGTTTAATGTTCTTCACCTATTATTCTTGGAGACAATTACTTCACTTCACCTCTGGATGATACAATTTGGGCCTTTTTTATCATATATACAGTAATCTGCTTGAAAGTAAACCTAATCATGGTTTTGCTGTATATCAGCAGTTCCTTGCTCATTAAGGTAGTTAGTTGTCATTATAATTAAATCATTGTTAATTACACAGAACTTGTCATTTGTGTAAACATTCCACACATGTTTATACTACTGTTAGGATGATCACACCTTGCTACTGAACTCAGACCATAGGCTATAAAATCTATTATAGGTAACAACATATAGGTTACTCATTCTGTCACCTAAAGGATAAAGATCCTGTAAAACAACAATGATTTAGTTTGATTCAACATTGATCACTTCAGCCCCCATGTGAATTAATTATATATTGGAGAATCATTTCTGTGGATCTCTTGGGCTGATTTAGGATCTTTTCTCTGTCTAACAGCATCATTTATTTCCATTATTTCATTGCTTCACAGAACAAGTAATGAAAACATGGAAGTGGCTTTAAAGAGTTATTGTGTATAGGGATTGCACCTTTTATTCCAAGGAAGATGTTCAAATTAAAGATAACATCCCAATGTGAAGCTCACTGCATGGTGTTCAAAGATCAGTGTAAACTGGTACAATATAAAGAGTTGGTGAAGTCATGTGAAGAGAAACCAGTCCCATATCAAGAGCTTCAGAAGTTCAAATAATGCAAAACCAGTGCAATATTGATAGCTTAAGAAATCCAAATAAAATGAAACCAGTGCAGCAGTTTTAAAGCTCAAGCTCTAAAAGCCCAAATAAAATGAAATATATGCTATAAAATTAGATTATTAAAGGATATAAAAGTAAAACCATTGCTTTATAACGAGATTTGGAAGTCCAGTTAAGCGGACAAGTGCAATACTACGTAAAGAATTTATGAAGCCATAATAAAGTTAAAAAGACATTGCAAAATACTTTTTTATAGGACTTTTTACCTGTAACTAATTTTGTTATTTATTTCAGATCTCCAATCCAAGCTAAGCAAATGCCCTATAATAACAAACGACTTGAAGAAAGATGACTTAGAGTTAGATATACCTTTAGTTGCTCCTATAGAGCCTTTAATCACACCACCAGAAACACCCATCAAACCACCACTAGCTGCTAAACACCAAAAGTAAGTCAGCAATGTTATTTGATTTTACAATTGTATACAAATTTGTCTGATGTTAGATAAGTTCACATAGTTCCCATAAAGTTTCACATCACATTAACTTAAAGAGTGATTGTTGTTTTACATAAGAAGATTATTCGGAGCAGATCTTGGGTCATTCCGAGACAAAAATCAGCTAAATACAGAAAGAGTAAATTGTCTTGAGATAGAACAAAATTGATAGTAAATATCTTGCTGCTATATTGTGTAAACTGGAATTTTATGAATGCCAGTTTTCAGGTTTCTTTTATTTATTTCACATTCCTCACAATAGATGCTGTAAGAAAGTCATCAACATGTTTTAGAATAAGTAGCCACCTGAAGTGTTCCAAGTCATGAATTACAGGAATATAACACCTGCCAAAAATACTCCAGTTTACAGTATTATGTAAAACTTTATCAGTGTAATCCACATGTTAGTTATATCATAATGGAGAAATTACAAACTTTAATGTTTTAAATGAGTGGTTTGAGGAGTATTGGAGGTGACTTTACTAATGAGATTTTCTTCAGTTGAATTTGGCATGAACTTAAACTCTTCAATCAAATATTAGGCACCTAAGTCAACAAAGAGCAATTTTAGACCCACCAATGATTAAATATTTAAGTTTCAGTACTGTAAATTCAAAAATAATTGTGATGTATTTGTACGATAATGAGACGGGTGACTATTGCAATAATCAGAACTCGTATTTTGATCATTAATATATATATATATATCAGTATCCAGCTTTTCCTGAATCTCTGGTTCATGGTTGGCCATGTGAATCTTACTTATAATATGTGAATTTCCAGTACATAAGATTAATGATCATGCAATAGTGCACAGGTGTAACTATATCTGCTCTTAGTATCGTTGAAGTACAATAGTTCAAAAATTGAGAATGGAAATAGATGCTTATTAAATTTTTTGATATCAATAGTGTTAGAATCAAAGATGGCCACCAGGACTTTTAGTATTGCTAGTTGGCTGAAGTCAAAAGTTTTGACAATCTTCAACATAAGTTACTTGCATCTCTAAAGACAGACAAAATCTGTAATGGATCTCAGCTTGAACTGATCCTTTTGAAAGCATATAGCGGTCTTTTAGTTTAAGCATTAGAAAAAAAGAATTGAAAAGTAAATTAGAAATTGTTCTTGCTGTATTTATTGTTATGAGGACTTTTAAAGTGCAATTATGTCCAACTTAAGTTTGTGGTATTTTTAGGATATGAAAGACGAGATAAAATCAATCATATTTCCTTTGTACATCTTTGTTTAACTTATGTTCATGATAAAGCATTTTCATATAAAACTTAGTGGAAAAAAGCTTATGATTATACACTGATTAAGGATTTATGTATTTTGAATATAAAGTTAAAAAATCAATAATGTTTATTCTTTTGATCTATCAATGAAATTGAATTTTCTTTAAGGGCATGTCCATAAATGTTATCGACCTGGCTTTGAAGACACTCGCACAAAAAATTTCTAATTCTAGGGATGGTTAATTCCATATTTAATTATCAAGTGTATATGAAGTATTACTATTTATGTAAGGGTTCTGAAAAGATCCTTTAAAAACACCATATATAGTTGTTTTAGAACCATATAATGGCATATTTTTACTATGCCTATATGAATGTTAAGCCAAATTTTTGTTTAAATTGATAGAAGTTATGATATTGACTTACAGATTGAGTTCACTTTTACACTTGGACTCCCTTACAATAGCGAAGGAGGGAGTCCCCCCCCCCCCCCCCCCCCAATCTAAAAATGTGAATGAAAGTAAATGATCTACTTAAGGATGTACTTAGGTGAGGTTTTGGAATTTGTGTCAAATGTTCGGACTCCTTGGTGGTTTTCCATACAGTACCATGTAAAATATTTTGCCCCATAACACCCATTTATTTTTTCATACAAGACTTAATAGCTCATTAAAAGTCATTTACCAAAATTTTAGAAGATTCTTAATTTTCTTTCTTCTGTTTTGAGACCTAATAATACCAATGCAAATATAAGGTAAAAGTCAGAATCAGCCTTTTCCCGCCATAATTTAAATCTCAAATATCTCGAAAAGGAGGTCCATGACCTATCAATATTTTTAGCTTATTGTTATCCTTAATTGAAACTCTACCAGCTTATAGTGTCAATTTTAACTTCTTAATTTATTAATTTTTACCTAACCTCACCTAAGTACATCCTTAAAGCATGTATGATTGTACTTTTCATCAACTCATTTGAATGAGTTTTATTGGATGTTATTAGATGACAGATGTTCAGTAGAGGTCTCCTTTCTTCATATCTATTACAGAGCTTCTCTCTTTCCTACTTAATTTCATGTCTATAAAACATTGCCAATAGTGAATACAATAGAAAGGCATTCCTACTTACCATGAGAATGTGTGTAGTGCAAGTACAATATAGTTGTATTCTGAAACTAGAAGTATAAACATTTGAAGGGATTTTTAAGTGTAGTGTAAGAGAATTATAATAACGGTAAGTAGCTTGATATTTCACGACTTAAGAACTCAATATATTAGCAGTGAAATGTCATCAGTAGAAGTATTGTAATGACATTGTCAATAACATGTAACAGTCTGTGTCATTTCCATCATGGTATATTGTATTTAAAAAGTGATTTTAGACATTATCATGTTTAATCTACTGGAAACATATAGCCCAGGACTACACTTAGTGAGGACATATTATGTATTACAATATATATTTGTTCCTCATTAATTATTCAGGATATAATTCACTAAGTCATAATAAAGTGCATCTTACAATATTAATTTTGATTTCATAAATAGGTTATGAGCTACTAGTATTAACCACAGTTGAGAAATTGGTTGATGTAATGTTGGACATTGTTATTTGGTTTTTAGTCGAATTGAATTTATGTGAATTTTGTTTTGATTGTGCATCATGCTAGTTGCATATTGAGGATAACTCAATTATGACTCAAACTCAGCAACAATTTATCCCATTTTCAAGTTCATAGTTTACATAGAAATCAGAGGGGAAAATGGGTTGATAGATCAAAACCAATAAATGATCAAACTTACTTCAATAATTACAATGTGATGATTGGCTCTTCTCTTCAATCATTGTTGCTAAAGTATTCTTTTTAAATCACCCAAGGGACCCAAAGTTAAGTTTGTTGACATTTATTGCTTAGATTTTAAAGAGATTCAAGATTTGCTGAATCAGCAAAAATGATCAAACAAATTTCCAAGTGAAATGATGACAGCTTATCAGTTTGAAATATTTGTCAGTAGAAATGACCCACATTTGGTTACATGAGTTCTTGGTTTGATACAATACAGATATTGGACCAGTATTTCATGATCTTCTTTGTTTTCATACATTGCAAGGTTACGTGGAGTTTTTCTGGTCCTTGTTGTTAACCATCATACAAAATCCTTTTTGGCTCAACATCCCTAACATATAACATGTAGATGTATTACACTATAAAAATGGATTGAACCATTTAAGTTAACATATAATATCCTATATGGTATAAATTATGTAACAATATGATGAGGGACCATTGTATCTAATTATAGGGTTGTAACTTTAGAAGCCACAATCTTTATTCTTGACATTTAATCAATCAAAAAACTAAATTAATACAGATTCATCTATTTCATGAAGGTCATTATATTTTTCTTGACTCTGATTCTAAAGGTTTTAGTACAATCAATATTCAGCCAATTGTTTAAATAAAAAAATTCAAATGGTCTTCAATACCATATAAGTTGTAGTAGTTAAGATGTGCACATTTCTGCAAATAACCGCAATGACTTGTACCTACTTTTGACTGTGATGAGAGTATTTTAAATGAGAACTTGTCAGTCAGTCAGGCAGGCATTGTCACTTGACCTTACCTCAAATTTCTTGCTTCATTTGTCATTTTTAAGTTTTTATGTGTTCTAAAAGTGAGAAGGTATACATTCCATTCTCAATTTTATGAATAAAATGCTGAAACAATTGTGATTGTTAATTTATTACATATACATGGACTTTTAAACCTGTTCTATTAATTTTGACCATTTAGCTGACCTAAGCTTGAAGTTCATTACCCCTTAAAATTCCAAATTCACCACAGGCAAGACAGTTTAAATTCTTGTTTCCTAAATTATTTTCATTAAAGAATCTTTTTTACCCCTGAACTTTTGCCAATTGGCAATACAAGACAATTGAATGATCTCACTTATAATGAGTTAAATTAAGGTTATTAAGGACAGTCTTTGGGTTTACAGTCAGTTTTGTATTGTAAAGATTATTACATCAAATCCTTTTTCTCCCTAAAAAAGAACAAATAAATTGACGGGTAGACTCATTCCATTTACAGATTTGTGCAGAATACTTGTCGTGGAGAAGAGAAAATTATTTGTCTATTTTGTTGTCAGTTTGATATCCAACATGTACATACACAGAGTAATGCACAATATTTACAAATGTAGCAATTTCTGTCCTTTTGGGGAATAATTTAAAGGTCAGAAAAGATATAATTATACACTGATTTTTATCTGTTGATTACTTAATTTTTAGTTGTCACTCTTTTTATGAAATGGCATGTTGAGGGAAGATGTTTAATGTTCAGTATATATTGTACAGGAGAAGCAGGTTGTTCACCCGTTCTCTAACACCTGTTTGAATAACTTACCTGTGGTTAGGTACAAATATTGCTTCGTGTAGCTGCTGTTGTTGACAGAAAATTTATCTAAATTACATTTGTACATACTTTATTTTGTATTGTACAAAATCAGTCAAAGTCATGTTTTAACATATTTTAAACTTAAACATTGCCATGTTTACTGTGAGCTCTTTTGATATACATGTGTGTGTGTGTAATTAATGTGTATGATTAATTTTGTCCTTGTTTTCTACGGGTTAGCCTTGTATTATATCATTTGGATATTTATTTGTCGTTTAGATCTGGTTCTTGCCCTTGTCATACAGGTAACTTTGCTACATTTTATGCAAAGACAAGGTATTAAGTAGCTACAATTTATTGTAATTCCAACTTATGTTTATCTATTCTTCTTAGAAATTTGCAAGAAATTCTTTAAAATAACAGCTGACATTTAAGAGACAGCTATTACAACAACACATTATTACATCACAACTCTTTCTGAAATATGATTAGCTTTCCACATGTCTTGGAAAGTGGGGGTCCATAGGTTGTTACCAACACAATTTTGTTTAAAGGATGACACGATTTTGGTATATAAAAATAGTGTAAGAAATGGAAGATTTTCGTATATAAAAATAGTAGTAAGGAATGGCAGATTTTGGTATATAAAAATAGTAGTAAGGATAGTAAGGAATGGCAGATTTTGGTATATAAAAATAGTAGTAAGGAATGGCAGATTTTGGTATATAAAAATAGTAGTAAGAAATGGCAGATTTTCGTAAAGAAACACCATATTCAAAAATTCTGTACACAACTGTATTCCTCCCTGTTTGTTGGGGATGTTGAACCTACTCGTGTACCATTAGTAAATTACAATTGAACAGGAGTACTTATGGTACACAACTGTATTCTTCCCTGTTTGTTGGTGGTGTTGAACCTACTGGTGTACCATAAGTAAATTACAATTGAACAGGAGTACTTATGGTACACAACTGTATTCTTCCCTGTTTGTTGGTGGTGTTGAACCTACTCGTGTACCATAAGTAAATTACAATTGAACAGGAGTACTTATGGTACACAACTGTTTGTATATATATATATATACTAGAACACACCCGTGATATCACGGGTCAGTCACTAAATTAAAATATATAACTATGCGCAAGCCTTATTTTAGTATTACTTTAGTATTTTCATCTGATAAAGTCATGCCGATTATAAGATACACAGGTTTTCTCTGCTTTCAAATCTTTCTGTTAAACCCGAACTTATCAATTATTGGTAATATTTATTATTTGGAAAACAAAAGGTCCTGGAATGGAGTATTTTTTAATCAACAGCATTGTCCTATTCTATATAGATAAAAATATAAAGTTGAATTCTTTGATTCGATGTTTTTACGTCATGCCCACTAACAAATTGAAAACTGTACCTATACGCCTTATTTTTAGTCCATATTTTTAGTATTCGTATTGTTATCTTAGAAAGTCTTACTGATTAAAATACTACAATAGGTAACAACTTGACACTTTAGTAGTGTCAACCCTGTGATCATGACCCGTGTATATAGTATATTAATCCTGAATACACCGTTTGGTGGTGTGCCTGTCAGATGCGGAACGTATAGATAAGGTAATAGGTAACAGGTGAATATAATTGGTATCGGTATCGGACTGGACCCGGAACTTCTTAATTATTGGCAATATTAATTACGTGGAAAAAAAAAGGGTCTGGAGTGGTGTAATTTTTAATCTACACCTTTATACTATATTAGTTATATATAAAGTTGAATTCTGTGATTCGTCGTTTTTACGTGATGACGGCTGACAAATTGGACCTCGTAATTTTAGTATTATAGATATACATAACTCATGGTACATAACTATATATGCAGTTGTATCTTGTTGTTGTCTTGTAACAAATTTGTAAACTAATTAGAATATCTGTACTGATGGTCTTTTTTCTATTTCACAGAAATGATGATATTATATTAAGAGATCTGACTGTCAGTGATGACAGTGAAGATGAGGCGGAGAAAGAACCCATTGAACCTGTTGAACCAGTCAAGGTAAGGATTATCTCTCTTGATTTTTACTCAACAATGTATCCGAAAAATCTCCAGACAAATATGTAAACCTTTCAAATACTGTTTATCTTCAAATTTTTATCCTTCTTTTTAATTATTTTAACATACCGTAATTTGAACTGACATTTTTAAAGCTCTGCTCACATGGTTATTGTAATACTGTAAATTCAGAAATTATTGGGAGAATTTATTAATGCAAATAATGCTAGTGGATGAAAAACACAATAATAAGAACTTGCATACTGATATCTGATGCTTATATTTGTATGCAGATTTCCCTGAAATCGCAATAACTGATCAATCTCACATTTTCATCCATTCTACCAAAATCGCAATAATAAATGCACACAATATTTTTTTAATTTACAGTATTTCTTTTCAAGGTCAAATACATGTAGCTCTTAGAAAATTGATTTGACATACATTTAGAAGTAAAAAAATGCCATAGAAAAAAACGAATATATGAATATCTATACTTAGAATATCTTTTATAACTTTTGCTTTCTTCTTGGACCTTTTCAATGTCATGTGTATTGTTTCCTACGCTATTTGTAGAATTGACAAAGTTGACAGTTAGTTTGTAATCACATTGATAGCTTGATAATAAGATCATTTTCTACAGACAAGAACTCTATATATAGAAGTTTATAAAGGCTGCCTAGATTAATTCTGTATAGCTGTAGTCCATATACTTTTGTGTATTGTTGTAGCTTAATCATTTTAACACGCCATAAATAGATAGGTGCTATCATCAATAATCAAGGTATTATCAAGTTATCTCCTCAGGAGCATTTATATAATAGTCATTATCTTCAAATAAACAAAAATAGAAATAAAAGGATATGTTGGGGTGAATGAAATAAGGCAGCAAACTGCTCACATAAGTTGATAGACAGGTCATCCTTGGGCAGAAAATAATGCCTTTTACTTTATGTATATTTGTAAATCAGAAATTTTGTATGTATTTTTTGTTATGTGATTTTGATGAATTAGCAAAAATATGAGATTATTTTATTGTGATTTTATTAGAAGCAGTTTACAAATATTTATATCAACATGTACCGTAAAAAGCAAATTTTTATACCCCAGCTTTAAAAAAGGTTTTACCTCTGTCTGTCCGTCAGTCCGTCCGTCAGTCAGTCCGTCCCATGAAACTTTCATCACATTTTTCTCAGGAACTACAATACAGGGATTTCTGAAATTTGGTTTCAGGGTTTATCTAGGTCACCTATACCATGTGATGCGTTTTTCAGATTGATCGCTTGGCAACTTCCTGTTTACCGAACACTTGTATGATTTTACACATGATAGCCAAGTTGAAAATTTTCGTCACATTTTTCTCAGAAACTACAATACAAGGATTTCTGAAATTTGGTTTCAGGGTTTATCTAAGTCAGCTATACCGTGTGATGCGTTTTCAGATTGATCACTTGACAACTTCCTGTTAACCGAACACTTGTATGATTTTACACATCATAGCCAAGTTGAAATTTTTCGTCACATTTTTCTCAGGAACTACAATACAAGGATTTTTGAAATTTGAATTCAGGGTTTATCTAAGTCAGCTCTACCATGTGATGCGTTTTCAGATTGATCGCTTGACAACTTCCTGTTAACTGAACACTTGTATGATTTTACACATGATAGCCAAGTTGAAAATTTTCGTCACATTTTTCTCAGGAACTACAATACAAGGATTTCTGAAATTTGGTTTCAGGATTTATATAAGTCAGCTATACCGTGTGTTGCGTTTTCAGATTCATCACTTGACAACTTCCTGTTTACCGAACACTTGCATATTTTTACACTATTAATATTATCCACTTGCGGCGGGGGTATCATCAGTGAGCAGTAGCTCGCAGTTTCACTTGTTATTTATGCAAAACCTATTCCATCACAACTTTTCCAATTAAAAAATACATAAAGAAAAAATCTGAATGAAGGTTATTTTGTGCTGTCTTAATTCATGGACTGTGAGAGTAACAAAAACATCACTAAACATCTTCAGGAATGAATCTTGTGTATGATTAAGAGCGCATTTGTTTCTAACCTAAACGATGTAAACGAGTTCGCGGGTAGTCGTTCAATCCATTTGTTTCTTACATTTTGTGATCAACTTTGACATCGTTTACATAAACGATGAACGCGCAAAATAGTCGCGTAGTCGTTTATTGTTGAGACGTGTAAACGATAAATTTGTTTCTGCATCTGTCGTTTAAATAATTATGAGCAAGTGTTGTTTTCACAAATTCTTGTTTATTTATTTCCCGTACTTTTACCAGTTTGTTTACAGTGCGTGAGTGTAATCTATTTCTGTCTGATAACGTGGGGTCGATAAAGTTTATTAAACGATGTATTTGTTTTTAGCAGCTTCACGTTTACTAAACAATAGTCATCGATGACAAAATTTCGGGTTAGAAACAAATGCACTCTAACTATTTTAATTCTGATGACAGTCCCAAAACTTTACAACATGAGAGTTGAGACATACAGGAGGTGAAACTGCTGACAGTAAACAATCTATTGAAATGAATAGTCTCATCTATATTTTTTTTGTATTATGCCTGCCTGAAGTTTTGGAGGTTGTAGAGTTAGACCCAGACCAGGACAAACCAAAAAGTTGACAGTTGGTATTTGCTGCGTTCACCCTTAGCAGGTAGAATTCAGGAATAAGAATAAAGACTGGTTGACCTGGCATAAGAATAATGTGTCTGGAGGGTGTTACAATCTTTTGTGTGGACAATCTTTGATTAAAAAGATACCTTTCTATTTTTGGAGGATTGTATGTATGTACTCCACAAGATCATGTTATTTGGTTTATTGAGATATACTACACATCACCTTTAATAATATTCATAGGCAACAGTCATTCAATTATGATGTTATTAGAGTACTAGTGTGCACAGTTTTTATAAAGTTTGTTAAGCTTAGCCTTAGGATGTACGACTTGTAGTGTATTCATTGAGGTCAAAACACCAGAGTGTTGAGGTCTTTGGCCCTGGTCAGTATGGTCAGTAGGTGTAGGGGGGAGTAATAGTTAAATATACCGTATAACTTGTCTGACATGGTTTAAGGTCAGTTGACTTGCTTATGAAGTATGAGTTGTGTAGAAACGTGTCAATAATAAGTTTATATTTGTACAAGATATTAAGCACGTCCATAAAATTTGTAGAGACTTATTCACCAACACAAATGGTTTAGTGGTTGTGTAATAACATAAAAACCATGTCTTTACAGAGATAAACATTGATTAATGACATTCTACTACTGATCTACAAATGACAAAAGGCCTACAGCAAAAATCTTTCCTAAGATTAGGTCACATAATGTACTACAAAAAATTCTTTAATTAGTATGTCTCAGAGAAAGCAGTCCGATACAATTTCTTTATTGATTTGTGTATTGTTTGAAGGGACATAAATCCTGCATGTTTTTATTCTGAGTTTGTTTGATATTGATCTGTCAGTTTAAATCTCAGCTCATTTTCCCTTATCAAATAACAACTTGTACACACATAGCATGACACTTCATTATAACATGTTTGTTGGCAAAGATGGAATGAAAATAGTTGTGCATTAGGTGATGAACTGTAAGCATGTTACAACCTGTTCCCCCTTTGTACTAACAATGGATTCATCTATGGCTGCAGTCTTGGAGTGGAGACAGTAAAATGTTATGGCTATCGGATAATTCCCGTAATAAGTGCAATGACCTTTTGTTCCATTCCTTATTTCAGATTTCTGAATGTCCACCCCGGAAGGACACACGGGATAACAAAGCCCCTGTAAAGGAGCCTAGGTGAGTAACGTTTATCTTTTGCTAAAAGTTGTGTATTTTTTGAATTTCTAAATTTCAGTCAAACTATGATTTATTAATTGATATTAATGTATGTATATGTATATGTCTGCAATATTTCACATTATCAAGGATTTTTATTGTTAAATTATTTAGAAAATGAAGTAGTTGATGTATTTCTACGAATTGCTAATAAAAGTACACCTTCATGTTTACCTTAACCTTTTTAAATTTTGAATAAATCAGATTTGTTGGAGCAGTAAACAACATACATGACATCCATTAATTTTAACTATCATAAAAAAATAAAAGCATGACATGTGGGATTTAAATACATTATGTGAATATATATTAGTAAATCGTTGGTTATGTGAATTTATATTAATAAATTGTTGGTATTTAATTTTTGGAGGATACAGCAGGTTTTAAGGTCCTACTTTTTCTTCCTGAGTTTTAAATTGTAATTAAGGTGACAAAAGAATTTACATGACATTTTTTTTTATAAAGAAAATGAGACTTAGCATATTTAAAAGGTGATAATTTAAATATATAGTTAAATGAAACTCAATCAACACACTAAATTGACTCTCACTGAAATTAATGTTATAGAAAGTATGGAGCTAGATACAGCTTTTGATCCTTTTTAAATTGAAATTTCTCACGAGTTGAAATTCTAATTTACGAAACAACGCACTTTAGTCACCATTTAAAGTCTTGTCAAAGTGATTTTTTTCTGTATGATGCACTCTGTGTACAGTACATGATTTATGTAACATCTGTAATCCTTAGTCTTTTTTTTACTGTATAAAATACATTGATTAGACAAATATATGATAATAATGTAAAAAGGCAAATATGTTCAATTTAGGAAGGTAGGTTTTGGCGATATTTTAAAATGGTTGAAGTGTTAATTTACTGGTGCTTAGAATAAATCAGTTTTACTTGATTTCATTAGAGTAAGTGATCAAGCAACGAAGTGATGACAAATCATGAAATTCAATACTTGTGAAATTAGATGAATCCATAACTGTTTAAGTTTTAGGTAATTTACTTGTTAGTCTTCAAATGAGTGGTTTCCAAATTACAGATATTATGCAAGAATGGAACAGAACAATCTGATTCTCTCAATTTTTTTCAAATTTGCCATTTTAAAGTGTGTGAAAATCTTGAAAATATACACAAGTCTCATCACTGGTGTTGCATTTAAATCAGCAAAATTAAAATCTGAAGAGGAAGATAAAATGGAGAATGGAAATGGGGAATGTGTCAATGAGACAAGGACCCGAACAAATAGCAGACAACCTGAAGGCCACCAATTGGTCTTCAATGTAGTGAGAAACTCCCGCATCCAGAGGCGTGCTTTAGCTGGCCAAGAGCATTGAAAAACCAAAAATTCCAAAATGTTGGCTACATCCATCTTAAATTAGACCCACTAATAAACATTCCATCGTCCAAAGTATACTAATTTTTTGGTGGGGATATCAGTACAGGTCCTTTCATAAATGACAAACTTTTACCAAAGATATGAATTAAAAATATGATTTTACTGCTTAGGTGGCTCATCATAATACCTATTCCTTTAGTGGCATCCAGTTTTATCATAACAGTTTCTTTTTATTATAACGGTTATTTCTGTTCTGTTTAGGCCTACTTTATACATATCTGGCTGGTAGCAATTTTCTGGAAACATGTGTCTTATTATGTCTATATATACTAGTTTGATGTTTTACACTTTAATTTCTAATTTTTGTGCTATTTTCACATTTCCTGACCGGTGTGAGAGAAATATTTCTCCTCACTAGTGAAAAATCTGTTCTCGGCAAATGATTCGTCGAAATATGATTATGAAGTCAATATGTTTTGTTTTCTTCTGAATTTTACTATTGTGACATCATGAAAAAAGGCGACCATGCCTGTTGACATTGCAAATAAAGAACACAAGTTTCTGAAAATCTTTGAATACGAAGTATAAAAATCACCAGAGAAACAGATTCCAACAATATAACTCGTGTATTACGATATTTCTCCACTCTCAACAGTTAAATTTTAACTGTCACGAGTGGAGAAATATCGTAATACACTTGTTGCAGTGTAGGAATCTATATATTGTTCCCTTTCTTGAAATGGTCAGTTTCATGTGTGTTTACAGTTTTTAACCGGATTTTTGTGACAAAAATGTCGTTTATTGATTTGGGGATGTACGACAACTGGGCGGTTGGTCGGTCGGTCGGGCGTGCGGCAATCAAATGTTGTCCGTGCATTAACTAATGAACCGTTCAACCAAAGCTTTTAAAATTTTAATATGTTGTTACTGACAACTAAATGAATTTCAATAATGGCTATTTTTACCGTTCAGGAGTTATGGATCTTGAAAGATTGAAAGATTGAAAAATGGAGAATCCAGTCGTGTCCGTGCATTTCCACATGAACTGTTCTACCAAAGCTTCCCAAATTTTAATATGTTGTTACTGATGACAAAATTGAGGTCAAGTTCAATAATGACGATTTTGACTTATACCATTCCTGAGTTATGGTTCTTGAAAGATTGAAAAATGGTGTTTCCAGTCGTGTCTGTGCATTTTCTCATGAACCATTCAACCAAAGCTTTTGAAACTTTTATATGTTGTTACTGATGACAAAATAGAGGTCAAGTTCAATTATGACGATTTTGACTTTTACCATTCAGGAGTTATGGTTCTTAAAAGATCGTAAAATGGCGTTTCCATTCACGTTGTTGCATTTACTCATGAACAATTTAATCTAAGCTTTTCAAATTTTAATATTTTGATACTGATGACAAAATGGAGGTCAAATTTGATATTGACTATTTTCACTTTCACCATTAGTCAGTAATGGTTCTTGTGATATTGCCAGGACACAAATAAATGTTAATAAATCTGGTTTGTTGTCCTTGTGACAGCCTCTTGTTTGATAGAACAGTCAAAGACTACCCTAGATTAGGTATTGTCATTATCTGAGATCTTTTTATCAGACACTTTTCTGACACCAGTTCCTTAAAAATGGCAGTTCAAAATTTAGCTATAATCTAAGCTGAAGAATTACTGTAATCTAATCTATTAAAATTTCTTAAACATTTTGTGTTGAGCAAATAATAATGTCAAGTTGTAAAAAGATATGAAGTTGATCAGTACTACATCAGACTAAGATTTAGATCTAATTTAAAATTCTTTGTCCCATATGTTTATTTGTCGATGTAAGAAAGTCCTTTAATTTTGATTGATGAAATATAAGGTAGACATTGTGGACAATATAAATTATAATATTTATATGTTGACGCTCAGTTTACCAATTTCTTTTTTTTGTCAGATTAACCTGTTTCTATGAAAGCCTAACTGATTGCAGTGAATCAATTGATTGAGTTAATAATCCAACTCTCGCTCTGGTTAAATACATAATGAAAACTGACTTAATGAGATTCTAAATTAACTCTTGTGTTACATGGTGAATGTCTTATAAAATCTTTGGTCATACATGATAAAGATTTAGTCGCTCCTATAGGATGTGGGAGGGAAAATAATTCCAGGAAAATAGTATTTTCTTAAAGTCATCCTTGTTTTCAGTAGCTGTTGTTTGTTTACAATTGAAATGAATGAAAGGAGATTGGTAAAAAATCAAACATCTTTGACACATAAAAGTCATCTTTGTTTACTGTTAATTCATAAATTATTGTGAGGTTTTTATTAAAAATGCGACTGAGTTGTAAACGCAATAATTAAGACTCGCATTTTGAAATATTGTAAATGAATTAATCAGGATTTTTTTCTCATAATCGAAAAATTAAAATTGCATTTAACTCTAAAATAACAAAATCGCAAAAATAAATCCATGCAATAATTTATGAATTTACAGTAATTAATTTCTTTTAAAAAACCATGCATGAAACTTTTTTAGTTAATACAGTTTTAAAAGTGAAGTTCCTTTCAAAAGATTTTGTTTTATTTCAAAATGATCAAGTACATTTAATGTTTTCAATTATCAAAGGTTTGTCTATCCAACATATTACTGTAATCCATAAATTATGTCAAAGGAAGTACTCTGTATTATTGTGGACTGGAGCTTTTTGTAGAAACACCTGTTTACTACACTTTAGTAGGCCTAGAGGAATAATTCCTAAACAGCAATGTTCTGAAATAGCTTTTAACAGTGGACTAAAGATGTTAGTAAGCTATCTTCAATGATTTTCGTATATTGCTGTAGAATACATCAGACAGTTGGTTCCTGAATTGTTTCTCATGGTATTCGATTTTTGTGTTTTTACTTTTCATATCTATATATAGGTAATGGATTCTATCATTGTTAAAGTGACCTATAACTGTTGACATCTTTGTCATTTGGTTGCCTCCTCATTATCATTATACCACATCTTCTATTTATGATATTTCTATTGTTTAAAGCTAATCGCCCACAGGTGTAAGCAGTAAGCGGTTGTTTAAAGTGAGGTTTTAGGAACATTTTTGCTTGGGTGGCAAATTGCACCATATTTCCCCGATGTGTATTTATGTAAAAATGCAGAGTTAAGGGTATTTATTAGTGTGTCATTAGTTTGACATGCTATACTGATATAAATCTTTATTGTGATGAATAGTTTATTTAAGGGCACTTGTTTCTCAGTAGTTTAACCAACCATGTCTCTGTAAATATCTTGTTACACACTTTTAGAATCTGGTTAGATTACTACCATTAAATGTGTGTTTTGTCCTAGATTTTGCGTAGTATTTCTAATGCATCTAGTCTATTAATTGATGATTTGTACTGTGTAATAACTGCTTTCTCATTAATAATTCAGACTGCATATAAATGATCCCAGGAGAATGTCATCATGGAACAATATCTTCCCATACACAGGCGAATGTCAGCATGGAACCATATCTTCCCTGACACTGATCTAATCACATTTAACAACATGTTAAACAAATAAATGATTAAGCTTACAGAATCAGCTAAAACATCTAAATAGTGAATCCAATTATGTTGAATGATAAACAACAAACACCCTCATAAACATCCTACTATATCAGTGTATGTAAACAACCAACAACAAACACCTCTGTAACCAAACAACAAACGTCCTTGTAACCAATCAACACACACCCTCATAAACATCCTACTATATCCATGCATGTAAACAACCAACAACAAACACCTCTGTAACCAAACAACAAACGTCCTTGTAACCAATCAACACACACCCTCATAAACATCCTACTATATACATGTATGTAAACAACCAACAACACACACCCTCATAAACATCCTACTATATCCATGTATGTAAACAACCAACAACACACACCCTCATAAACATCCTACTATATCCATGTATGTAAACAACCAACAACACACACCCTCATAAACATCCTACTATATCCATGTGTGTAAACAACCAACAACAAATATCCTCCTTAACAATCCACAACTAACACCTTTGTAAAAAACCAACAACCAACACACTCTTGAACATCCTATATGAGAATAGTAGAAAGTGTAATCTAAATGAAAGTTTACAACAGATCTTTATCAGGAGTTCACCAACATAAATGTAGGTTAAGTCTAAACCACAATATCTTTAAAGTACAAATTATAATAAACTTTCATGCCAGTGTCTACAAATTCACTTATAAAAGATGCATTTCTATTGTAATTTAGAAATATCTATGGTATCAAATGTGAAAAAAGATACATTCTTATTTGTGGTAAACAAAAGCAGGAAAGATAATTAGAGAGCTTGGAAGACATATTGAACATGTTGATTAGTTTATATATTGTCTTGATTGTTAGTGTAACAGTGTAAGGGATACAGTATTGAGAAAGGAAGGAAATTCATGTAGAAAATCTTTACATTGCTAATGATCACTTTATAGATTTTATAACATCTTTATGTTCTGGATAGTCATGTTATACTTTTAAGTACAAAACAATTTTAGTTATGTGGTGCATTTAAGGCACTTTTTCATGTGTAAATTATTTATCGATTTTTCTTTCAAGTTGTAGATCTATGTCAGTGTTTAGTCATGTGAACAACAATAAATCTAGATAATTCTTTGAATCTTAAATGTTATAATGTAAAGAGAAGTAACCTATTCATATATATACTTCAAATAAGTAAAAAAAATATATAATCGAGCGGAACAACTAATTAAAGAAGTAACAAGAGGGAGAAGATAGCAATGGGGCAATAAGAATAAATAAAAGTTGAGAAAAAAGAAACAGACAATATTAAATGATAATAAAGAAAAAAAAGGTATGAACAAAACTAAAATTAAAGTTTGTCAATTTAACCCAAGGGAAGGGACATAAATTTCGCAACAACAGATAGAAAATTAAAAAAATCCTTAATTTCCTCAATTCGCTCATCATGATGATGCAACTCTAACTTTAACATTTTCTTTTTTCACATCTCTCTACATAACTGGGTCTTCTCCTGGAAATGCATGCTAGAAATGTGGCAAACCCCTGAATGTGTTTTAAACATGAACAGTTGACAGTAGAAGCATTGTGATGGATGTAACTATGGATGCCTTGGTTAATAGATTAAGTAAAACCTCCATAAAACTGTCATAATGTGTAACATGGTGTAGCATGGTGTGGGAGTTTAAATTGTACACTTTGTCACAAACAGTACATTAAATGGCCTTTAATCTCAATAAAGACAACAGGAGAAACAATTTAAAGAATGTCAAAGATTTAATGAATTGTTGTTCTAAACTGCCAAATAACTTGCATTTCTTGGTCAATTTTCAACTTCAAGAAGGCTAATTTTACAGTTTTAAATTTGCAATTTTCCATAGTAAAACTTTACAAAAAAGCCAGATGAGTGGCATGTTATACGCATAAGCTGTTGTTAGTACTATTTTCATTGTGACCCCATTTAATTGACATCTTCATCTTCTTTTTATAAAATTGCAAAAAATTGAGTAGTTTAGAAATAAAAGACTAGGAATGAAAAAGTTCTGAACAGAAAAGTTTGAGCTACGTTTCATGTCTTTACACCAATATTCTGTTTATTCTGTCTATCCTGCTTCCAATATAACAAAAAATTCCATCAAACTGTCAAGAAAAGCTGTCATAACTGTGGTCATGTTGATAGTCTTAAGTCATGCCTAAAAATTGATTAGTTGTGATTAAAGCTTTGTTATGGCTGATATTTATAAATATAAGTATAGAATACACATAATATTGACCCTATTATCTTTAATCTAGATAAGTATTCAAGGTCGTCTTGATATCAATTGTCAGCTTTATTTTAAATCAATTTAAAATCTTTTCAATAATTGTGGGTTATATTTTATTAATCTCTTATCTAACATAATCTTACTACAAATTGTAAATGAGTTTTGTATGTTGTACACTTGTCCTTTGGGCTATTTATTTATCGGCTAAGTGACAACAGTTGTGGTATGGTCCTTTGACATTAGAGTGAGAGGGTGGTTTATTAAACACTTTACTGGTTCAATTAATCAGGGATTACAACTGTAACAGCAATATAACAATTAAATAATGGTGTGGTTTGAATGCCAGTTACATCAATACCATGAAAAGTGCCCAAAAAATCATTTGTAAAAGTCTTGTCTTGGTTTTACAAAAGGTTCACAAAACTTGTGGACCTAGGTTCTTTTTTGTTTAAGCAGTCCTGTTGTCCTGTGATTTAAAAGTGTGATATGTTTGTATTTAGCTTTCTTTATATGATTGTGTTGGTTTTACAATGTAAAACCAATACAAGTGTTCACAAGGCATGTTGATGTTGGTTCTTTAAATGTTCTCAGCAGTCCTCTTGTCCTGTGTGTTATATAAGTGTGATGTGTTTGTGCTCATCTTTTATCAAGTGATTGTTTTAAGAGTTTTAATACCTGTTTGTCTCTTTGGTTGTGATTTCTAACTCTGATTGTTTGACAGGTCATATGAGTTTGTTATAAGGGTGATATGGATATGTATATAATTTGTTTTATTAAATACCCTACATAAGATTACCTTATTTCAACTATCAATACTGGACAGATCTACCTGCAGTAGTTGATTATAAACAAACATTCTGGACAATTACTCGTTACCTATAAATAACAACTTGGCATCAATCACTGGTGAAATCTTCACTTGTCATCACTGGTTACCATGATTTATGCCAGTGCTCCAAACTAATACCCTAGCTTAATGGAAACTCTCTAGTGCTGCTTAAGTAGAGTACTCCACATTATAGACATCTCTAGTGTGGGTTGGTCATTGTTCATACCATCATTGCAAGTCTGCTTGTCCGTGATGAGTTTAAAATGTGGTCAGCATATCTCTATTAAGAATGTTTGTACTTGAACGTCCCCAAAAATGTAGTTCTGATTCCTGTAACTTAACATCTACTGAAAGAATTTTATTTTTCTTTAGCACTTTTAAAGTTCAAAACAATTTTTCTATGTTGACTAAAAATATCCTAAAATATTTTACCCTATCTACCTATCCTGTTTTTCTGAGTTTCTACAATTTGAGAAATTTCAATTATTGAATATTTTTTTACCCTATTTGTTTAATTTTGCCAATTCATTATTTTTTTAGAAGTGTTATTTCTTAGGAATTCAAGCCATCACCAGAGACTGGGATACAGAGATACAAGTTCATACAAATGTTAAACCAACCCATCCTTTCTTGACAATAAATGAATTGCCATGTAATATGAAGCTAGCTTGTTTCAGGAAAGTTTGATCATTTGACCCCCCATAAACTCATTAGGGTGAAATGCATTTGGAAAAGATTCTTTAATTGTCTGGGAATAATTTTGTTCATTTTATAACCAATTAATCTTGTTGTTGTTTATGTTATCCAGTAGTGCTACTGGGCAATAATTGAGAGTAGCTGTCTTATATAACATGATTATTGGCCAGTCTGTCTCCTCACAAATTAGATAATCCGTGCAGCCGACTCTGACATTTCAGTCAAATATATTGTGACTAGTCTGCAAACATTCCATTATGCTTTACTCATTTGTAAGCTGCTAAATTCAAGTAGAATTTTTTTGTTAAAAATTGACATGTGAATCTAACGAACTACTTGAATTATTTAGGCCAAAATTATTTATGTGTCTGAAACGTTTATAATACAAGGCATTAAGTCTTTTTTCTTTTAATTCAAATTTAACTGTGAAATTGAAATATTTTGAAGATTCAGTGGGCATTTTGTTGTTATGCAGGCAAGTTTTCAGATAGGAACAGACTATTTGGTGTGAACTTCAAAATCGGGTTCAAGTTGGCAATGTGAAATTAAATTAGTTTGCTCCTATTAAATAGGATAATTACCATTACTGGACCAATCATACAATGAAGATAGGTCTACCTTCAGAATATCTTGTAAGCTAGTCTAGTAAAACAATGTTTGGTCCAGTTATATAGTATAATTCTTTAACCTACAGAATGATTTGCATACACATATAGCTTGATCTAATGTTTACATAAATTGTAATGGGATAACAGACGTTGACCCTTTAAAAAGCTCACAAAACAAGAAATGAGAATGAGATATAAACTGATTTTTTGGCTAATACCATTTAAGTTAAAAACAATCTTTATAAATTGAGTGTGTCCCTGTAGCAACCAAACTATGTACTTTTGTATTTAAAGATACTGATAGATTAAAAGATTGTCAGAGCTATTTAATAATTTTGATATTTAACATGAAAGGGGACTTTATGTAGTTAGGTCATCCATTTTAACCAACTTCAAATATCCTGGGAAAATATTGATTGATATATGATAATTATTAACAAAGAGAATCAAAGTTGATATAAATCAATGATTTGGTCCTAAACAGACAGAAACAGACAGTCTGACACTTTATTGATGTACTCTGTGTGTAGGTGAAAGCCTCACCTTACTTGAACTCACTTCTGTGTGCATATTTTCAGATATAAACTTTCAAGTATTTAAGCTTTCCATTGTTGTTTGATTATAAAATATTCAGTACTTTGTGAAGAAGAAAGATATTAGGAGTTCTCTGTCCTGCTAATGTATGTGGTTCTATTGTGTCATGTTAAGTTTGAATTGGTTCATTTTTTGTCCCTTTTGATATTCTATTTCATTTTTGATACAGGTACTTTCAAATAAAAGTACATGTAGTGGGTTGAACCAGCCTTTTTCAGTGAACCATAACCAGTCTTTATATCAACATTGGTTCTGATTCCTGACAACTGTTATGAGTTGACAGGTTTGAGTTGCTCTTTGGGGAGTAGAAACAATATGCAATGCAAACTTAACATGCAAAATTTCCATAAGTCATAAACACATATTGATATAATGACAGAAAAAAGTCGGTCATTATATAATTGAAGATTTTGGATTTTTGGAAAATTAATATGGTTGACATGTTGCTTCCTAATGCTGTAAAAGTTAATTTCTACACAGAAATTCATCATCATGAAGAAGGCTGTTGTACAATAATGCTTTTCTCTCATCTTAATATTTCATACTGATGAGAGAACTCATTCATCATGTAATTGAGAATGCTTTAATCACTTTTAGGTTTTGATTGCATTCTTAGAAAAAATTGTTGACTCCAGGTGAATAAGTAGGTTAGTTCCATACTTAATCACTACATCTTATATTTGTAGTTATTGATTTCTAGAACTATTCCAGATTGATTTTAATTTTAATGAACAAGATGTCTTTGAAATTACAAAACCTCATCTTTGTTTTTTGTAATTAATGATGAGTTAATAAAAATCTTCCAAGGATTTACTACATCAGAACTTTGATAAGCATGACACATGATAAGGTGAAGGCTATCATGGAGATATGTCGATAGTTTATCAGTTATTGTACTCAGTCTGGAAAAATATATGACATAAAATGGTCTTTTTATGAAGAAAGTTGTAGATATTAAAATACAAACGCTGCTTATGATGTCTGCAGTTGTATCTTGTTTAGAGAAATAATTTTAATTATTTTTCGCAATTCACACCTTCAAGACATATTATTTTAGAGAGAAAAGATGACTAAATTTTGTTTACAAGCACTTCTTTCAGCTTTATTTTTAATCCAAACATTGATGTTACAAAATCTATTTTTATTCCTTTGTCATATTTTTAATCATATCTCTTTATGCAGTCACAAATAACATTAAAATATGCATTAAATGTGTAAAACAATTTGTGAAGTAGAAATTTAGGAGAACAAGAACTACCTGCTGACATACCATTTTCAGTAATTTGATATTAATCAAAGCTATCAAAGCAAAACATATACTGAATTAAAAAGCCAATCAGTGCTGAAAAAAGGTTGTAAGCATTACATTTATTTCTCTTCTCTACTTGTACGTTACATAAGAAACTGAAGCTAAGGAATAGTCTTGAGTGAAAATTGAATATTGGTATTATTTTATTCCTGACAGTTGTACTATGAAATGAGAAAGGTTCATACAGTTACATTTTGTACTTTAGAAAATAACAAATCACTTCATTGTAAACAGAGTGAAGTCATTGAACAATTATTGAATGTTCGTAAAGGTTAAAACACCTCCATGGGACTGCATCAATGGATGGTTAAATGAATGTTTTGATAATTTTATTACGAAAAAATGGTAGATAAGATTTATTACTTGTAGATAAGTTTAAACTAATCATTTGTTTATTCTATATGTAGATTTTTATGCATAATCTATTCTTTGAAAGGACTTAAATGTTGTTGAACTATGTTGATATGGAAGATAATGGTTTTAAATAGTTTTCATAAGATCTGATTTATATGTGTAGTTACGATTGTTTGATCCAGCAGCTTGTAATGTTAATCTGTTCAAAAAGAGTTTTGTATCAAATGTTAAATGAGAATTTAATGCAGTTATTATTCAAAAGGAAACATGGTGAAATGTGTAATTAACTGAAACAAGTGTTAGCCGAAAATTAAATATCTTGTAAAAACATACCATAACTGAGGACTCTCAGGAAGATTAGTTTTAACTAATAGGATCATCCTCTTGAAATAAAGATTATTTATTTATTTATTTATTTAACAAGAGGAGGACTTAAACAAATGTTTTCAGATAGTTTAAAAAAAAAATATAGTCCATATATTTAGTAACACTGGCTACTTTTGATAGAAAAAATTCCAAACTCTCTTTAGTTAAACAAACAATCAGTTGAACCAGTATGAATATATTAATTTGTCAGTTTTTAGCTGAAGTCATGTACGGTTTACCAAGTGCAGTTTTCTCTACAGTTTTCCATATTGCTGAGTGCATTTTTTGGTGAAGTTTTGAAGTTTACCAAGTACATTATGTTATTTCCAGAAACTAAACTGATCAGTGTAACCCTTAGTGACATGAAACCACAAGAAAGTGGAATGAAACCCTTTAAGATGATATAATTTCTTCATCAGAGGAAAAAAATGAAAGTCCTTGATCATTTGTGTTGTAATAGTTTAAAGAAGCAGTATAGGTCTCCATTAAGCAGTCACAGAAAGATTTTACTATATATAATGATTGGTTCCTGTTCATTTTATTAGTGATATATGTTGGGATCAAAGTTTACCAACTGTTATTCTATTTTCATTAAATTATTGCTTAATACAGACTTACGAAGGCAAAACATGTACTGGATTACAAGCCAATCAAAATAGACTATTAGCAAGGTTTATATTCTGCTCATTGTTTGTGGTCAGATTAACAAAGTTACCTTTCTTAAGTGATTGACAATGAGATGAAACTAGAAGGTCAAGACTTTGGGCTTGTCTTATATAATGTCACACTCAACAAGTTGTATATTCTGACTTATTAAGTTTTGTGATACTTATCAATGTCAGGCACAATCTACCCTAGTACTGTTCTGGGGGTTGGTAAAACATGTATTGTAAGAAAAGAAAAAATGTTATTCCATAATTTTCTTTCATAAAAGTAGTGCAGTAGTAATTTGATGTTGCATGAAAATACTGTGTTAGAAATAACCATTCCATTGTATGTCATAGTTAAACTGCCTCTGAGCATCACCGAAGAGACATTTATTGTTGAAACAGGCACCTGGTGCAGAAAAATTGTTTTATTAATGTTTTGACATGGCTAATATTACACTTACATCAGAGAGACATGCTTAGTTTTGGTTAGAAATTCTCAGGGGATAATTGAGATACAATACCATGAAAAAAATCTATTGCATAATCTATGAGAAAACTATGTTATTTATTGTTTGCAGTCTTCCTCAGGTATTGTCACTCAGGTATTGTCGATCATATTTGAATTTATATTCATAATTATATTTCACCTTTTGATAAAGATTATGTTGGCAATTATTATTGTGGAGGAGTTTTGTTTGTTTAATTTGAACTTTATTCAGTTCCAAAACCCTGGTTTAGTTTTGTATTGAGGAACAATAGTGTAGCTTTAAAGGGGATAACCCTCTTTTGTTCTGCAGCTTTATTTTTTTATTGATTAACAGTGTGAGATTATCTTATTGGTTAATGATCTCCGATTTATGTCAAGATGTTTGTATGTATTCCTCTTCCTTATAAGACCTTGTAAACATACAGGTGAATTAGGAGGTAAAAACCACCATTGATTTACGTCTTACAATTCAGTACTGACTGCCTGTCGTATGTTTACTTATAATTTGTAATATGAGGACTGTTTAAAAGTTTTCTCTGAAAGAACTATATATACTGAAATTTAGATTAATATTAAATAAAGGGTTCTTTTTTTGTTAACCTGAATATTGTAATTGGAAGTCTTATATGATAGAATCATTCTCATAAGTTCTTCCTGTCAATCAAGTTCCAAAATTTAATGGTTAGTAGCCTGTACTTTTTCCCACATTTAGTTTTAAACCCCTACATGACCCTTGTTCTGTAGTTTATATTGATTTGAACCTTGATGTTTCTTCTGAAATCATATTGTAACTTGCAATAATTGTATGTGGAAAGAAGACTTAATTTATATAACTGCTAAATAGATTACCTCCCCTTCTGTTTTGCTTTATTTGATTGTTACTGAAGACTTTTACCAAATATTTCCTCCCCTATGTTTCTTTGATAGAGAAAAGGGGTTTATTCATCTAGTTAATCATTATATTTTTTAACCATGTCAAATGTTGGCTTTTGAGTTTTGAAAGTTTATCATCAGCTTTTGAAAGACTAGACTTTAATTATATGAAGTTGTTCTGCATGTTGAACACTGTGATAATGGAAATGAAGGAACGGCATTTTATAGCTTTGGACTTTGTTATTGATTCATTGTAACATTATGAAGCCAGATTTTCTGATAGTTCTATGGCAATGAATTTATTACAGAATTGACTTAATTGGTGATTTTAACTTTTACAGGAATTTTAAACCAATGTAGAAGTAAATTTACACTCAGTACGGCACTATGTATTGATGATTCGTAATCGAGAAGTATATTTTCCATTTTTGGTCATAATTCTGTATGATGTGGGTGTCAATCAGTGGTTGAAGAGTCGCAGGATTGTGCCAATGAATCTTTATATTTTTTCCTACACTTATTTTAATTATATAATCCCTAATACTACTTTCAATTTTCAAGGTTAAACTCGTTTATTCATTTAAGTATTGAATTGTCTGATTGATAGTAAATGTGATAATTATTTGAAAGGCATTTAAGTAGGTGTTGATCAGTGCTTTTGAACAGTTTCTTGATAAAGAAGAAATTCAGGAATTTATTCCAAATCAAAAGTGCCAGAAGTTATATTTAATACTATTAGTTAACTAATAGTTAAACAATTTTCTCAGAAAAATTTAAAATATCGCCTCAAATATATATTACTTTAATTCGGTGTAGTTAGAAAGCTTTTCAGAAAATTTGATTTACAGAAAATGGTTAAAATTACATAAAATCAAATCAAATTAATGCAGTAGTGGTTCAAATAAAAATGTGCACTGATCTTTTATGTAATTAGATCACATTTGTAGTAGATTTTATTTCTTTTCAGTGCATGTTTGGGAATTTAAAAAGATTAAAATTCTTTTAATTTATAAGTTTCCTGTATTTGAATGCTTAGACATATTTTGTGATTTAGTTATTGAGTTGTGTATGCAGAGAAGTATAATGTTCTATTTCAGTGCCTGAAATGAGGGCCAGCCAAAGGCTGGCCCGAAAAATTTTTTTTGGGCAAGTAAAATTTCAGGATTACTGGCCCAAATGATATAGTGCCAGCCCAAATATTTTTGACAAATTTTATAGTAAAAACTAAAGAAAAACACAAAGAGTACTTGTTTGGTGCTTCGTGTGAATCTGTACACTAAGTACAGGTCATTGACTCAGCAGATACCTGCAGCCAAGGTCTGCATGTCTTCCAAGGGCAAAACTCTTGAAAATGTCTTTTTCCTCTATTTTGTTCATACATGTATCTTTCAAGAAAAATGCAAAGAAATTGTAAGACTACTTACCTCTGATCAGGAAAAGAAGCCTTAGAAAATTCATTTTTTTTTTTATATATATAACTTAATTATACAAGTCTATAAGAATAACCAAGTAGTTCTGAAAGATGAGCTATATGACATATAGTATTCATGTTATTAAAAGTTACCTTACTTATAATCATTCAAATTGTTACAAAAAAAGTATTAAGAAGTGCACACCAAAGTGCTCCTTAGTAGGGAGTTTTATAAATATAACAGGTGATACAAGAGATTACCATATTATATTGATGCAACAATACATTGCATATGTTATAGAAGGTATAAACAGTTATTTTTTTCTCCATTATGGTTAAAAAATAAAAGCATTTGATAAGTGCTCCTATGTAAGGAGGATTATTAATACAAGAAATAGAACAGGAAGTGGTGTAATCTTGTTATGATCAAATACAAATTTCTTTGGTTCTTCTTTAAATTCCATACTCATGGTTATAAAACAAAACTTTTTACTTGTTTCCTAATTTAGTCAAACTATGTATGCCTTTTAAATTGTTTAAAATTTTATTTTTAATATATTTTTTGTTTATTTGAATTTGAATTTGAATTTGCTATGATACGTAAACACATGCATTATCTTTTGAAAAGTAAGAGCGGGGGCCATTATTTTGCACAAAGGACAGGCGGGATCGCTGGCTTCTACTATTCTCTTCCACTTCTTTTCAAAAACGGCCAGCAGATTTTCAACTCGGTCATATTTATTTTAGTTGTGCCGTATTACGACCTCGGCTATATTTCCTAACTTCGTTATCATTAGTCGAGTATTTTCACTTTGACCAATCAGTACGTCCGTTACAAATACGTTTCGGTAAAGTTTCAGACAACTCGACCTTGAACAACACGGACCAGATTATAGGACGATAGCAAGCCAAGTAATCATAATTTACTGTCCAGGACCGAGTTTCCGATGGGCCGAGTTGTCACAAATGTCTAGTTAATCAAGAGTTGTCTTCCATTGTTTTTTTACGGGAGAGCAGCTCAGGAAAACCTTCAATTCTTTACATGATTAAATATTTTGTTTTTTTAAATTACGATAATTTGAATTTTAGCAGAATTGTAGGGCAGTCGCCCAGACGTTTTATTTTGGGCCAGTAATTACTTGTCTTTTGAGAACTTCTGATCGCCCTGACATAAAAGTGGTCGCCTGAGGCGAGTGGGCGACCGGCCATTTCAGGCACTGTATTTATTCTGTTTGTCATGCATCAGAGGAGATAGGTGCATACAAGTCTTTGATGGTAGATCATATAACTGATAAATACAGTAATGTAAATTTAGGTCTTCATTGTAGGACAAATAAGTGCTAATTTCTCAAATTAAGTTTCAGTTTTTCCCCCCATTTCTAATGTCCATTAACACCTGAAAGAATAACCTTTTATAAAAATAAGAAGATGTGGTATGAATGCCAACTGAATTACCCACCACCAGAGACCTAATGACGTAGAAGTTATTGACTATAGGTCATTAACAATTGAGAAAAACACATACCACGTGCACATAGTCAGCTATAAAAGGCCCTGAAATGACAACTCAAACACTTCCAATAAAATGCATAAAAAATTATGTCCAGATAAACAATGGTCAGAACAAACACTTTACCCAACCCTGCTGATGTCCCCTTTATTAATTGTTGCTTATGATAAAGCTGTTTTTGTGCAGAATAGTCAATTTCCTTGATAAGATAAACATGAACCAACCACCATCATGAAGGCCAGCTGGATTGGATTGTATAGTACAGTCAATTGTTGTTTTGCTAATTTTCAAATTATTCTGTGCTTTAAGTGGGTTAAATAAAAGAAGAAGAGAATCCTATTTTGAAAATAATGCCTCTGTGGGTGGTATTACAGTAAATTTCTCACGTTCATTCCATTGGTTGTCTGTTTCAATAATAGTAAACAAAAGTCTGTGATGATTTGTAAACAAAACTTGTAGAGAAAGTGTAAAGAAGATGTTTATCCTAATAGAATACAGGTAAAGATAGACAGATTAAAATTTAAAATTCTTAATGTACTTGGTTACACTATAACTTACCATGATCTCAGTCAATAGGATAAAGGATCAGTGTAGAAACGTATAATAGACCAGGTATTGGAATATCAAATTTATACAGTTAAATGATAGATTGTACAAAATAATTATCAATATTCAGATTATAAAAGACTTGACTTTGTCCAATACAAAATAAAAGGTAGTGCTTAATCCAAAGTTAAAGTTCTGTACAATTTACAAAATGTAGGTTAATAAGTTGTATTGTATGGATAATTGTTTGTATCAAGTTGTATGTACATTGCCTAAACTATTGTGACAGTTGATTGAAAACAAGTTTTAGGACAGGATGCACTTGCCATCAATGTTTATGGTATATATTGTTCTTTGTATTGAAGTTATATGGTTATCTTGTTGTATTTTAACTTTGACCTGACTTGTGGACCTGCTTTTGTTTTCTATTGTATGGATAATTGTTTGTTCAAGGCTTACTAAAAATCCAGCTTCAAATATTACATAATATGATATTTATAAATAGACATAAACACAGAGTTGAATTTTTAACTTGCTTCTTCATAAATTAACAGTTTGCAATAAAACATATCACCCTTTCTCAACACATTATTTTGTTCCCAAGCTAAAAAAAGAACAACTAAATAGTATGATTTTCATGCTTTTGGCGTACTCATTGCTCTGAGCAGTTGAAACTTTATTGGGGGCTAACAATCCTAAAATGGTATCCTAGGTGTTTGTAGATAAGCAGCATATACAATATTTAAGTATCAAGTGATACCTTCCATACTTGAGTGTACATTAGACCACCCAGACAATTGTTTTATCATTGGAATAAGCAAAACATAGGTTAGGAAAGGAGGGTGAATGCCTGTAATTTCTGTAATTAATACTAATTTAATTGGGAATTGCCAAAACACTGTGAACATAAATGATCTTATGCATAGAGCTTTTGGGACAATATCTGTTAACAATTTTTTTAATGTCATAGATGCTGTACTTAATCTAGCATAGGATAAAGGTCGTTGACCACTATAGGTATTTTTACTCTAACTGCTGTTAGAGGTCATTGTCTTGAGCATTCAGTGATGTTTTCTGTTACTATGAGCAAATCTTTGAAACATTTGAAATTTAAAATGTCAGCTCCTGGTGGCATTCAGAAATACTAGACCGTTGACATTTTCCATTTTTTAAAGGTATCAAGTATTTTAGTAGGATGAGAAAAAGTAATTATTAAGTTCTGTTTTAGAATTTGATATGAGAAATGTGCCATATGTTACAATGCTATTCTAATTCAGTCTATTAGGTGTATTGATTTTATAATACCAATAATGATCTTACCACCTTTAAATCTCAGGTGTGATATATTGTTCTTTATCTCCACTTTATTACAATTATTATACCAACAACTGGTTTGTATCAGTCTAGCCTCTTGTTGTGTGTGAGGTACAATTGTGACCTGGTGAAATCCAAGACTTATAATTAGGTATAGCTGCTTGACAGCTAAGCATGCAGCATTTAGTCTTTTGAAAAGGCTGACAAATCTGTTGCCAGACTTATAAAGTATCATATATCATGTTATACATCAGATTAAAGGTTGTTGGACCAGTACAATTGTCTTATGTGATATTGGCTGTTGAACCCATCAATCAGTGAACCAATAGAATCGTGTATATAAACTTTTTGATACCTTAAGTTTGTAGTAGTCAATAGGATGTGTTGATAAGGCATAAAACATTTATTATCTGCCTGTAACTTTAATAAATACATCTACATGTCAAGGATCTTAATGATATCTTAAATGTATTCGTAAATTAGCTGAGCATGCTTGTTTTTGGTGTTGCATAATCTCTCTAATGTATGCAGATGTTGGTTTTTTCTTCACAGGTGTTTTTATTTATGTTACATGAAGTTGTTTTGTATTTGTGGTGAATTCAGAACATAATTTATGTAATGGATGGTTGCATTTTCTAGGCTTCATCTACATGTATTTTGAAAAATTGACCAATGTGTTTAAAAAGGAACACATTTTACATAATTTTACTACTAAAGAGAGCTAATTTGAACAGTATGTGGCAACACTGAGTGAAGGTCTGTAAGATATTTGTATGTCTGAAATGATCTGGTATAATATTTGTGAAACCCATATACAGTGTTGCAATGAATCAGAACTTAGTTTATTAAAATATTAAGTTATGGCTAATACGGTCAGACTGACACATTAATAAGAGGAATACTACTTGATATTTTCAGAAGAAAAAATGGCTCAGTTTGAATAAAATATAATGCATTATAGATGCCTCCTTCTAGTGGTTTTGGTGTCTGAGTGGTCTAAATAGTCAAACCACTGTATCTGAACACTGAGGTTTAGAGGTCAAATCCAGCACTTGACTCCAATCTTAATTATCTAGTATTTTCAGTTTTCTAACCAAAAGTTGGTGGTTCCCTCTGTACACTCTAGATTCTATAAAAAGCTATCCCTATGAAAGTGCACAGTTGAGTCGATAGTGTTGTTAAACACAATCAATAAATCTAGCAAATTTCTTTGAAATAATTATTTGGCTACTTCTACCACAGTGTCCTTTGTTGTTTTTCTGTTTTGAATATGAGACAGACATGGTATTATAGATCACCAGAGCTCTTTGACAGTTCAAGCAGTGAATCAGTAATGATTCAGACATATTATTGTGAACCACCAGATCCCTTTGACAGTTCAAGTAGTGAATCAGTAATGATTCAGACATATTATTGTGAACCACCAGAGCCCTTTGACAGTTCAACAGTGAACCAGTAATGATTCAGGCATATTAAAGTGGATCACCAGAGCCCTTTGACAGTTCAAGCAGTGAATCAGTAATTATTCAGACATATTGTGAACCACAAGAGCCCTTTGACAGTTCAAGTAGTGAATCAGTAATGATTCAGATATATTAATTATTGTGAACCACCAGAGCCCTTTGACAGTTCAACAGTGAACCAGTAATGATTCAGACATATTACTGTGAACCACCAGAGCCCTTTGACAGATCAACAGTGAACCAGTAATGATTCGACATAGTGGATCAACATGTTTAAAGTTTTCCTTTTGTTTTGCAGGTCACCGATGTCCTCTGATAGTTCTAGCAGTGAATCGGGGAATGATTCAGATAGCAGTTCTGATGACAGTAATTCATCTTCGAATTCAGATGATGATGAGGAAGAGGAAAAGGTTCAAGTGAGGGTGGACAGGGTCAAATCTCCATCAAAATCTCCTGCACATGACAAGGTAAGATAGATAAGATAAGTAGTATATGTCATAAACCAACACTTTATATGGTTTTAACTTTTGATTATAGAAAAATGCAACTTCGTTGTTAATCGAAACACTGAAGTTAAAAATCCAAGATTTAATATCAAACAAACTAAGCCAACATGCACTTGTTTTTGTTCACACATTTCAAAAGCTTTGAAAGGATAGTTATAGGCTGTACAGTTGCCTATAATAAGTATTCCTAGTGTAAAACCATTCAAACGGGAAAACCAACGGTCTAATCTGTATAAAAAACAAGAAATATGTATAATGCACAGTTTTGAAACCAATTTGTTGATTCTGTCACATTTATTTAAGAACCTTTAAAAGTGTGTAAAAGTTATGTCTTATTACATTTCAGTCTTCAAACTCTACATCATGGAAGTTAGAGAACTTTCTCCCTGGTGACAAATGTCCAAAGCCATCTCCCATTGTATCTGACCATAGCGATGACAATAAAGAACTGCTTGATAAAATCTGCCTAGAATTCATCCACAAAAGTCCAACAAACAGTATTGAAAAATCACCAAACCAGCAGCTTCATTCTGACACTAGTAGTAGTAGTAGTGGCAGCAGTCCACAATCTATTCACTCACCGGCAGAGTCCTCACCATCAAAATCACCATTGGTGAATGGGATAGCGCCTACCAAAAAGATAAGTTTACATAGTGACAATAGTGATAGTGAAATTGATGTTGTGAATACACCGCAGAAAAAAGTGTCTTTAATGCCACAAAGTGACAGTGGTGTTGCTAAGTGCTTAAATTTTGCTGATCCCAACAAACAGACATCAGGGAGATTATCTTCACCACACAAACCAACATTAGGGAGATTAATGTCACCCAAAAAACCAACATTAGGGAGACAATCGTCCCCCAACAAACCAATATCAGGGAGATTATCATCCAAGAGATTGAGTTCAGGGTCTGGAAGTATTATTGGACCTGTGAGTAGTGATGACGAGGATGAGAATGATGGACCTCGTAATAATAATAATATGGAATTAAATTTACAAGACATCATCGATTCTGTCGGTACCAAACATACTCCCTTATCACCAATACATCAGGAACCTGAGAAAGTTCCCCCCAAATCTCCATGTTTAAAGACAACAGTGAATAAAGACGCTTTGAAATTCAATGATGGAAAACCTTCAATAGTGGTCCGTCTTAATTTTAAAAATGTTGAACACTTGATAAAGAACAGAATAAAAAAGTCACCATATCGGGATAAAGTAGGAATTAAGTGTGAGGAATTGAAGCAAAAATCACCATATCCTATCATCAAATCACCAGATCATAAGCATGATAAGTTTATTGACGAAACTGCCAATACTGAACCCCAGGAAATGGATTTAGATACAGACTCAGAAATGGCCAATGTCCATATTGAGGATTATAGTTCTAAAAATGTGTCTTCTTATTCTTCTTCACCTCATAATGATAAGTGTTGGAAACCTAGTGACAAAATTAGCATTAAACGCAAAGAAAATGCACCGGAAAAAGTGTTCACAAAAAGACGAAAAATCACGCCGAAGACAAATAATAAATCAACAGAAACTGCTCAACAAGAGTAAGTGTTTAATTTTATTTGTGTGTTGCTCAACAAGAGTAAGTGTTTACCTTTTGTCTTTTGCTCAACAATAGTAAGTGTTTGATTTATTTGTGTATTTTGGATTTTACGATGTATTCGTATGGATTATTTTAAAGCTAATGATATCAATTGGTATGTATACGTTAGTTTGAGTAGGTAAGTATACATTGGTAATATCACTGCTGAATTTAAAGATTCAGAAAAAATTGACAACAAGTGATGAATTTAAAGATTCAGAAAAAAATTGACAACAAGTGATGAATTTAAAGATTCAGAAAAAAATTGACAACAAGTGATGAATTGAAAGAGATATATATTCAACAATTTTCCTGACAATTTCACCCAAAAAAATCTTTAAAAAATGAGAAATGAATCATGTAATAGAAGAAGTGTTAAAAGCTAGATGTTTCAAAATATCACACAGATTTTGAATGCAAAAAGAAGTACCATTTTCTGTTCATTTTAGAAATTTGTTTTTTTTCTTTTCACCAAAGTGTTCAAATAAGTTGAGACCACATACAAAAAAACATTTGAGATAGATATTTCAGGGACTTTCAGAACACCTAACAAACAGAAACATTTAGCAACTTTCAGAACACCTCTCTAACAACCTCTGTTATACTGATCTTTCAAAGCATACAACAAAAAACAGGTAGTTTAAGATAATGAGCAGTTGTCAACTTTGAAGTTGGTGGCTCTGGCTGATCAGGACAGTTCAGACAAAATATTCGTTTTTTTTTGTAAACCTGATTTATGGAGTTCTCAAGAATTTCCAGAAAAAATACAAAATGGGTCTAAAAGCTCTCAAAATGCAGGATTTTGTAACAATATTAGATTGTTGATAAACATCTCTGAAATAATTTTACAGTAAATTAACTCATTTATGTTAACACTGTTAGGTTGATAACGTTTGTCCAGAAATTCCATGATTCTATTTTCAGGAAAGACAGCCATGAAGATGACCATAAATGGGACAGAAAACGGCCCCTGCGGTCGACAGAGAGTAAAGGTCCTCTTAGCAATAGTAGTAGTTCTAGTCATACAGATAAACCAGAGTTTGAATTGGTAAATATACCCTGTCTTAATGTATAGCCCACATGTTGTCTTTTCCATCTGTCAATGGTGAGGTTGTCCTTTGTGGCAACCTCTTTCAATATAAAACCAAGTACAAATATGTTTTCACCATTTTAGAAGAATGTGATATGAATTTTGAGTGAGCACGAGTTGGTGTTCAATGTTTTGGAGGAGGGAAATGACCAAATCAATGGTTAATTGGTTCTTGCATGGATTGGATGTTTTCTGCCCCACCTGCTGTTTTTTTGCCAAAAATTTGTGAAACTACATTTTTAGCTCACCTGACCTGAAAGGTCAAGTGAGCTTTTCTCATCACTTGGCGTCCGTCTACCGTCGTCCGTAAACTTTTACAAAAATCTTCTCCTTTGAAACTACTGGGCCAAATTTTACCAAACTTGGCCACAATCATCCATGGGGTATCTAGTTTACAAAATGTGTCCGGTGACCTGGCCATCCAACCAAGATGGCCGCCATGGCTAAAAATAGAACACAGGGGTAAAATGTATATTTTGGCTTATATCTTTGAAACCAAAACATTTAGAGCAAATCTGACATGGGGTTAAATTGTTAATCAGGCTAAGATCTATCTGCCCTAGAATTTTCAGATGAATCGGACAACCCGTTGTTAGGTTGCTGCCCCTGAATTGGTTATTTTAAGGAAATTTTGCAGTTTTTGGTTATTATCTTGAATACTATTATAGATAGAGATAAACTGTAAACAGCAATAATGTTCAGCAAAGTAAAACCTACAAATAAGTCAACATGACCAAAATTGTCAGTCAACCCCTTAAGGAGTTATTGCCCTTTTAAGTCAATTTTTAACAAATTTTCGTCAGTTTTTGTAACTTGTACAAAAATCTTCTTCTCTGAAACTACATGGCCAAATTAAACCAAACTTGGCGATAATAATCATTGTGGTATATAGTTTGAAAAATGTGTCCGATGACACCGCCTACCAAACAAAATGGCCGACATGGCTAAAATTAGAACATAGTGGTAAAGTGCAGTTTTTGATTTATATCTTTAAAACTAAGACATTTAGGGCGAATCTTTCAAGATTTAAATGTCCATCAGAATAAGATCTATCCCCTCGCAAATTTTCAGATGAATCTGACAACTCGTTATTGGGTTGCTGCCCTAAAATTGGTAATTTTAAGGAAATTTTGCAGTTTTTGGTTATTATCTTGAATACTATTATAGATAGAGATAAACTGTAAACAGCAATTTTGTTCAGCAAAGTAGGATCTACAAATAAGTCAACATGATAAAAATTGTAAGAGTACCCCTTAAGGAGTTATTGCCCTTTATAGTCAATTTTGAACAAATTTTCATCATTTTTGTAACTTGTACAAAAAAATCTTCTTTTCTAAAACTATGGGCCATATTAAACTAAACGTGGCCACAATCATCACTATGGTATCTATTTAAAAAAAGTGTCTAATGACCCCACCTACCAACCAAGATGGCCGACATCAGTAAATACAGTAACAGGTGAGCGACACAGGCTCTTGAGAGCCTCTAGTTTTTTAATTTTAAGGTCATTTTAAAAGTACCAATAAAATCTGTTAATCTTGCTGTAAATACAATATTAAATTTCTAAAGTACATTGTTTTAAAATAGATACCTAATAAACCATACTTTGACCTATAATGGTTTACTTCACAAATTATGGCTTGAATGGATGGAGAGTTGCCTCATTGGCACTCATACCACATCTTCTTATATCTTTGAAATACATATTCAGTTACTGTGGATTCATTTATTTTCGTGGGTATGAGTTTTTGTGGATTGCAGAAAACTTGCATATTTGTGGATATTCGATTTTGTGGTTTTTCAAATCTCTGTATACTTTAGCCTTAGTATTGAAAATATGTTATTTGAATTAGTGGTTCACTTGTATCCACGAAACCCACAAAAATTGGTATTGAATCCACAGTATGATGAGAGTTCTCACTATCTTTTTTGATTTGCATAGATATTTATTTGAATGCTCTTTGGATTGTTGTGAATGATGAGTAGATATATAACAATGTGTATTTTGACAAGTTGTAGATAAGTTGGTCAGATGTGTAAATAAACATTAAGGTCATGAAGGTCATGGTTACTGCAACATAAAAATCTTAAAAACTTTACCTACATAATATACTTTATAAATAATTAACAGGAGTATCCTGTTGTGGACAATTCTTTATATATATACAGATAAATACAGTTTAATGTAAAGTTCAAGGTTGAAAAGTCATTGTTTCTGCATTTATCATGTTTATGTATTGCTGTTTATATGTCAGATAGGATTTAAAATTAAATCCCTTCTGAGGTGTAAGAAAATCTTCCCTTTCTTGCCCTGTCCTTTTTTACCAGTTTCATGAAAAAAATATCCAGGTCAGGATTGACATTAATTTAAATTGTATCATTCATTTTTCCTAACCTTTTTGCCCCTATCAAGTTATATGAATTTAGAATAGTTAACATGGCTACTATGAATATTCATAATCCATTCTTTAAAAAAAGTTCTGCTATTGATACAATTCTAAACCATTTGTCAAAGACTCCTTAATTTTTTTTAGGAAAACTTCCATCACAAGTCCAAAATCTAATTATATTTCAGTTTGATAAGAACATGACCAACCAACTTTCAAATCAAAGTGCATACAGGTCGTTAAATATGGAAAGTGAGATGTGTTAACAAGTTATGTGCATTAGAATGAACACATTAAAACCTACTCTTGGGAATCATTGACAACAACTCTACATTTAATCTGTCACTACTCTATTTATTACAGCATGTTATGACCTAATGCATTTCTACACTTTTTAAACATCAGAATATGTTCTTTTGAAGATAATGAACCTTTGATAGAACAATACACAAGAAATCAATTGTTTAAACACAATCTCATAAATCACATTCATAATCATATCAAAGAGGGTAGTCTCTTGTAAACAAAAGGAATCGGAAACCTGCAAAAATATTGATTTAGTAACTTGTATCTTATTTCCTGACTAAAAAGCATCTAGCAGAATTATGGGTAGAAAAATCTGTCCAAATAAGTTTTGCCATGCAATTTCTAATTAAAAAATTGATCCTCAAAAAATTGTTTGTTGGCAAATAGCCTGGTTTTTGTGGAACCTCTTAATATGTAGGAATTTGAACAACATGGGATAGTCAAGAACTGGAAACCTGTCACTGTCAGAAAGCAAATGTATACTTTATGCTGATTTAAATTCATTTGATTATAAGAGAGGAACCAACACATGATGTTCAGAAGAACAATCTGTTAGTTATACTACTACTAGAGTGTGTTTAATGACCTTTACTTTTCATGACGATCTCGCATTGTTTACTCAGTAATACTTATTTTATGAATGGAACAAAGTAAGCAGTAAGCAATTGCACCCAATATAAATCATCTGGGGGGGGATCCTGATTGCTTTTTATGAAAACATGACACCAAGAATGAGCTCAATTTAACCTCATAAATGTTTTTAATAAAGTATTTTAAGTTATCTTTCCAAATATTTTAAGGTACAATATAATAGGTTAAGGTTTTGTTATTGTACATGAAAAAAATAGATTTCATAATTTTGAAAGCCAAAACAAAAACAGGGTACCTAATGTCCTATTTAAAGTTATCCTATTGTAAGGCCTTATTTTGTTGTACATGTGTGGTTAAAACTGTCAGTATTTTTATTTAGTTCTTGGTTTGTTAGTGCTTTACATCAATTTTAACAAGCCTTATCATAATGAGAGTAATTGAAACATGCATTATAAAATTGAATGAAAAGATAAAACTGAAATTAACTTTCCAGATGATCAACACTATTTTGGTTTCTAAGATAAAATTGTAAATAGAAACAGTGCAGTAGCATCTGATGTAAACATTTACATTGATAAAGGAGAGATTATTAATCACACCTTTGTGCTTGGAAAATTCATTGATTTTTTTATGTTTTGGATTCCTAATAATGTTTCTTTGAGTATTTTCAATCATTTATTTTGACTTTGGTATAAAAAATCTTTTCAAAGTTATGATAATATTTGTATTTTAAGTCAGTCATTGTGCTACATTTATCTATTGAGTGTTGACACCTTCCGTTAGAGGCAATAGACATGTTGTTATTTATTACCTTTTCATTGTTCAAGTGGTCCTTATGATTACATAAATATTTTACTTCTTTGTGATGTTTTGTTTTCCCTTAGAAGATTTTTTTTTTTGTTAATTAACTTGCCCAACCAACCTTTTCTCTGGTATGTGACAAACTAAATTTTCAAGCTTGTTATAGACTGAGAGGACCCATAGGTTGGCATTATATGCCATTAAATAATGCTGATGACAGTATTTTGAATTTAGGTTTATTGTTTTGTTGGGTTGATGTCGCATGAATATTAAATCTGTCATCTCTCCTTACTTCTTATGTAGAAATTCTGAAAGGAAATAAAACTTGCATTATCATTTCATGTAAAAAAAAAAAAAAGAAGATTAAGTTGTTTTTATTTTTGAGGATTCCCATGGCCAGTAGTCCTAATGTATTTTTAATGACGGTTTAAGTGTGCAGATGCTTTGATGATGGTTTGGTTTAAACTGGTTTATAAAATCTACATAAAACACAGAACATGGGAAAGCTGCCACATAACTCGTACTTTGAACAATGTAACAATGTAACAATATGTAAAGGGAGAGTTTCACAGTTAAACATGTTATACTAGAAAAATGTAGATGCATTTGACCTATATTGTTATAATAACTCTTATGTTGAGTATTAAAATTAGTTAGGCTGGATAAGGAGTTGATCGTTCAAAGCAGCCCATGAGTAAACCTTCCTATAGATCCTTAAAATCAAAGACACTGAATTAGGAGTTGGTAGTTAGATTTCTTTTCTTTTTTCTATTTTTCATTTTACACCATTATCATGATTGATTAGGTTTAGTCATTAACATATTTTTCTAGCCAATGTTTTTATTATCATTTGGTAAATGGACTTTTCCTTACCTGTATGTTACAGTAGTCATGTTTATATTTTGTTTGTTGATTTGTAAGTCATCAGTATGTTTAGGTCACTAAGCCAGTAAATACAATAATTTTATGTATACTTTCTGTATAATTTGTCTGTCTTCCCATTAACTATGACTTGTCATTAATTAAATTAATCAATTTAAAGCACTTCAGTGAATTTAAATGTAAAACATATGTATTGCTTGCATGGAAATTCGTGGAATCTGTTATTTTTTAACATCTCTGTAATTGTTGTAAATTTGTGTTGGTTAATTGTTTGATATCCTAGTTATGTCATTATAAACCAAAGATATAGTGTTACAAATGAATCAATTCTGTCCTCTTGTGAACTTTGTTGATAAAAAACGCTAGAAAATAGCTTGACCTAAAGCACATATTTTAAAATTGTGCTCCTGCAATTTATACATTTATACGTTTGATTTTATTGATATTGAGGTATATCATACCAAGATATGGACTTGGCTGTATTAATTTTTTATTCGTAAATACTTAAAAACTGACAGAATTCCACAAAACATCTAAGAAATGAAGTTGTGCACCTGCAATGTTTCTGTCTGATCTTGGTGTTTTAGGGCTTTTCATATCAAACATGGACTCTTTCTGTTCACATCTTTTAGAGACAGTAGGAAACATGAATCCTCTTATGAAAACTCAAACACTCTTCAATATGATCTTAAGCATAAATGTATAAATATCAAAAAACTTTATTTATAATTATAAGACTGAATGGCTTAAACAAAGTCACCCAGCTAGACGGTATTTGGAGATAAAAGAAATTTACATACAATAATACAGCATAAATATGTTTCAATGTTTGATGCATGCCAAAACATGAACCAATTAATAAAATCATGGAAAGTTATTTCTGAGATTTAACAGAATCTTTGTACTGTTTTGCAGGTGGAAGACCTTAATGGCCAGGCTAACAGTGATGCTCACCCGTCCTCTGTAGAAACCATCTTCAATCGAGAAGGAGACGGTGATCATGAAACTTTCAGTCGTAAACCAGTCAGGAAACCAGATGAACCGTAAGATATTGGTTAACGTCATTTACTGGTTCCAAGAACTGTGGTTCATTTCAATGAGACAGCGCCAAAAATCCCAAGTTAACAAAATAAATCTATATAAGTCACATTGTGGTCATTAAATGTTTAGGTGATTTCAGCAGACAACCAAAGGAATTGAAAAAGAAACAGACAATCAGACAATAAATGCAGCTAATGAGATGGCACTGCATTTAAAATGGATATTTGAAGTACCAAACTCATTATTGTCTACTTTATTTGTTTTCTCTTCATGATATTTTAGATAAATAATTAAAATTGGTTGATTGATATTTGCCTACACTGCCTCAGCAAAAAGCTATATTGTAACAATAACTTTAGATAGATAAAAGCATACAATAAGTAACCTGGAAAACACTTTCTGTTGGTAATGTTATGTGTAGATGCTTTTAGCACATGCTTAAAGCTTAGTTTTAAGAATTTGGAATAAATAACTGATGACCGATTTATTACAGTTTGGAATCAAGTGATATTCACCGATCTCGTGCCAGAGATCTGAAGCATCAGGCAGATGAACTTGCCAAACGACTGAAGCATCATCCAGACTTTGTAAGTTACAGTAATGTTCACAGATATATTTAGATGAAGACCCTAAAAAAAAACACAAATATATATTATGTAATAGTTTTGGACAGTGCACATAGTGCAGTGCCAGAAATTTTCCAGGAAGTCCTGCATGACAGGCTTGTTTCCGCAGTGGATTTATCAATTAGAAAAGTACAGAAATATAACAACTAGATATCATCAATCTAAAAGTAGGATTAGGAAAACTAGATCTGTCGTCTTTTATTTATCCTTGTCCTTAAGTGATGAAGGAAATTAAACATTAATTAAATAAATACTTTGCTTGTATACTAGTACAACCGAGCCTGTTATTTGGTGGTTGAAATTTTTTTCCTCGTGTCTGAATTTTGGAAATGGACTCATCTAAGCTGCAAAAAACACCTCAAATTCTGTAAAAGTGCATATTGTCTTTCTTCAGCCAGTTTGATCTTAATTCTCTAAACAGCTATTAAAAGAATTGATTGTTATTGAAATACATCTACATAAGAATAACAAGAGCTAGAATAACCAGTCCGAGATGTTGTAATTGAATGTCAAATGGTTGAAGCAAAAGTATTTAATAGTTAACAATTCATTTTGATGACAATGAAGATGATTTTGAACTTTAATATATAAACTTATCTGAAGTTATCATTAAATTTAGATTTGTTTGATTATCTGACACAGTACTGTCCTGTCAATGTCAACAATAATGACAGTTGTTTCTTATCAATTCTTCTAAGTCTGATGATTGAGTGCATTTCTTTGCAACATTTGTTTAATAAATGGCGGACATGTTTTTTGCTCATAAATCATGTGGTAGTGCAGAATAGGTGTTGATTAGAACGTAAATGCCATTTACATAACTGAGATGTGAGAAATCATAATTACCATACTTATACAGACAGTCTGTGATGAAGGCTTATAAATAACTTTTAAATAAAAGTGTTATTATTTATCAGTAAAAACTACAGGTTTTTGGTAATCAAACCATACAAAACCAAAGAATGGGGGAGGGTTGAGATATTAAAAGTACTTTGAATTCAGAAATTATTGTTTGCATTTATTATAGTGATTTGGGAATTTTTGACAAAAATAGTTGATAAGTTATTGCGATTTTCAAGAGAGAGAAAAATATCCACCAAGATATATGTATCAGATATAAGAAAACAAGTTCTTATTATTGCAATATTCACTAAGTTGCATTATTCAATTAATTTAGACCTGGCAATAATTTGTGAACTAACACTAACTAGTTTCTTAACTTATACTAACTAGTTAAACCAGGCTTTATGTACCCTTGTGATTGGTTGACACTTTAAGTTTTATCTCAAATTAATTTTGTTTATCATTGTTGTGTTGATCTGTTAAAGTCTGTTACCCTCTAGATGTCTTTTAGTTATTTAGGTCATTGGGTCACTATATGATGTAGAACTAGTTGATAGTTGATATTGAATTTATTGACAACATTTCTTCTCTGGGCCATTTTGAACTTGGCATATTGTAGACATACATCTATTATTGAAGACAATAAAAATCATATAGATTCAGCTTATGCCAGCCAGTTATTACATTTTCCATCCATTTTAAATAATGAAATATGTTTTGCTTCTAGGTATTTAAATAATTGTGATTTTTGTTTCAGACTGACAGAATTGCTATGTATTTATTGTATACCGAGTCTATGTCGTCCTTTGTATTGTGTGGGTATGCCATGGAAAAAGAGGAACGCAAGGCCACCGATGTTTATAAAATGTACTCTGACACATTTAACTTAATATCGTAAGTATCTACAAACAATCAACAGTTACAATTTATATGGTAATATGTATTAGAAATGTTATAGAAAGCATTGCCATCACCTACTTACTGTAACAAGGCTTTAAACAGGTGTTGTACACAAGTAGGTATCCAAACATTCCCTTTATAGAAAGCATTGCCTTCACCTACTTACTGTAACAAGGCTTTAAACAGGTGTTGTACACAAGTAGGTATCCAAACATTCCCTTTATAGAAAGCATTGCCATCACCTACTTACTGTAACAAGGCTTTAAACAGGTGTTGTACACAAGTAGGTATCCAAACATTCCCTTTATAGAAAGCATTGCCATCACCTACTTACTGTAACAAGGCTTTAAACAGGTGTTGTACACAAGTAGGTATCCAAACATTCCCTTTATAGAAAGCATTGCCATCACCTACTTACTGTAACAAGGCTTTAAACAGGTGTTGTACACAAGTAGGTATCCAAACATTCCCTTTATAGAAAGCATTGCCATCACCTACTTACTGTAACAAGGCTTTAAACATGTGTTGTACACAAGTAGGTATCCAAACATTCCCTTTATAGAAAGCATTGCCTTCACCTACTTACTGTAACAAGGCTTTAAACAGGTGTTGTACACAAGTAGGTATATAAACATTCCCTTTATAGAAAGCATTGCCATCACCTACTTACTGTAACAAGGCTTTAAACAGGTGTTGTACACAAGTAGGTATATAAACATTCCCTTTATAGAAAGCATTGCCATCACCTACTTACTGTAACAAGGCTTTAAACAGGTGTTGTACACAAGTAGGTATCCAAACATTCCCTTTATAGAAAGCATTGCCTTCACCTACTTACTGTAACAAGGCTTTAAACAGGTGTTGTACACAAGTAGGTATCCAAACATTCCCTTTATAGAAAGCATTGCCATCACCTACTTACTGTAACAAGGCTTTAAACAGGTGTTGTACACAAGTAGGTATCCAAACATTCCCTTTATAGAAAGCATTGCCATCACCTACTTACTGTAACAAGGCTTTAAACAGGTGTTGTACACAAGTAGGTATCCAAACATTCCCTTTATAGAAAGCATTGCCATCACCTACTTACTGTAACAAGGCTTTAAACAGGTGTTGTACACAAGTAGGTATCCAAACATTCCTTTTATAGAAAGCATTGCCATCACCTACTTACTGTAACAAGGCTTTAAACAGGTGTTGTACACAAGTAGGTATCCAAACATTCCCTTTATAGAAAGCATTGCCATCACCTACTTACTGTAACAAGGCTTTAAACAGGTGTTGTACACAAGTAGGTATCCAAACATTCCCTTTATAGAAAGCATTGCCATCACCTACTTACTGTAACAAGGCTTTAAACATGTGTTGTACACAAGTAGGTATCCAAACATTCCCTTTATATGTCTAGACGATTTTCTTTAAAAAAAAGAATTCACTGAAAATAGCAAACATTAATTTAAACTCTCATTCCATATCCTTTAGATGTCCAAAACCTAGCCAGAGATATTTTATTGGTTATTACAAAGTTGGTTATGTGTTAGAAAAAATCCTTTGATCTGAAAGAGTGCAATTTTGTAGTAACTTGGCAATTTGAAGCAGTGTAGGATGAAAAGTTATTTATAAAATAGTTTCCTTTAATTTATTTCCCTGACTTGATAATTTTTATGAACTAATATTTGACTATATTGATTCAGCTCCACTGTTTTAGAAGATTAAGTAACATTAAATTAACATTAGTTTTACGTCTTTTTTGTGGTTTTGGAGAAAGCCATTTATTTTCTGTACAGATCACAACATAAAAGGATGTTGTGATATAGGCTCTGTAAGTGTAATGAAAATCCCCCCAAACAAATTACTTTTAAATCTAATAAATTGATACAATTTCTTATTGCAATCCTCACCAAGAGAATAATTATGTATTTTACTGATGAGCATATCTAGTACATTTTACCATCATTGATATAATTCAGATTATGAACAGTGATTTTCTCTTGAATGTACTTTACAAATACACTTGGGAAGGACAGTTTTAATAACCTTGAATTTGTCTAAATGGACTATTTCAGATATTAAACTGTCACTGCAAATTATTTTGCACATTATACTATAACCAGAATGTTCTTAAGCAGTCTAAGTAGTTACTACTGAAATCTCTATCCAGTCAACACTGAGGTTGTGAGTTTGATCCCCACTCGTGTGGGTGCACTCAACTCCAATCTTAATTGACCAGGATTGTCATTTTTCCTGTAGAAGGTCATGGTTTTCTCCTGGCACTCCGGCTTCCTCCATCGATAAAAATTGGCGGTGCTTAAAAGTTGTGTTCAAACACAAAAATCATTCAAATCAATTTGGTTGGGAGGTTTACATGCAAAGAAGACTTTACAAATTAGGATTTTTAAGTCTAAAAGAATTCACATGATATTGTCAAACTCTTTTACAAAATACATAAACATTTGTATTGATAAACATTGAAGAATTGTAGAATTATTAACTGTTAAAATTGTTACCAGGATTAACATGTGTTCATTTGACATTTTTGTAATTTATCAATCTTCAGACTTTGCAGTAAGGAGATTTTATCCTACAGGAGGTATTAAAAACTCATTACTTCAATGGAATACAGTATTGCCATTAATTATGTATTCACTAAACTCAAATGTATAGTTTGTTGACTTTTACATAGTCATGATTTTCTTCAATAAAGTGTTTAGGATTACATTACTTCTCTGATTAATGACAACAATACAACTGCCTTATAAGGGATACATACATATTTATTAAAGCAGGTTAATGCAAGATTTATACTTGTTGTACTTATGGTATTGTATTCATAATTTGTTTTTCATAATTCAATGTAGTGTTTTGAAATTTAGACTGTATTTAATTAGCTACATATGTGGGAATCTTTTGTATAAATTTCCCATTATAAACAATTGTCATAATATACAATAATAAATACAAACTGAATATAAATGTTCAATATTTCCTATTGAACAAAGATGGGCACACAATGTTTTACTTATATTTTATGTTGCTTCATACTGTGGATTCATCATCATTATTGTCTGTGGATTTCCTGGATATAAGTTAACAGCAAGATGTTCATAAAATAGAAATTTACTAGAGATTCTGGCAAAACCTTGAAATCAAAATATCCACTAAAGTTTTCCTCAATCCATGGAAATTGGTAATTATGGAAATAAATGAATGCTGAGTATCTGTAGATCTTTCCATAAATATATGTGCTTTTTTATGAATAATTGATAATCTGTTTCATTTGTTTGTAGTCATATCTGTAAAATAAGGCCCAGTGCTGAAACTTCAGAAACAGAGAAAAAACTAGCAGTATTAATGTAAGTGTTATTATTTGGGATTTTAAAAAAATGGTGGAGTGGGGACTGATATACCATACTGGTTTCGGTGCTCTGTCACATGTTTCTAGAATTTTTTTTCATCAAGTATGTTTGAGACCAAATGCCAGATAAGACTTTGATTAAAATGTAGAAGAGCTAAAAAGGTCTGAAATAGATAGCTTTTAACATTGCTAGAGGAGTTGCAACCTTTGTTTTTATGAATTTGATAAGAACCTACGGCTGACTACTGGAGATCAAATCAATTAGCAATTGCAGATTTATTAAAAAAAAAAACATTTATGAAAAGTATGTTATTGACCAATGATGTAAGTGTTGAACCTATTAGGTTTATAGTATTTAGTCAGATGATAATGGATAATTGTAAATAGTGTTAATATTTGAACTTGTGTGTCGTTATTTTGTTTTGAGTAAAACACCAATAGTTAGGATTAAAATTGTACAATTTGATTTTGAATGTGAGAATGTCACTGATATACTGAATTATTCTGAATGTAGAACCAAAGATATATTGTTTCTCTTTTATCAGATATAGAATCCAGTCAATACTATGTTTTAAGTTGTACAAAATGAAAAAAAACGAAGCTTTGAAGTTCAAGAAAATCATTGATGAACATAACAAGGTAAATAAGCTCATAATAAGGTGTTTAATAATGTGTGGACCAGGGGAAATAACTCCAGTCTCAATGTGAATGTTTTCTTTCTTGTTTAAGATCTCTCAATATACAGCTTTAATGGAACATTAAAACAACCCAACAACACAAATGATATTTTTTTTTAATTCTTCTTGATAATGCAAACCAGAAAGAAAGAAAAAAAATTATTACATACATTCTATCTTTAACTTGAATGGACAAATGTATTCTAAAATGGCCTGTAAACGTTGCAGAAAGTTTATTGCACTTTTAAAACAAAACAGATGATATTATGATAAACTTACTTGAATGAAAATGTAGCACAACAAACTGATGAAATAACATATCTGATTAAAACAAGATATATCTAGAGTAAAATACTTGGAATTGGTTTCATTCAGTTGTATGTTACTAAAAATTCTTTTTTAGGTATATACATTTCATTGTCTTTAAATTTTCAATCTTTTTTTTTTAATGATAATTTTGTTTTTCAGACTTCATCATCAAAACAACCAGCTCATGCGCCGTCCCCCCATTGGAACAACCGATCGACGCCATCTCCCATGTCGCCTTCTCCTTCCCCTGCTGGCAGTGATGGGTCTATAAGATCACAGGTAATACATCTTCTTCTTCAAGCTTTTATTTAAACCTTGGGGGACTCAAGACATCATCTTTCCTATCATTTGTTCTCTTTACAAAATAGGATTATTACATTTTAATTGATTATAAAAAAAAATATAAGGAAGTATCATCTTCTTTCAGAATTTAGGACAGCATTAAATGTTTCCTTGTAACTTCTGTATATAGAGGACAATAATCTTGACATCTAAATTTATAAACATCAATAATCGTTTAAAGAGACTGTAGGTAAAACCTTTATTCAAATATATCAGTTCATGAAAAGGATCATTAGACTAAAAGTATATTAACATCAGAATCATTAATGAAATCAGTGAAATTTAAACATGAAGTAAAGAAACAGAAATCATTAAAATAGGACAGGGATATGTACCAGGAGTAAAAATAGAAAAAATAAAACGCAATACAGAACAACAAGATTATAGATATCTTTTATGTTGTAAATTTGATATTGATTTTATATTTGATATTATTTTTGTAGTTGTGTGACTGCTGCAAGGCTGACATCTGTGTAATGTTTGTTATGCAATAAATATTATTTCAATAACCTCTAATGTAATAAAAATTGGGCAGGGACTCATCTTCAACATCAATCAGAAAATCTAATTCAGCCTTACTATATTATGTAATGTTTATTTTACAGGATAGTGGTTATACGCCTTCCAAACTTCCAAATGGGAACATTTCCACCCAACCAACCATGTCATCACCAGGAACGGTGGCAGTTCCTCAGCGGATACATTCCATTACTCAACAGTATCATAGTATAGTTAATTATGTCGTCCAGTGCCATGAATTCTGGGATCAAGCAGAATCTGTATATAGTGATCATAAAGGTAAGAAAATAATGCAATACAAATTATCATACATTATTTATTGTTGGTTGCTTTAGAAATTTGCCTTATATTTTTGTTTCAATGTTCCTTTAATTAGTCTCTATCTTTCTAAGGACATTTGAACAATTTTTAACCAGCAATCATATTTAAGAAAAAAAAACTTGCATAAGAAATGAAAATGAAATTATTATAATAGATATGAGATATGGTATGAGTGCCAATGAGACATTGTAAATGTGAAATGTTTATATTATATTATATACATATATATATATACAACTCGTCTTAACATCAACCCAACAATGTTAGATCTGTAAATTTGCTTTCGCAATATATATATATATATATTCAAACAGAAATCCTGACCTTACTTTATATTATAAGCTGTTGTAATATAAAAAAAAAATATAAGCAAACATCATGATGAACAAGTGCAGAAATTATTTTACAAGGATTTTTTTCAAGCAAGATACCCCATATAGCATTCACACATGCTTTTCAATTTGGCTTTTCAAAGTGTTACAAATATTGTTTTTACTGATACTTTATTTTTCACTAGTTGTGAATTTTATTGTTTTACTGATATTTTATTTTACTTCAGTTTCCAAATTTTAATTTGTTACTGACAAGTTATATTTCTCTAGTTGTAGAATTTTATGGTGATATTGACGATCAGTGTGGATCTCTGACTTTACATTCTTCTGTGCCAGATCTGGTATATTATGTACAAATTGGTCTTCAAAAGATCAGAGAGACGTGACAGTGATCCTGTAGTTAAGTGTATGGCAGCTATTGGCTGACAACCTATGTGATAAAACCATGGCATTCTCAAGGTCTTCCTTCCTCAACAGTCTTACCATAAATGTGTCCTGGAGGGAGATCAGGTGCCCTGTTGTCAGATCGGAGAGGACAGTTTTTATTCAGTTCTATAAACCCTTTTTAGTTTGTTTATTTTGTTTTATAAGAATTAAAACATTTGGTCTCATATTGTAGAAAGTTGAATGTTTGTAGTTAAATTATGTTTATTTTCTTAATGATATCTGAAATGATCATTTGTAAAGTATTTTTGGTACCTTTTTCTTTGACCATGACTATCCTTTTAACTTCAGATTAAATTTGAGATAAGGAGTATTTTAGCCACATATTTCATACATTCCTCCAAAGTTTTTGTTGTTCAACATGTTATGCTTACTACATTTGAAAGTTTAGTTTTTGAGATAACACAATTTTATGGTTTAAGCCTTAAAGTGCTAAGTTGTTCTTCCATTGCAAAGTTCAGTTATAAGATTCCAGTTTAATAAAAATGGCCACTGTTACACTGTCATGCAGAATTATTTGCTAAATAATTTTAAGCAAAATTTAAATCTTTCTGTTTCCATGGCATTTCCAAAATCTCAGTTTGTTTATAGATCTCAGTTGACTTTGAAGTACTTAACAAAGGAGCATGACAAGAAAAGTGCATTCCACAGGAAACATTCATGTCACTACGGCAATAAAAGTTGTTGTTACTACAGCAATATAACTTGACCATGGTTATTACTAGTCATAAGTGATTGTTTACAAGATACAACAAACAGGATTCTAGTGTCTTTTATCAAGTTGTGTAATTTTATGTAATTAATGAAGAACAATGCCAAAGTTGTTTTGTGTATATTATTAGAGAGTGCTATCAGGGGGGATAATCAAGGCATGATGGTTGGTTGTGAGCCATTGTGATAGAATGGGGACAAAGGGTAATTCTTCTGTATTGTCCTATTCTTGTAGAAGTTAAAATGAATGTACAAATAAAGGAATACTGAAAGTTTTATATTTATAATGATGTCAGCTAAACCAGATATTATCAGTTGGGTACTGAAATTTCCATAGTCTTATGTGCATATTAAAATCAGTTAAAATTTTGACAGCTGTCATTATTAAACTAAATTTTCAACTTCTACAAAATCAAAATTATGAATGATTCAAATACATTTTTTTTTCCTGAAGTCTTTTATCACATGAACTCTAAAAATCTAGCTTTGTGTTAATCATGCACATTCAAAAACTATCTTGGTTGTGAATTTTAATTGTTTATAATAAAAATGACTTGTTTAATATGGAATGACAATCTGGTTTCTTAAGCTGCCATTAATATTAAATGTTTTGTTTGTTATTTGGTCAGAATCTAGAGAATTATGGGTATTTTTATTGTAAGTACACCAAAATTAGAATACAGTTACATCATTGGTTTGATTAGGTGTATGAATAATATAACTCTGAATCAATCCAATTCTCAATCAATTAAGATTATACGTCAGGTGCAAGAAGAATTTCCCTTTGTTTTTTTGTAAAAGCCGGTGGTGTTTGCCGAAATATGTCAAAAAACTATATTTATTGTTTCAATATTTATATATTTATTAAAAATTTTGTATATAGACTTAGTTTATGCATTATTTAAGAATTGTGTATTTTGTTCCACATTTGTATGTTAGACCTGTTCATATAGTAGTGATTTTGAAACATGTGGTTCATTTTTGCAAAAATCAGTAAAATTTATAAAAAGGGTACTTTAAAATTTTGTCAAATGATATTCCTATTATTAATCTTGATAAATAAGTCAATTGATTCCATGTTAAAATACCCAATAAACAAAATACAAGATTTAATCCATTTGAAAATTCTAGTCTGTTTTAATTAGATGCTGTAAATTCACATTTTTTTAAAACATTCTATGATTTAAAAAAAAAGACTTTTTTCAAGTTTTTAAGAACTAAAATTCAAGATATGTTTAAAAAATTAAAAGTCCATGATGACTGGATAATGTCTATAAAAAACATTTTTTTTCATTGCATAATCTCTTCTTTTTTTTGCACTTAATTAATGCTGTCTAGCAACACGGCACAGATGGATAAATGTCTGGTAGACAACACCATCTACATGTTAAAATATGCCATCTGGTTGATCCTTCTGTACTTACTATAGACTTTTGGCACTTTTGGTATAATCAAATTTTAATTTATTTCTTCAGATAATGAAATACTAATGATAAACCATTGACATGTGGTATGCATTCTCATATTTTGAAATTGTGTTCTTACATTGATTTTACCTTCTTGCTCTCGGTCAAACACTTAGGGTCTCTTGGTTATTTTTGATTAAATATTCTATATATATTTTCTAAAGATTTAAATAACAGAAATACAGAAACCTGTTTTGTTATGTTAGTGTTTGCAAACATTATTTGCAGATAACCAGATATTTATTTTTGTTGAAGTTTAATTAATCAAAACCATTAGGTAGTACTGAGAATAATAGAGGAATATCTAAGGTCTGCCTTAGAAAGTTAAAACCCCATAGTTGTTAGCCAAAAATACAAGTTAAAGGGAAGGGGGAAGTCATTCTACCTGTTATAATAAAATACTCTCCAAAAGGAGGAGAAACTTTTGACAATACCCACTCCTGTTATGTATAGATCAACATTCTTATATACTGTAAACCAACTTATTTTGGTGAGCAATTTATTGTCTTGACTTTATTCATTGGGAAAATTAACAACGCCAATATAAATGAGCTTGAATATTTTCTAACTAAAATACAGTAAAAATTATGGAAATAAATTGAAGCAAAGTCCACTAGAATGGCTAAATTTGAAATTGAATGTGAAAAAATATCTAGGTTTTAAGTATCGGTATTCTGAATTAATTGTGACTTTTGAAACATCAGCCGATGCTTTTTATTTACACAAACTATCGTTAAACAAGCTGTTTGTCTCGTTATAAAATCAACAGTATATTGTATGTTATGACGAAAAAAATTATCAAATAGGAAAAACAATGAAGTTTGAAATAAATAGATGAATAGTTTATTTATTTTGATCTCTGAAGTAATATAATATATATATATATCATATTTATAGTAATTTATTTTTGAATGGAAATCAAATTGTGAAAATGCCAAAAAGTGGACATAATTGACATATTGTTTATCATTTGTGTATCTATTATTATTACCATTGATCACATTCATCTTCTCACGTCTGCAGTCAAATGATTTAAAGATCATGACCTCATCTTCATTCCATGCATCACTGGGTTAATATCTAGAAAATCACAATAAGTACATAGGTTTAATATTTTATGCAATGCAATATTTTTAAGATAAATTTTTGACACTAACTGCTTTTCTAAAAGATTTGGTGTGACAAGATATTTGATATGTAAAATGCAAAACAAAACTTTCCTTAGTTTTTGATAGTTGTGAAATCTTATTAATTTTTTCCCCAAAGGAATTGATTTTTTTTTATCTTTTCATGAAGACAACAATTTGATAGCAATAAAGCATTTGATATATGCAAGGGATTCCATTGGCTTAGATTTAAATCATTTGTTACTGCAAACGATTGGTTGTTATGGAATCTGAAGGATCATGGGTATTATCATTGAATAATCCAATGCATTCAATGTTGGTTGATAGGTATAATCATGGTTTAATAAGTGTAGACATATCATTTTACCCAGAATCCTTTACAATTTGTAGCAACAAATCTGATGAAGATATTTTAGATAAGGGTAATTGGGTCTCATTGTCATTTGCCTTAGTGATGCAACAATTTGTATGTGAAGTGCTTTAAATTTACAATTGCCATTATTGTTTGTAATTGTATACTTATAACAATACTCTGTTTAAAACTAAAATGTTTATCTAAAGATACCATGGCTTACAGACAGTCAACTATTCTGCCCCACCCCTAATAAAAGTTGACAGGAAGCTTCAATTATAAACTCCATAGACCTATCCCCTATACATTGTTTCTCAGACAGAAGTCGTCAGTTTTACAGTTACTAAATTAAAAGAGGTCAGCTTTTCAAGTTTCTAGTGATGGATATCCCAATAGGATAAAAATTTAGCAAAAGATCATTACATATATTTTCTTTTTATTAATTTGCACATTTTACAAATATATCAAAAATGATTAACATATAAATGAGTATAAATCTTAATTGATATGTTAAACAACCTGTAAAAGTAGGCACTCAATACTGTGTAAACAGATATGATAAATTGATAAATTTTATATGACAAACAAAGACTTGTAATGAAATGTAAAGATGAAAAGGAGAGGTTTTTCTGAAGAGTGAAAAAACTGACCTCCTTGTTATTATTGGATTGATCTTTAAAAGGGGGGTCTAAATTTCTTAAAAAAGATATTTGCAGGCTTCCATGGACATTTGAAGAGTTGACAGCTGGCTGCACCTGATTTTGTACAACCCCTTGCTTTTCTATGCAACAACATATAACTGACATCAGTGCTATATATGTTGACCCTCAATAGATTACCAGTGTGCTATTTAATTTTGTTTCATATGAACAATATAAGTTTGTAAATATGGTGCTAGGACATAGTGTGCTAAACAGGGATACAATGGTTAATACCTTACAGTGACGTCTTGATTCAAAGTCTGGTTAACACTTTATCATTCTTTAATAATGACTGGTTAACAATTTATCACTCTTTAATAATGACTGGTTTGTAGAACTTAGTGGTTAAATATAGCTTGTGAAAAAAGGTTATTAGAGTATCTGGAAAGATTTTCAAATTAACCAGCAACAATAGTGACTTGTCAAAAAATTCATCATGTTGAATGTGGGTAGTACTTGGACAAAGACAATATACAGATTTTCAAACCACTCATACGTATAACAGAATATTTACAAACATTAGTAACTGGCTGTTTTGGCATTTAATTCTACTATAATAGCTCAAATTGCAAGTTTTATTGAAATTTTCATGCTCATTTGTATTTTTCTCATAATTTATTTTTTTGTTGGAAGAAGTTGAGATTTTTAAGCTCATAGTAATCAGATATGGGAATTATTTAGTTCAATGAAATTATTGGAAATTAATTGATGGTTACAATTTATTAAGTTATTTATTTCCAAGCTATATTTGATCAAGTTATTAGATCCTTGAAGTTTTTTAAAATATTAAAAAGTTGTGCAAATCCAGTCACATCTCAGTAGCCTAGATCTCTTGTATTGTTAGTTGTAATGTTTTTTCATACATAAAACTGGGCAATAAAGTAGAAAACCTTCCTGTTAGATAGACAAATAGAATGTGAGACTAGGCACGATTTCTTGATGAATTTCAAGTCTTATTTTATAAATATTTGGCTGTTTATAAAGGGGGAAAAACGTTTGAGATGTCCCCAAGTGTAAATTTGTAGAAAAGATTTGCTTAAGTTAAATGTACATTGTTTGTAAGGCTATTTATATCATTCCAGTTTCTGTGATCTGTTTTGTTAAAACTGGATCTCCTAATTTGCACATGTGGAAGGTAACCAGTTTAAATCAAGTGAGGTAACCATGGATTCATTTATGAGAATTTCATATAAAAAACAGTAATCAAAATTATCTCCCTTTGGTGTTCCTTTGTCATTTCATGCTTTTAATTCTTTATCAATACATTAAATGCATGATTAATGTCAGGGATCTATACTGTTTCAGCTCCACCCATCAAATCTATTCTTGTTAATGCAAAAATCTCTTGTATTAATTGTTTTCCATTGATTTGAACCATGGTTGCCTTGGTAATTATTTTTCTGTGTTCAAAAGTATTTATTGATATTGCGTAAATATGAAATGTACGAGAACCATGTGCAATGATACTGAAGATTCTATATTTGACAAAAATATGCATTATTATTATTTTGTTTTCATCACCATGACAACGGTTGTGTTGATGCTTAATTGTTTGTTTGCCATTGGTTAAGACCACATTAAATTAGTTCTACAATTGATAAGCATTGTATTCATACAAATTATATATCAAATGTGCTCATTATTTTTGTAAATTTTGCAACAAGTTACAAAGTACAAAGTTGAGTATATAAACCAATTTGTAAAATTCATTGAATTTTAAGAATTTATTTGTATTGGTCAATACAATATAGGCCAAATTATATACTTCATGTTCATTATTAAATGACACAAATGTGATTTTGTACTTTTTTTTATTTATTAAAAGCCTTGTACATCATCAGGGATATCGTCTGCAGAACTTTAAAATAAATCATAGTTTGAACAATTCCTTTCACGAATTTGGCTATGCTTTTTGGACCTTTTGGATTGTAGCTCTTCATCTTTTGTATATGCTTTGGATTTCAAGTGTTTTGGCCACGGGCATCACTGGGGAGACGTGTATTGTCGAGGTGCGCATCTGGTGCAGGAAAATTGGTGCCGTTGATTTGATTACTACCACTGGGTCGATGCCTCTGCTGGTGGACTATTAGTCCCAGAGGGTATCACCAGCCCAGTAGCCAGTACTTCGGTACTGGCATGAAAATACGGATTTTTTGTGTTATATAAATTTGCTGTTAACAAATCTTAGAAATTATTATAAATTAAGGAATGTATCTCCCTCATGCAAAGCTCTGATTCCTTTCACGAATTTGGCTATGCTTTTTGGACCTTTTGGATTGTAGCTCTTCATCTTTTGTATATGCTTTGGATTTCAAGTGTTTTGGCCACGGGCATCACTGGGGAGACGTGTATTGTCGAGGTGCGCATCTGGTGCAGGAATATTGGTGCCGTTGATTTGATTACTACCACTGGGTCGATGCCTCTGCTGGTGGACTATTAGTCCCCGAGGGTATCACCAGCCCAGTAGCCAGTACTTCGGTACTGGCATGAAAATATGGATTTTTTGTGTTATTAAAATTTGCTGTTAACAAATCTTAGAAATTATTATAAATTAAGGAATGTATCTCCCTCATGCAAAGCTCTGATTCCTTTCACGAATTTGGCTATGCTTTTTGGACCTTTTGGATTGTAGCTCTTCATCTTTTGTATATGCTTTGGATTTCAAGTGTTTTGGCCACGGGCATCACTGGGGAGACGTGTATTGTCGAGGTGCGCATCTGGTGCAGGAAAATTGGTGCCGTTGATTTGATTACTACCACTGGGTCGATGCCTCTGCTGGTGGACTATTAGTCCCCGAGGGTATCACCAGCCCAGTAGCCAGTACTTCGGTACTGGCATGAAAATACGGATTTTTTGTGTTATTAAAATTTGCTGTTAACAAATCTTAGAAATTATTATAAATTAAGGAATGTATCTCCCTCATGCAAAGCTCTGATTCCTTTCACGAATTTGGCTATGCTTTTTGGACCTTTTGGATTGTAGCTCTTCATCTTTTGTATATGCTTTGGATTTCAAGTGTTTTGGCCACGGGCATCACTGGGGAGACGTGTATTGTCGAGGTGCGCATCTGGTGCAGGAAAATTGGTGCCGTTGATTTGATTAAGTTTAGCTAAAATATCCTCATGAGGGAGGAGTGATTAAACCCATGGAATTATTGTCACATTTTCAGAGCTTCATGAAATTTGGTATAAAGCTGTATGTGAGAAAATTGAGAATGGGAATGTGTCAAAGAGACAACCCTACCTACATGTAAGAGCAGAAAACAGCTCATGCCACTTATGGGTCTCCAACACAGCGAGAGTATCCTGCACTTGAAGGCAGGCTTTTATCTTGCCCCTAACACGAATGTACTAGTTCAGTGAAATGGATGTCCGATCAAACTCCGAAACATATAAATGAACTAAATATTTTAAAAACATATAAATGAACTAAACTTTTTAAAAACATACAAGACTTACAAAGACTTAAGAGGCGCCAGACTAAGGACAGGTGCAAAAATGGGGCATGGTTAAACATATTAAGGTAGGTACATGGAATTCCCGCGTATACCGTCATCTTGGATTGTATAATCACGTAAAAAATCGGTCTAGTTATTTGACTAAATCTGCAAATTTGGAGACAGATTTGCAATTTAAAGGTTCGACTGTTTGATAATATAAAGAAAAGTTGGTAATTTATTTTATAATTCAAAATATTTGAACAAATATATTTGTTTTTGCATTTAGAATCATTTTTTTCAAATGAGTCATTTAAGGGAAGATAACTCTTTTAGTACAAAATTTACACTAGACTGATAGGGAATTTTTTTCTTTTTACTTGTAACAAGAAAACAAGTTCGGTGACACCATTTTTTCTTTTTATTTTCTTAAACTATAGTACAAAACCTATCTTTTCACAATTTATTTAAAAATTCTATCTCATAGATTTTTTTTATGCACACAAACGTGTTTTTCCATTAACAATCTAACCAAATTTAGACAATTTTCAATGACGCATAGCTTGAAAAATAGCACGGTGACCCATACTTTTTATTACATTTCTGAAAAGAGAATACTAAAATCTTCATTTTGGCTAAGTATAAGAAAATTCTGTCTCAAAAAATATTTACTTATGATCTACCTTAAGTGAGATCTCAACCCTCTCCCTATACCTCTAGGCAATAGACAAACACACAGCAATATGCAATTCAGTTTTGAAGATGTCTGATGTTAAAATACTAAGCAAAATGACAATGAATCATTATGATAAATAAATATACAAAGGACTATCAGAGGTTACTGACATGCCAGCTCTAGATACCAGTATCAATTTAACAGACTGAGAGATTGTCTTACTCATATGAAAATCAAGCACTATACCTCCTGTTGGGTATATATATGTGAAGAACATAAGCTGTATCATGTTAACAACTGGTTTTAGAATAAATCTTTTATTTTCCATACAAAAACCTTATGAGTGAATCAATATTAATTCCAAAATACTTTGAACTAGAAACAGGAGAAATGGACATGTACATCATCGTCCAACAGCACTTGTTGTCATAAGGCTGTGTTCACTTTGAGCTTCACTCAGGGAATATAAAAGCAAAAGTATCAGGCATGAAAATCATTGTTTCAAAATCAATACCATACAAAACCCTTTGACTAAAAGGAAAGGAGTAGGTCCAGTAAGACCACTTTTTGGCCCCAAAATATAGCAGTTTTACAGAATTGTTAAAAAGTACTTTTAGTTATTTATTGGAAAGAAGAATGATTCTTCTACATAAACATGAGCAAGAGTAACGGACATGTAACAAAACTGACTGTATGACTAAGGATGTGTTCACTGTGTGCTTAACTCAATAGAAACATGAGCAAGAGTAACAGACATGTAACAAAACTGACTGTTTAACTAAGGCTGTGTTCACTTTATGCTTAACTCAATAGAAATATGAGCAGGAGTAACAGACATGTAACAAAACTGACTGTTTGACTAAGGCTGTGTTCACTTTATGCTTAACTCAATAGAAATGTGAGCAAGAGTAACAGACATGTAACAAAACTGACTGTATGACTAAGGCTGTGTTCACTTTATGCTTAACTCAATAGAAACATGAGCAAGAGTAACAGACATGTAACAAAACTGACTGTTTGACTAAGGCTGTGTTCACTTTATGCTTAACTCAATAGAAACATGAGCAAGAGTAACAGACATGTAACAAAACTGACTGTTTGACTAAGGCTGTGTTCACTTTATGCTTAACTCAATAGAAATGTGAGCAAGAGTAACAGACATGTAACAAAACTGACTGTATGACTAAGGCTGTGTTCACTGTGTGCTTAACTCAATAGAAACATGAGCAAGAGTAACAGACATGTAACAAAACTGACTGTTTAACTAAGGCTGTGTTCACTTTATGCTTAACTCAATAGAAATGTGAGCAAGAGTAACGGACATGTAACAAAACTGACTGTATGACTAAGGCTGTGTTCACTGTGTGCTTAACTCAATAGAAACATGAGCAAGAGTAACAGACATGTAACAAAACTGACTGTTTAACTAAGGCTGTGTTCACTTTATGCTTAACTCAATAGAAATATGAGCAGGAGTAACAGACATGTAACAAAACTGACTGTTTGACTAAGGCTGTGTTCACTTTATGCTTAACTCAATAGAAATGTGAGCAAGAGTAACAGACATGTAACAAAACTGACTGTATGACTAAGGCTGTGTTCACTTTATGCTTAACTCAATAGAAATGTGAGCAAGAGTAACAGACATGTAACAAAACTGACTGTATGACTAAGGCTGTGTTCACTTTATGCTTAACTCAATAGAAACATGAGCAAGAGTAACAGACATGTAACAAAACTGACTGTTTGACTAAGGCTGTGTTCACTTTATGCTTAACTCAATAGAAATGTGAGCAAGAGTAACAGACATGTAACAAAACTGACTGTATGACTAAGGCTGTGTTCACTGTGTGCTTAACTCAATAGAAACATGAGCAAGAGTAACAGACATGTAACAAAACTGACTGTTTAACTAAGGCTGTGTTCACTTTATGCTTAACTCAATAGAAATATGAGCAGGAGTAACGGACATAAAACAAAACTGACTTTTTGACTAAGGCTGTGTTCACTGTGTGCTTAACTCAATAGAAATATGAGCAAGAGTAACAGACATGTAACAAAACTGACTGTTTGACTAAGGCTGTGTTCACTGTGTGCTTAACTTAATAGAAATATTAGGAAAAGTAACAGAGATGTATCAAAACTGACTGTTTAACTGAGGCTGTGTACATTTTGTGCTTAACTCGATAGAAGAATGGGCAAGAGTAAAATTGAAAATGGAAATGGGGAATATTTCAAAGAGACAACAACCCGACCTTAGAACAACAACAATGTCACCAACAGGTTTTCAATGTAGCGAGAAATTCACACACCCGGAGGCGTCCTTCAGAGTAACATGCATGTACATCAATGTTACAAAACTAACGCCAGGGCCTTGACTAAGATTGTGTTCACTTTGAGCTCTACTTAATGGAGATTACAAGATTAACGGGCATGTACATCATAGAAACGAAAGTAGCTTTATGACTAAGATGTTTTCACACTCACGAACTCAAAGGAAGTGCAAGCAAGAGTAACAGACATCTACATAAACTAACTCTGTGACTAAGGCTGTGTCAAAACTAACCATAATTCAATGGAAATATAAGCAAGAGTAACAGACATCTACATAAACTAACTCTGTGACTCAGGCTGTGTCAAAACTAACCATAACTCAATGGAAATATAAGCAAGAGTAACAGACATCTACATAAACTAACTCTGTGACTAAGGCTGTGTCAAAACTAACCATAACTCAATGGAAGTATAAGAGTAACAGACATCTACACAAACTAACTCTGTGACTAAGGCTGTGTCAAAACTAATCATAACTCAATGGAAATATAAGAGTAACCGACATGAGTAAGTTATGTTATTAATGTAAGTTTACTTGTTTTTGTTAATATGTCTTTTTGTTTGAGATATGCCCTTTCAATTGATATTTAATAGTGTGTCTTTCTATGTTGTTCTGTTATACTAATATTTCGGGTTAGGTTGAAGTTTGATTCCTGTTTAAACGTTCGCACCAGACAGTTGAACTTCAAAAATCTGTTGTTTAGTGGTTGTCGTTTGTTGATGTGGTTCGTGATTGTTTCTTGTTACGCATTTTTATATAGAGTATGGTCGGGTTGTTGTCGCTTTGACACATTCCCCATTTTCTTTCTCAATTTTATACCCTTGGTTGTTCTGTTTGAAATGTTTTACACAAGTCATTCTAGGGGTTGAAGTCATAACACTTTGCTCAGTGCTTGGAGCACAAAAATCATGCTTACAACACTAAATCCTGTATTTTGATTGGTTGATTCTTGAGTCTGAGTATAAAAATCATGCTCGAAAGTTTTATGACCACAAGGCCTGGTCTTATATAGCTTGCTGTTCGGTGTGAGTCAATGCTCCGTGTTGAAGGCCGTACTTTTACCTATACTTGTTTTACTTTTTACACATTTTGACTTGGATGGAGAGTTGTCGCAGAGGCACTCGTACCACATCTTCTTAGTTCATTTTTCATCAATGTAATAAAACTCATTGACTAAGGCTGCGTTCACAGTCTGCTGAACTTGTTGTGAATTGAAAAATGGGGAAATAGGCATTTACATCAATGCCAATTCTTTCTTGTTGGCTAAGGCTAAACATATTTACACTGTCTGAGATGGCTAAGGCTACACATGTTTACACTGAGAAGGCTAAGGCTACACATGTCCACACTGAGATGGCTAAGGCTACACATGTTTACACTAAGGCTACACATGTTTACACTAAGGCTACACATGTTCACACTGAGAGTTTTTTTTCTGGACAAATTTTGTTTTCGCCTATGGCGGAAAACAATCTATTTTTTTCGCGACAAGTCGAAAACTATTTTTTTCTTTCAATTTTAGCATTACATATAGTGGCAGCTGTCTCAGGTTGAAACAAAGAATTTTTTTTCTCAGAATCAAAAACAAATTCTTTTTTTTCCAAAAAAAACACAGCCCCACCCCCCTCCCCATAAAATCAAATGGTTGTTGTCTAAACGTCAGTACTACTAGTAATTATTCATTTCCAATGTAATAAACATCATCAACGTTCTGACACAAGATGATCTCATTTGAACTATAAGGGGTATTAGAAATCGGTTGCATTATAGATTTGTATACTATCCAAATGTCACGTAATCTTCAAAGAACTTAAAGTGTGACAAAAGAATAACGCATTTTTGCTGATTTTTTAAAAACTATGTGAACATGGACAATCAACATGTCAAGAAATATCTTTTCTGAAATATAGACATGTTGCACTGAGCTCAGCTATTAAAGTCGCCTAGATCCATAACATAAAAAGTAAAAACACAAAAATACCGAACTCCGAGGAAAATTCAAAAAGGAAAATCAAAAATCATAAGGCAAAATCAAAAGTCCAAACACATCAAACTAATGGATAACAACTGTCATATTCCTGACTTGGTACAGACATTTTCTAATGTAGAAAATGGTGGATTGAACCTGGTTTTATAGCTAGCTAAACCTCTCACTTGTATGAAAAGAGGGACGAAAGATACCAAAGGGAAAGTCAAACTCGTAAATCTAAAACAAACTGACAACGCCATGGCTAAAAATGAAAAAGACAAACAGAAAAACAATAGTACACATGACACAACATAGAAAACTAAAGAATAAACAACACGAACCCCACCAAAAACTAGGGGTGATCTCAGGTGCTCCGGAAGGGTAAGCAGATCCTGCTCCACATGCGGCACCCGTCGTGTTGCTTATGTGATTACAAATCCTGTAAATAGTCTAATTCGGTAGGTCAAATTCATGAAAGGGAAGGGGATTGTAGTTACGATGTAAGGAACATATCCGATATCATTTGTGAAACGGTTATTCCATAACGGTCAACCAACTCGTGATGGCGTACGTAAAATTTACGAAGGGATGATTTCAACTTCACCATTTGGAACTCTTGGTTTAATAGCTTCCTTGTGAGCAGTAACCCTCTATCAAGAAAATCATGATAGGAAATGCAAGCACGGGAATATCGTATCAATTGGGAGATATATACCCCGTGTGCAGGTGCTGCTGGAATGTTGCTACTTAGAAATGGAAAGTTCACAATTGGAAAGCTGAAATTATCTCTTTTGTCGTAAAGTTTTGTCTTCAACCGACCCTCATTGTCAATTTCTAGATGTAAGTCAAGATATGAAGCCGACTTAACTGTATCTGTAGTATCCTTTATCTCCAATTCGATGGGATAGATGTGATCCACATAGTCACCAAATTTTGAATTGTTTAGTGAAAGAACGTCATCTATATAGCGGAAAGTAGAGTTAAAGGATATTGCTTACTTCTTATCTTTCTTCCTAAGAAGTTCCTGCATGAAGTCAGCCTCATAATAATAAAGAAACAAGCCAGCAAGTAGAGGGACACAGTTTGTTCCCATTGGGATGCCGAAAGTCTGTTGAAAAACACGTCCTCCGAACGTAACAAATATGTTGTATGACAGCCGCATCAAATTCCATTACATTGTCAACGATGCATGAACAAAACAAACATACTCAAAGAGTAAAAATGTCAAAAATAGGGGTACAACAGTCAATATTGTGTTATCATTTTAATATCACTACATAAACAACAAATGTAACAAAGAAGCACAAAAAAAAACATTCTCATTTTGCTTTAAAGACTGAACTCATATATTCTAGAGTCACTACAGTATCAAATGTGGGACAGTGACCCCTTATTTGTCTTATTTGTTTGGAACAAGTGTATTCTCTCCACATATAATCTCCCGCTAAAAAGTTTATATGATTCAGTGGGTTATTTCAAAGTGTTTATCTTTCCAAATTGTTGGAACTGAGACCAGGAGGATGCGATGGGCATTACCGTGTGCACCCTTTAAAGAGGGGGTCCGCTCCAGTCATGCTTCAGTGATTCCCCGTATAATTAACCATTTTTTTACCAGGAAATGGGGGGGGGGGGGGGGCTATATGGACCCCTCTAAATCCGCCTCTGTGATTATCTAGACTTGACATTACTATAACCAGAGACATACTGCTACAATCTCTGTTATAACACATGATCTCACCTATATATATAGACGTTCTATTTATCTATATGTATGTCATATATATTGAGGACCATCGTTTAGGTTAGTGCATTTGCTACATGCCTTCTTATTACGGGTAATTTGAAGTCATCGAATGCTCCATTTCTACATACTTTTGGCATATCATAATAAAAGTTGTACTTTGTTTATTAAATTACATATTGTTTTCAGTTTTTGGTTTTCATTTACTTAGATATATTATAGCGCATCACTTTTGGCACCAGTCGTTTCCATTACATCAGTTTACAAACTAGAATTAGCTGTGGTTCGCATCCCCGAATCTCCAGCAGAATTGTTCCTCCTACAATATTATGTAAAAAAATCTTTAAAAACACCAAATAAATAATGAGGAAAACTTAGATATATACATCATAGAAGGCTATATTGGTTATGTGTTCGTTTCAGTTAACGTTTTGCTTTCTTGTTGCGTCTTATATATGGCCGTTTTTCAATAAAAGCGTAACTTTCAGACTTAAAAAATGGAAAATCAACTTGTCTAAAATTTAATTTCAAGAGTTATTTTAAATACCTCTATTATAGACCTGTTTGTAAACAAAAAATGCAATCTTAAATATTCTTTAAAATGAATTGGAAAAACCATTTTTATCGATAAAGATTAGACAGTACTTCACATATGAAGGTACAACTCATGTTACGTAGTGGACATTTTGATGCGTTTCGTAGTGGACAAAACCGTTTCTTAGTGGACAAAAAGTTTCGTAGTTAAATGTTAATAAAAACATAATAAAAATTACATGAAACTAACCCTTGTTATTTGTTTTCCACGAATATAATTGAAAAAAAGATTAAAAAAAGACTGCATGGTAGTGGTAGTGTCCACTACGAAACGTTTTCTCCCAAAATTGTTTCGTAGGCACTGGTGGTAAGCGGATGGTCGTAACTAAAAGTTACGACCATCCGGAGATGGGAGACAACTCTAGGGATAAGTTTTTCTTTTTCGATTTTCGTGCAGTAAAAGGTTCATTTTATTCAAACCGCTTGTCTCATACATACTATTTGGTGGTTCGGTGATATTAATACCAAATTTGATGCATTAGAACATTCCAATTTTCGTAAAATAGTCATCCAAAAATTCCAGCATGATTTTCGTAACTAAAAAAACAAAAATGTTGAGGATGGTCGTAACGAAAATTTGTGATGGTCGTAACTCTGTTTTGAATAAGACCGAATAAGGCAAGTCAAGAGTTTTAAACGTGTCTTTTATTATATGCATATATTATATGATGTATTTCTGAAGATTTTTTTAATTTTTTTTACATACAACTTAAAATAAAGCAATTTCAATCCGTATTGCACTTATCAAATTTTAAAAAGTTTTTAAATATTAGTTTTTGGGAATTTGGATTCAGTAAAGTTTGATTTAAAATTCCATTTTTTGGACCGAACAAGGCAAGTCAACGTGTCTTTTATTATATTTATAAAATATATTATACATTTGTGAAGTTGTTTTTACCGAATATTAAAATTAAAAGGGATGAAGAGAGGGGTACATGTGAAGTGCGAAACGGAAGAAATTGAAACGAATCGAACGAAACAATACAAAATGAAATGGACAGTCTTATATACTGAAAATATAATGTATAAAATTAACCAGAGCCGAATAGTTGAATTAATGTAAGCTGTTAAATTCTTTATTAATGTGAATTTCTCAAAAGTGGAAAATAAATTTTAAAACAAGAAACACAGCTCTGGTTATGATAATTCTTAGTTAGAAATAAAAAGCACGAAACGTATCAAATCATTTTTTAAGTACAAAATAAATTATTTTAAGGAAAGGCATTTTTAATAAATTGGACATCGCATGAAATAACAGTATCCTGGGTTTTTTCTTTTCTTTAGATTTTGCATCACATCTAATAGATGATCTATTGAAAAGATGAACTTTTAACCCTCGGTCACACTTTACCGGATAGCACGAACGGACGCCTAACGGATGAAAATAAAAGTTGTCCGTTGACAAAATTGTTATCCATTGGGAGTTCGTTGATGTACTGACCGAATAAAACGGACGTGTAACGGATGCATAACGGACACACGCTGGATATGGAACGTTCGAGAAACGGACACGCACCGGACAGAACGGATGTCGAACGTACATCATACGGACGAGTAACGCATAAAACGGACACCTAACGGAAGCGTACCGGATAAAACGGATGAACAGGATATACGGGAAAATCAAAGGCGACAATAATAATACATGTAAATTGCATAAATATTCAAAATGTTTCTGTGTAACTGGTTTTGATTTGTTCTTAAAATTCCGCCAAAGAGTAGTGTCTGGCATGAATAAGAACTGCTTGGTTGTGAAGACGTGCCCATACTCTAAGATCGATTATGAGTAATAAGAATTCAAGAACCTTAAGAATTCTGACATACCAACAATTGGCATTTCTGACGCGAAATTTTCAATTGGCATTTATCCGTTTCAGATCCGTTTATCCGTTTGATCCGTTAAACGTCCGGTAGAAGTCCGTTGGTGAATTTATCTTCCAGACCTCCAACGGATGTATAACGGACACGTAACGGACGCAAAACGGAAACAAAACGGACGAGTACCGTACAAAACGGACGCCTATCGGACGTTCAACAGACATTTTATCCGTTGGACGTCCGTTCAAAGTTTTGAACATGCTCACAATTTTCGACGGACATGCAACGGATATGGACGGACGTCTAACGGATAAGAACGGACGACTAACAGACATGAACGAATTGAATAAAGTTATCCGTTAGGCGTCCGTTCTAGACTAGACCATTCGCGCGAATTCGCAGGTCCTTACCTAAGTGGAAAAAACCCATATATACGCTTTATTTTTAGCCTGGATTTTTAGAAGTCATATTGTTGTTTTGTGATATCAAACTGACAATAAGGTGCACAGTTATGTCAAATGACGAAGTCCATGAGTAGCGTGTAGCCATTCATACAATATAAACATATAACATACACATAATGTTAAACCTGCATACCGTGGGGTTTGTATGTGATAGTTGCCGCAGTACATTTAGTTCTATATATATGTAAGTCCTTATAATATTATCCTGGCTCATGACAAGCTTAAGCCTGGCTACAAACTAGTATTTTATTTTCCTCTTAAATTAAGCGCGTCGTGAAGCAGTGTACTTCCGAGGTTAATGCAATTTTCATTGCGACACTAGGCTCCAGTTATCATTCCGTACCAATACTTAGAACTAATATCAATGATATACCGCAATATAAAATCGTTATGTAATCGATAAAAAATAAAGACAACACGTTATACAAGCTTGGGTTGAGTTCAATATCGTAGCGGCTACGTAGCTGCCATCAATATCTATATCTAGTCTATAGCTACACGTTACATTGTTAACATTAACGTATGTTGTCACAGTGGATAAATGGACTAAAATTGATTTTGAGACTTTTATCCACTGTGACAGCACTACGCAGCTGCAATGATATTGAACTCAACCCAGGTCTCCAAAGTGTATTTGTGGATTTAATTTCCTCATGAACGACCAAAAGCCGAATATTTGAAGGCCAATAGTTTATAAGAACTGCAATAGCTGATTAAAAGTTAAAGATGATTGTTCAGATTTGTACGTTTAATAATTTCATCTGCCAACATGATTGCAGATAAATAAAAAAAAAAAAGAGTCGTAAATGAAGAAAATATAAGGGAATATTTATTTTATGCCTTAAGTTAAGGTACAGTAAAATATATATTAATACTTAACCCTAGCATACTTTTTGGCTTAATGCGAGTTAATAAGTTTTCACTGTTGCTCCCAAATGATGAGCGTTTGGTATACATCAGAACTGTGGATGTTTAATTAATTCTCTAGCTTAATTTCTGCACACCAGAGTAACCAATAATACTTTTGGTAAAAAATTATACATGACATCTGAGATTATTACTTTTACCTTTAAAATAAATTAATAAAAGATTGTCTAAATACTCTAGTTACGGTCATCTTTAAAAGTTACGACCATCATCCAAAATATTATAGTTGAATTAACGACCATCACACATTTAGGCAACAACCATTTTCTTATCTGGGAGGGGGGGGGGGGGGGGGCGGCCTGGGATTTTTATTTTCTTCATAATTTTTTTTTCAGAACCTTCCGGTCCGATAAAAAAAAAAATTCTTATGAGAAGGAAAGCAAAATTTTTTTTCCTGTAATGTGGAACGAAAACACATTTTTTTTCTCAAAACCATAAAATTTACATAAAATTCATTTTAATTTTTTAATTGATGTAAATTGTAAAGTGCATGACTCAGTCTATATCCTGGAATTGGCTGTTTTCTCTTGTTTTTTAGCCCACTTTCTACATTATGATAATCTTTGAGTCCGTCTTACAGGTACCACAGTCCTTGAATTTTAATACTGCAATTGAAGTGGCCACCATTACCATATGTAATGGGAAAGTGTGAGTAGCTCCAAATTATAAACATCCACTGTTTCCAACTATGATAATTGACATTCCATTGAAAAAAGAGGTATAACGAATGATACAGAATGATACAAAGCGAAATACTACCGGTATACAAGTTTGTGTCATTCATGATAAAGGCCTTTAAAAGACTTCTTATTTTACTATATCTATCCCTGTTATAAAAGGACCATTAATTTACAGCTGACTATGCGGTATGGGCTTTACTCATTGTTGAAGGCCGTACGGTGACCTATAGTTGTTAATGTCTGTGTCATTTTAGTCTTTTGTGGATAGTTGTCTCATTGGCAATCATGCCACATCTTCTTTTTTATATTTCATGTTTATAATAGTTGCAGTTTTAAGTATGTCTTAATGTAGTAGCATACATGCGGGAGATTTGGAATGCTAAAAATATTTTTGGATCACAAACACTAGTACATTTTGTACTGTTACAGGAAAATACAAAAGTAGTAAGGTATGAATAGAAATCTTAGCGTAATCTGTAGACTGGATAAGAAAATGGTTGTTGCCTTAAAGTTCCGACCATCATGCTCTAATTTTTGAATAACTATTTTACGAAAAATGGAATGATTTTGTCTATTAAATTAAGTTTCAATATCAACGCACTCACAATAAGTGTATATGAGACAAGGGGTTTGGCTCAAATGAACCTTTTACTGCAAGAAAATCGGAAAAGAAAAAAATATCCCTAGAGTTGTCTCCCATCTCAGGATGGTGACCGACCGTTTCGTAGGGGACGTATTCGCATATTTTATTTTTCCCCCACAATCCCTATATTGCAATAGTATAAAGATTGACTGTATTCATCAAGCATGTATTAAGCTGTACACTGATATTTTTCATAATTTTAAAACCAGATACTGCAGGAGATTTGACCCGTTTCGTAGTGGACATTTACAAAAATACGGTATCACTCTGGTGCATTTAAAGGTCCGAGTACACAGTTATTCACGAATATAGTCCTTAATGTGGACAGTGTGTTACTTGCCAATTTTTGTTATACCCCTTCCAAATTTAATTCTCCATGTTTTATGCCTCATATAGCAAGTTGGGGGGTGAAATGACACGGTAAAAAAAATTGGGTCATAAATATTTAGGTAAAGTAGTGATTAGGTCCAGCTGAAAAAGGTCAAAAATTTGCACTTCGGAAGCTGTCAAAAGATTTCAAGACCCCCTTAAAACAAAATTGTCCATATTTTGAGTTAGAGCTGATCGATGAAGTTTTCTATAATTTTGATATAATTTGTCCCAAAACACACTGTAAAATGTTATTGAGAAAGCGCAGGTGGGATTTTTTTACCCATATATATAGTAATTTAAAAGCGCTGTACATGCAGTAGAGCTTATCTTATGCCTTTGTATTGTTAACCATGCCTACTCTACAACCTATTTATTAGAATTGTTTATTAAGTATATTGTATCTTTTTGCTAACGTATGTCACAAGTCAAGTTCATTTAACTGAGAGAAAAAATTAAGATGTGATATTTTTTATGCTTTTTATGTCGGATAAAAGCTCTACTGATTTATGTTTGTAATTGTTATATATATATATATATGTGTACAACCGACTTTAAATAAATCTTGTATGATGTATGCTATGCATGCGATGTACAGTAGTTATCGTTTGTTTATGTAATTTAAACGTGTTTCTCGTTTCTCGGTTTTTCATTTAGATTAGACCGTTGGTTTTCCCGTTCGAATGGTTTTACACTAGTAATTTTTAGGCACTTTATAGCAGCTTGTTGTTCGGTGTGAGTCAAGGCTACAGTGTTGAAGGCGCGTACATTGACCTATAATGATTTACTTTTTATAAATTGTTATTTGGATGGTGAGTTGTCTCATTGTCACTCACACTACATCTTCATATATCTATCTTTTTAAATTCTTATTTTTATTGATTAGTATTTGCTTGCCACAATATTTACAATAAACTCATCATAGATACCAGGACTAAATTTTATATATACGCTAGACGTGCGTTTCGTCTACAAAAGACTCATCAGTGACGCTCGAACCCAAAGAAGTAAAAAAAAAAAGCCAAATAAAGTACGAAGTTGAAGAGCATTGAGATCCAAGGGGGGGGGGGGGGGGCAAGGGGGTCCCCATAACAGCAAAACAGTGAATTGATTTGGTGAAAAACAGATAACAAGGAATTGAAAAGGGATAATAACAGATAACAGTAAATGAAATATGAAAATAAATTTGTCAAGGACCAATCTAGTAGATGAATCGTAGATCTTAGTATATAACTTGTGGTATGGACCAAGAAAATTGTTATTTGTGTAAGCAAAACGTTTCGGCCGTTGATGCAGTTCGATCTGCCTTGGTTGATTTCTTTCCGTAACTTGTAGAATAAGTAATAGTATGCATGTTGAATTTTTTTGAACGAAATTACTAGTTTCTGTTTTTGACATAGGGATATTTTTAATCTAGGGCATTTGAGGGATCAATTTTTAATGATTTAGTTTATTTTATTTAATTTTTGAAAATAGTGCAGCCAGTGACACTTTATTATCAATCAGATTTTTTTTCTGAAAAGCAATATATATACTTTACAAGTATTAAAAAAAAAACAATTGATGCACCATATTTTTTTTTAATTAATGACCTCATGATAAAACTCACTTATAAAATACAAAAATACCCAGATGAGTGGAGACAGGACATGTAACTGAAACACCATGCCAGTAATGGTTATTCTGATAATAGAAATTGACTCAAGTGACAATTCTGATAGTATAATAGATTGATGATTGATTGTTGGTTGCTTAACGTCCAGTGGCAAATATTTTATTCATATTCAGGACGAGAACCAGTTCACAATAAATACTATAGTATAAAAAAGAAGATGTGGTATGATTGCCAATGAGACAACTATCCACAAAAGACCAAAATGACACAAACATAAGCAACTATAGGTCACCGTACGGCCTTCAACAATGAGCAAAGCCCATACCGCATAGTCAGCTATAAAAGGCCCCGATAAGACAATGTAAAACAATTCAAACGAGAAAACTAATGGCCTTATTTATGTAAAAAAATGAACGAAAAACAAAAATGTAACACATAAACAGACGACAACCACTGAATTACAGGCTCCTGACTTGGGACAGGCACATACATAAATAATGTGGCGGGGTTAAACATGTTAGCGGGATCCCAACCCTCCCCTAACCTGGGACAGTGGTATAACAGTACAACATAAGAACGAACTATAAAAATCAGTTGAAAAAGGCTTAACTCATCAGATAGACAAAATATACAAGTGGACGTGGCCGGGTACTTATACATCCCGACACAAAAAGACACAATGAACAAATCTGAGAGTACTCGCAGTTATCTGACAGCTAGTTCAAAGCCACTAACAACTAATAAAAAAATCATGCATCTAAGACTAAACAATCAATCCCTACACATCCAACATCCAATGGATTTAGTTTAAAATCGTCATAAACAGCCAGAGAAAAACATGACATTGTGCAATGCCAAATTACAGGTATCGACAGATTGTTGATCCATGAATATGTATATGTATATAACATACTAGTAATATTTAGTTAGCTTTTAATCTACTGATAACAAAATCAATATTAAATCAATAAAAACAATATTCAATGATCTTATTACAGTGTTGAATAGGTAACCTTTTAGAATAAGTTTATAAGTTTACATGTATCATTTCTAATTTCCGGGCACGGTTAACAACATTTCCGTAAAAATGAGGATGTGCTATCTCGTTTTAAATAAGTTTTCTACAGGTACAACCAAACTTCAAAACCAAATCTTTATATTTATATCTATGGAAAAATTTAGTAAAGGTTTTAGTAATTTATGGTAACGATATCCCTGGTTTAATAATTTACCAGTAATACATAGGTTGCGTTTGTTAAAATCAAAAACGTCACAACAGACACGGGCATGCATAACGAACAAGTTGTGAAATATAAACACCGTAAGATGGTGCCAAAGGAACATCACCGTCTAAAAATGGAAAATTAACAATAGGGAACAAAAAATCGTCTCTTAGGAAGGTCTTGAAATAATAGAGGCCATCTGGGAAGATGGTCGTCGAAATTTGGACTGCCACTGGAAAATGAGGGTATATTGGACATGGACGATAGTATAATAGAAATTGGACCTAGTGAAAATTTGGATGACACCAAGTGAAACACCAATCATGTAACTTATGGAAAATTATAGAATATGGAAAATTTGGGTACAGCATTGGAGAAGCTGTAGGATTTTAAAAAGGATATTTGTCGAAAAATTAAACTGAAGACACATCTGTATTTGCATCAATGGTTTCTGAGCTTCAATTTTCGCCATGTGAAGCAGATAAAAAGCTTTTAAAAATATGGTGGTCAGGGCTCTCTTTCATGCAAATGAAAAGAGAGGGAGTTGCACTTATAATATAAATGCTAATAAAGATGTTGTATAATTCCCAAAGCCACAATTCAAACCCACACCACTTAGTAATGTAAAACAATTCAAAGGAGAAAACTAACTGTCTAATTTATACACAAAATAGTGAACGAGAAACTTAGTAGCACAGTAACAAACTACAACCACGAAATCCAGGCTCCTGACTTGGAAATAGGCACACATAGAATGTGACTGCGTCAACTTTAGCATGCTAGTTGGTGTCCAATCCTCTCATAATAAGTGACAGTGGTGTAATAGTACAACATAAGGATTATTATGTGGTCATTGAATAAAAAAAATCTATAGGGTGTACCAATGCTTTTTTTATAACAAAATCCAAACTAAAAGTTATTGTACAAGTAATAAGTGATTTATAATTTGTTCAAAATGCTACATGTTCACAGACAATGGAATTTATTACAAAGGATAATAATAATATATACTGGGATGGTCCTAGGTCCAATTGATTTTATATTTTGATGTGATGTATGTTACTGAAATTCATCTGCAAACAGCTAACGAAAAATTAGACAATAACAGCTAACAGTAAATATATTTTCAGAATAACAGATAACAAAGAATTAAAATGCCCCATAACAGCATAACAGTTAAACCCCTTGCCCCCCCCCCCCTCATCCAATATTCCTATTAAAACGTGTTGCAAAATACAGCTATATAAGGTAATCTATGCCTGAGGTAGAACTCAGTGCACATCAAGGATTTGTATGGTACCTCTAAATCCGTGTACACATATATCAGGGACTTTCTATACTAACTATAGAAAGTCCCTGCATATATCAATCATGATTCGAATTCACAGGCACTTGTCTCAAAAAAAAAATTTCCTATATACCTTAATATAACACAAGGTACTTAACTAAATTTTTAGAAAATGACAACCAGTCCCGAATTCACGTCATTTTTTTTATTTCTCGGTTTTCAAACCTACTTAAACTTAATATGCCGTAAATCTAAATTGATTTATCTACACAATGGTATATGACACGACTATCACTGTTGTCGGGATCATTAGTAGCAGGCCTCAGAAGTCGGTCAACGGGGTGTTTTTTTGCATTCGTCTCAATTTTTGGCAACACCCGGTCCGCATGTAATTTTATACTGGTTTCTCATTGGTCAATCGCCTAGCTAAAAATAAATGTGGGAAATTTTGGTCAATTTATAACTTTACATTAGTGTCGTTGTGTACACGTGTGTTTCATAACAAAGTTATTTGGGTTTGTTTCACATAATCTGTAAAGAATTTACAATAAAGGTAATAATTCATAGTCAGAGGGAAGCTAACAGTTTTTATTTTAATATTTTTTTATAATAATTCAATCACTGCGGGCTGGGTGTTGCCAAAAATTGAGACGAATGCAAAAAACATCCCGTTGACCGACTTCTGAGGCCTGCTACCAATGATCCCGACAACAATGATAGTCGTGTCATATACCATTGTGTAGATAAATCAATTTAGATTTACGGCATATTAACTTTAAGTAGGTTTGACAACCGAGAAATAAAAAAATAACGTGAATTCGGGACTGGGTGTCATTTTTCAAAAAATTTAGTTAAGTACCTTGTGTTATATTAAGGTATATAGGAATTTTTTTTTGAGACAAGTGCCTGTGTTCGAATTACATATTTGACAGTCTAAGATCGTCGTCGAGGAGGTACGTTGTTCTTTTTGGATTTTAGATCTATTTTCTTATTCGGCTATTTTCGTCACTCTCCGTCTATCATCGATAAATAAATATGGCGATGGAACGGATAAAGTTCTCCTACGTAAACACTACAAATCGCCCCCATTTCAGGTAGGACAATAGCCTTGCAATGCCACAGTAACAAATTAAAGCATAACGTTTCACGTTTCTTTGCTAGATTCAGTTTCTCTGTCGGTTTTGCATGGCAATCAAACAGCTGATTATTGTTACGCGGCCACGACCCTTTTTTGTTCGATTTTAGATATTTTTCTTGACATTGATCGCGTGGTTATCAACTTAATCAAAGGAAAAGTAAGATGATCAGAGCTCAAATTATGATTTGCTTTAAGCAATGTTTTATATAGTATTACTCAGACTGAGACGGTCGAGTGTGCTGACTACAATAAGTAAGGGTGACTTTTTGAAGGTATTGATTCGTTGTCGTTGAAGCTCAAAGAAAACAAGACACCATACGGTGATGGTTTAAATAACCTTTACCAACCACAGTCTCTACCCATTTATTTAATCCCACTTAACTTTAAGATGATAAACTTGCCAATCTACACGTAGGGGGGAGGAGATACCAATGGGAAAATCAACTTACATTTTAGGACAAAGAAAACAAAAAAACAAAAATTCATGACTGAAAGAAATATTTGTACATGTTCATGTCATAGTAACCAGTACTGGCTTTGATACAATGGGTTGTAGGTGTCAGTTTGTGTGGGCATATTAAATGCTCTTTAAATGGACTTTACAAGTGTGCGCACAACTAGTTCTAGATTATACTTGTTGATTATTGTGGACAGAAATAGAGAGTTTGTATATGTACATTGTACATGGTTTTTATCTATCTAATTGTAAGTATTAGTCTGGATCAATAGCAGGAACCTGCCCTTCAACCACCTTGTACCCAAATATAAGCTTTTGTATATATGCATCTACAAAATGTATGCTGTAGTTATTTGTAGGATTTTGTTATGTATCCATCTTCCTCTTATTTTAAGTTTTTATAGCCTGTTATGAACCTTGATGCTTGCTGTTGTACTCTTTCTAGCTTGTTTGTGGTTGCACATGCTACACTGATTCTCATCTTCAATTGTTTAGTGTACTTGTCAAATGTAAGCAGTTTTCTTACCATTCATGTGTACAGTACAGGTACCTTGGGTTCCTTCTCGGAAAATCTAGGGTTGATTTTGCCTTATTTGCAACAGTTTATTATGACTTTTTTGTGTGTGCTTTACTTCAGATCTGATTTGTTCTCCTAGGTGGGGGTTGTTGGAGAATGTGTCCATTTAGCATATAAAATCTCTAGCTTTTGTTTTTTAAGCATATATAACAATGTAACATGTTTTTCCATTAAATAATTGAAATCGCATTCCCCAGTTGTTTATCAATCTTCTTGTAGTTCTAAGTTTGTGGTCTTATTCTATTTTAATGGTTCTATACATGTACAGTATACAGTCGCTAGCAAACAGCCTTACAGAAGGTTTTACAGTGTTCAGTTATGTGACTAAAGAAGAGATAGGGTACAAGTAAAATGAAGGTCATGAAACATTAACAGAATTCACACAAGATAACATTTTTGATGACATTTTTGGGTGGCTTTTTTCTCCTCATAGGATTAGTAACATTTAGTTTGTCTTCCTATTTCTGGTATGCACTGCCGCTGGATGACTGTCAATGAACATATGATCTTTTTGTCTTGTTATGATAAGTTAACACATGATTCCTATACTTTGTTTCTATTGCATTTGTGATCATAAATTCTGATCCTTTGAAATTAATAAAAAAAAACATTAACCTGCAGACTTGCCTCAAAAGTGACGTACAAATGTATCTTTGTATCATGGTTTTAGTGCTATATATTGAGAATGCACCATGACATCACAATTTCATACCTGCCAACTTTTGAAAATGCCCATTGGGGTTTTAGCACGCGACAACAATTTCAAAGGTTACAATACTTTGCGACGACTATTTTGCGCGTGCTGTTATGTGGTCTAGAAAAAGTGTCATATTTGTAAGATGAGCTTACATGTCTTTTTCTTAAGATTATTTGCATGATTCTAGTTATTATATCAGCAGAAAATATGAACATGAAGCTGTAAGACCCGGAATTATTTTCATGTGTAAGGATACTAAATAGTTGTTGCCTTTTCCAATTTAAAATTATACACAAAGAAGGACATTTATCTGGTTGGGAACAACACCTAGGGATACCCCCTCAATGTTAGGACTTTAAAAACCACTTTTTAAGTACAAATGAGCACACATTCATATTATTTGAAGAAACTTTTCCCAAAGAACTATACATCTCATGATCTATCATTTTGTCTATCAGGTATAATATGGTCAACACATGTCCAAGAATTTTGATATGTTCTTGGCCCTATATCTTCTTTATTGTTTAAAATAATTGGACTCTTCATTTAGAAAATCTGTTCCAAATATAATGTTAGAATTATTTCCCATTTTTAAGTTAATAAATCTACAGTTTTCTATTGTATTTTTTACAAGAGTAAAAAATGACCCCTCCTTGACTAAGGTACAAATGTAGTTCCACATTTAAGGGATTCCTCATGTTGATGTTGGGGAGGGGGGGGGGGGGGTTCCATGTGAAAAATAATGAATAGTACATTATACTTATGATTTGGTAATTTAATTGAATACATAAATAAAATTATATTACAGTAAGTGTAATGTCAATAAATTAGTGAATAAACTACTATTTATTATCTTCATGGTAGTACTACATCATCAGCCATGCTTTTATTCTTATTCTGTGTAAGAACCTCCTTGCAGTTGAAAAATCATCTGCCATGTTCATGATTTTACAGCAAACAGAGGAATACAACACAAGTTCAATATCTAGCATAATAAAATAATCTTGAGAGAAAACGTTTTTGATTGGCTGATTAATTTGATCATGAGAAACAAAGATTTGATAGTACGACCATGAAGATAATAAATAGTAGTTTATTCACTAATTTATTGACATTACACTTGACAATTATTTAGATGTTACCAAAAGTCTTTTAATGCGTGTGGAATGCGTAATTTTTTCTTTTGGGATCAATATTCTTCTGTCAGCTGATCCATCCGTGCGTCCGTAGTAATTTTTGTCAAAATACGGATTTCGGTCATAGCTGTCCGTTTCCAATCGGTAGTTTAGAAATCGGTCAATGGCGGACGATTTCAAATTTACAAAAATAAACTATGTTTGACAAGTTATTTGGAAAGGCTAATGACGTTTTTAATGCAATAAATGGATTGAACATTTACTGGAGGCAACTGTTATCATGTTTAAATGAAGTAACAAACTTATTTTGCAGCCGAAAGTTAGGTTGATGTACGTTTTCGAGTAACAAGCACCGGAACTTTCAGAAGTGCACGAAGTGATAAAAAGTTGTATTTTTATTAAATTACTTGCTACACACTGCAAAAACAATGCTTCAATCTCTCTTCATAAGATAATGAATCGTTTATGTCTGAATTTCTTTAATTATCAATAAAAAGTTGATGTTTCATCAACTTGGTAAAAATTGAAAATGTCCGATGACGGAAGCGACTGAAAGCGAGTATCGTAAACAACAGGGCGACTTGTCTTCGCTTTTGGGGGTTGGGGAAAGCGAAGTGACGGTCGGGAAAGCGACTTCTTCGCCCAATTCACCTGGTAGCGTGAGCCCTGTGGCTGACCACTATTTTCCTCCATTGGACACAGTTCAAAATCGGGAACAACAATATTTTTCGTGTAGATTTTCACCAAATCGTGTTTTAGAGGGTTTTTCAAGAACACGATCGTGCAATCGTGACAAAGGGTCAAACTCATGTAGTACACGCCTAAATCGTGAAATGTGTAGGTATGCAATTTCCCTTGAAATAGCATGCATGGTATGAATATGATCTGATGTTTTGATTGTTTAAGGAATTACTAATATTTTTTCTGTCTAACAGTCTTATGAAGAAATTACATAAAAAATGTGGTGTACAAAGAAAAGAAAGTGTGCACCACATTTTCATGTTATTTCGAACAGGCAGAAAAAATATAACAGTAATTTCTTATAATTTAATTCCTAATTCCATTTTAAACGGAGTAAATCATGAAAAATTTTTGAAGACGTCACAGTCACATGACTAAATTATGCCTGAGAGGTGATAAACAAAACGACGTCAGCCAATGAATCAAAAGACATGTTACATCCAAAATTAAATTATTACAATATGTGCTGGTTTTTCCGACAGCATAATTATGATTAAAAATAATGTTTTGCATGCTGACAACAACTTCACATTCATCATTCATGATATTGAAAATGTTTTGCAGAAAATAAAAGATGATTGGCTGTGATAATGGCGAGCAAGAAAATAGATATCAACAAGGCTAGTGTAGAAGACTTTGAAAAAGTAAATGGTATTGGTTTAAGAAAAGCTAAAGCTATCATCAAATACAGAAAGGTCAGTTTTTCTCAATATTTTAAATTTCTTGATAAGTGGGCATTAAAGATATTTACATATTGTCATGCCTTGGCACTCTATAGCTTCTTATAATACAGTTTTTGTTTTACTCATTGTTGAGGGCCTAAAAAGGAGTTAAACAAAATCTTTAAGTGGCTTTTAGTTATAAACAAACTGTCAATTTAAAAATATTAGAAGATCTTGTATATGTATGATTGCCAATGAAAAAACTCCACATGTGACAGTCAAACCAAATGACGTCAAAGGAAGCAAAAAATGGTCATTGTATGACCTTCAATAATGATCAAATCTCAAATCACATTGCAAACTACAACACATTGTTTATATATGCAAATTGACACATCAAACTTTGCTTTCTAGCTTACAGCATTCAAAACAAATCAAACTTAACATACATACATACATACTTGTAGATTGAGAGAAGGGGGACAAGCAAATTATAACTTTTAATACAGATCAAAGAATTTAAAGATTAGAATGAGTCTAAGAACAACAGCTTTGGAATTTTAGTAACCTGAATTTTGATACCTTTTTCTGATTTTTTTTTCTCACCTGAATTAATTTACAATCTATTAATTGTATATTTCATAGTAACCTATTTGGAACAGTGCATTTTTATAGATTTGCCATATAATTTATTTGATTTATTGCAGTCATTTGGAGGTTTCTCAACGGTAAAGGATCTGAGTAGTGTCCCAGGAGTTGGGGATTGTATTGTGGAACAAAGTCGTACTCAGCTGACATGTAGTAATCGCAAACGTAAAGCTGTCAGGTAATTTATATACTTAAATACAGCGTACTACATTGTACAAAATATAAAATCTGTAATTGGATAAGCTTTTAAAACAGGAGGAAAAGCATGCAGTCTTCACGCTGAACAGCAGCCCAGACTTGTAAAATTGCTCTCAGACCTGTAAAAATCATATCTACAGGCCAACAGAATCTAACTAAAATTTCAAAAAATGAGCTCTGGGCTTGTAGAATTAACAGTTCATTGTGAAGACTGAGCATGGGTTGTTATTTTTAGCTGTCTCATAACAATTACAAATTTTACATTTTATAATTTCTCACAATAAAATTGAGAATGGAAATGGGGAATGTGTCAAAGAGACAATAACCCGACCATGGAGCCGACAACAGTAGAAGGTCGCCAACAATAGATATAGGAAGATGTGGTGTGAGTGCCAATGAGACAACTCTCCATCCAAATAACAATTTAAAAATTAAACCATTATAGGTTAAAGTACGGCCTTCAACACGGAGCCTTAGCTCACACCGAACAACAAGCTATAAAGGGCCCCAAAATTACTAGTGTAAAACCATTCAAACGGGAAAACCAACGGTCTAATCTATATAAACAAAACAAGAAACACGTATATATTACATAAACAAACGACAACTACTGTACATCAGATTCCTGACTTAGGACAGGTGCAAACATTTGCAGCGGGATTAAACGTTTTAATGGGCCCAAACCTTCTCCCTTTTTCTGAAACAATAGCATAACATCACAACATAGAAAAACTTACGATAAAATATCAATTGGCAGACTTAACTCAATCAAAAAACGTATGATTACACAATGAACAAGTCTTCAATGCAGCAAGAAATTCAAGCACTTCAGCTGGCCCCTAAACAAATATATATACTATTGCATGTATATTATTTGTTTATGAATAAAAAAACACACAGCTGCTTGGCAACTAGAAAATTAAAATCATACCACTGAAACTTTCAAAGAGGGAGAATTTGCACCAACAACATTTTGAAGTTAAATATATGACTGGTTAACATATTCATCTACAAAACACCAATTAAAGTTAAGTATACTTTATCTCTTCAATTCATGCTTTTGAGCAAGAGCTTCCCACTCAAAATGGTAGGTTAGGCAGGTATGAGTAAAATATTTGCCAGGTTACACAACATTCTATGTAATTGAAAATAATTCAATAAAATTGAACATTTAAAAAAAATGAAAACTTTAAGTTGTTGGACTTTTTTTTTCTTCAAAACTTTTATTCAAAATGAATGTGCCATGTATTATAAATAAACTTGCATGCCATGTAAAAAAATCCATGTTTAAAAAAAAATATGATATTTTTATGTTTTGTTCAATAAATATGATGTATGATTATTCAACTTATTTTTTCAGGACACCTAAAGTAAAAGATAATGTTTGTAGGGAACAGCCATCATCTAGTGGGTTATCAGCCAGATCTATCAGACACAATCAACGAGCACTGTTCAAATCAACAGAGGGAAATGTTGATGATTGTAACAGTATTGTCTGCCAGGAAGGTCACATGTCAGAGGAAGAGTCTGGCGATGAGGTTATGTTCCGTGAAGAAGACAAGTCTAATGCTCAACATAAATCTAGGATTCCTATACCAGTCAATGGACTCTTCAGTAGCCATGTGGTAAGCATCTTACAAATTATTGTCTGTTACTCATCTTATCCTAGGCCACGGTTTTTGGAAAATGACGCGTCAGCGGCATTCTTCCATTACTATTGACCAGAACAACAGGAAGTCGATTATTGCCTCTGCCTACCGCACTTGGTCTTGGTTTCATATTTACTATTTTAAAAACTAACTGGTATCTGCTTGTATTCAGCTACACTAGAACAAAGTTTGTTAGTCGGACGGAAACCAGTTTACATACTTTATTTTATTTAGTACAACAAAAATGTTGACCTGTCCATAGGAAGTCTTGTATAGTCCGCGCTTTTATTCTCAACAATTGGACCTTCCAGTGGGGATGCGCACTAAATAGTACAATTAGCAAGAAGTAAGAGAACAAGTTCAATATTCGCGGCGAGGTTGTTTGTTTACATTCCACCATCTTTGTTATTGATATTGTAGAGGGCGCTCTCATGATTTTTCAAACTAATTATTTTAACTCGTCCATATTAATAAGTTATTTCTATTTAATATCAAATTAAAAGTGATAAATATAAAAACTAAACCTTTCATTACAAATTTCTCCTTTCTGTTCAATGCATGTAGAATTTGTAAAGTACAAAACGTAATCGGTTATTGTTCATTCCGTTTTGATGTTTCATACCGACTTAAAAGTGGTTTGTATAAGCTTAGGCCCTTCAAACATTAATGTGATAGGTATATTAAAGACTGTTTTACAAAAGGATGGAACTTTTTTATTTTCAAAATCGTATTAAAGTGATATCTGTCATGTACGGATTTCGACTTTCACCGGTTAATTTCTTCTTTTACATGTGCGTTTTAAACTTCCATTCAAAACATCGCAAAGTTTCAAAATGTTTTTTAGTGAATTAAACTGATTTCAACAATCATGAAGCGTTCTAGAATCATTTTAAAACAGTTTCTACTTCTGTTTGATGATCGAAAACAGGGTTTCTCAAGAAAATACCGCAAACGATCGCAGAGGATTTGAAATGTTCAACTCAAATCGGCACCTGGTTAAATCAGCATATAGTCAAATCGGCACCTATTTGAAGTCAATTTGGCATCCAATAATATTTGTTATAATATTTTCTATTCAATCAACTTATAACTTTTACAAAGAACATAGTTAATTAGTTGCTGTGTATAAAGGTAAACAAAGAAGCCCTTACCCAAGCTGTTACTTAACAATGAAACAATTAGAAAAATAAAACTTTCATGCCAAATAATAGCTAATTTTAGGTGGTTTTTTTCAGGACAGTTTAAACAACATCAAACCAACAATCCTGTAAAATGCTCAACTGGTTAAAAAATGCATAAAAAATGAATATTCAATTCCTAAATATACCTCATTTATATAATTAAAAATACAAGTTCCAGACCATGAGTATTCGGACTGTACGTTCTGGACGGTATACGTGTACTCGTACAGTCTGACAATACTCGTATGGTCGGACCGTATGAGTAAACATGTATGGTCCAGTACGAGCTAACCATTTATCACAATCTTTATTTTTTATTTTTTATAAATTTTTATCATTACAATTACTTTTAGATGGATCAAATGAATAATTGAACAATTGAATTTAAATATTTGTTTAATTGAATATCTGAATCCTATTTTGGTACTCTCTCCCATGGTGACTCTTACTACCACAATTAATGATAAATTATTTACATTTACATGTTTGCAGTTCATTCATGTTCCTTTGCATTTGCATTATTTAATATAGTTTCTAACATTCTAAAATTGTAGTTCCACATCATGTTAACTTCCGTCCCGATAATGTAAATTTCTATGATCATAATTCAATTAATGTATTACTGATCGACAAGCTAAATACAAGATATTAACATGATGAACAGATTTAATAAGCGTGAATTTTTGTATTAGTTAAAAAATTGCGTTTTTATTCCAATTACTATTGGAACTTTTACATATTAATTTGAGAGTTTAGTTATGTTGAGCTGTAAATGAACTTTACATGCATTTGTAACTTATAAACTCAGCAACTTCTTAATGATATTAATCAGATTATTTTGAAAAAGTACGAATACGGTCCAGACCGCACACGTACGGTCCAAATACTCATACGGTCTGGAACATACACATTTAGTGGAGAAAAATAAATATATACAAAATGTACATGAACCCCCAAAAATGTGAAAGTAAATATTTTCAGACAATCCTTTCGTTAGGTACTTAACTCTTTTTGCTTAAATACTAAAAACAAATCTGGCAACCCCTTTCTTATTTTTACTCTTTTTGCTTAAAATACTGTTAAAAATATATATTTAACATGGGTGACAAATTGACTATATAGGGTGTCGATTTGACCAGGTGCCAATTTAACCAGGTGCCGGTTTGACTTTAATTTTTTTTAAACTACCTGAGTTTCATTAGACCTTTGATAACAGTAACAAAAAGATTATTTAAAATTAATTGAAATTTTCTGAGAGCAGGTACTATGTACCAGTGATAAATATACAAGCCTTTCTACGGTATTTATTTGTACAATTCAGGTAGTCTTGACCTATTCATTTGTCTTGAAAAAAAACAGTCACTTCACACACACACATATATACGAATATCAATTATATGCTTACAAGACATGTTGCATTATTAAATTAATTACAGTATGTGAAAATCAAGACTTGCATAAAAAATATCCCAATATTAGAGACAGTGGCGTCATTTTTCCTCAGAGCTTTCAGCTCTTTGATTTTATTTGTTGGTTTACGGATCTGCCAACCCGATTTTGCCGATTTTCAAAATAAAAATAAAATTGACTTTTCATGCTTTTTTATTCCCCACGACCCTTATCAATGCAGTATCCCTGAAAAATAATTAAAATTTTCTTTTTTTATAACATGAAATGCATTAATCATTAACACAGTTGATAACACTTTCTGTTGTGAAAAATAAAACTTCCAATTTACGTTTCTTAAAATAGACAAATCAATTATAACTGACCTTGAAATGTCTTTTGCGCAAATAATTTTGCAGAAGGAAACCTGTGTTGAAAACCTATTACAAAATAAGTTCGTTTCCCTTATTTGTCATCAGTCCGTAAGATGCATCATCTCAGAGAAATAGACTTGTCCAAATGTTGACAGGTGGAATACACCAAAAGTACTGGAAATTAACAAATCATTTGAAATTTTCTTGCTTCATATTATCAATCATTGGGATAGAAACCGGATTGCATGACAACTGATTAACCCGATATTGTCATTTTTCCAGTGGACGAGTCTATTACGTTTTTCAACACGTGTGTTGAAACTCATTTTTGTACGACGTTTTTACAATTTCTTTCTTTATCAGTTTTTGTGACTGAAGATCATTATTTACCAAGTTTTCTGGAAATGATTGAGAGCTACGGGAATCTGTTTTTCTTGTTTGTGGAATGAAGATTTAATTTTGTCTTTGTCCGTGCAACCCCCCTTTTTTTACAGGAAGTTATTAAATGATGTCATGCGATGTTCATGATCACTGATCAATAATATTTCATCGAACTAAAAGTTAAGAAATGATGACAAAACAGAAAATAAAACAAACATTTTGTTAAGTAAGGTGAAATATATATTTATTTTGCATATTTTTCTGTTTTGAAAGATTTTTTTTTTTTCTTTTTTTTTCCGACCGACCGACCCTACTTTTTTATGAGAAAAATCTGTAAACCAACAAATTAAAAAACCGTGGCTTTAGGGCTGTTACAGAATTTTGTCATTGTTTTATCCTCCCATATTAGATGATAATTTCTTAGAACTGTTCAAACTATCTTTCTTCAATGACCACCACCAATAACATCTCATTAAGTGCCTTCAATTATTTGTATGTGATAATAGAGTTTATTATTCTCATAAATAAAATATGATTTTAATACACATAGTAATTAATGATTTGCCTTTTCATACATTAATGTCAACAGTGCAAACTAGTTAAAGTCTAGTCACATGTGTTATCTTTACACAAACAATTTGGACAGCACATAGTAATTTACAAAACAGCACAGGCAATCACCTTGTCAAATGCAAATATAACATTTTATGTATATGTCGTGTACAAGTTGCGATTTTGTACAGGTTATAACATGTACAAAAATGTTGTACATGTTATAACTTGTATAATGCAAAAATACAAGTTATAACATGTACAAAAGTACCTCATACATGTTATAACCTGTACAAAATATTGCTTAAAAATGGTTTTAACTTGTACAAAATTTAAGATTCATTTTAACGAAGTCAAAAATACATTAAAATTCACCAATGCATAAAGAACAACCATAAATAGGCCAGAATATGTCTTTTTCTGAAGAGGACAATGATCACAAATTTCAGAAATATATGTTTCATGACTTATGTTGGCAAAATGTTTTTTATGTAATTTTATGTTTTATGCGTTCCTTCATGGCTTAAATAAGTGTGACACTATTTACTAAAAGCTTGCATTTCCGCAATGACAATTACATTATATACTAGCAACTAAATTCATACAAAACATTTAAGAACAAATGCCTTATAACTTTGGGTAATACTCCTCCCTCTCGTTTTATAGCATGCAAAGACTGAAACAATTTCTCATATGCTTACTCTGTAAAAGCAAGAGAAAGCTGAAATAGTTTCATTGGACCACGCTTCATTGTCAATATCTTTGGATCTACTCTTCAACATTTTTGGCCTTCAGCATACTTATGTAAATTTATAACTCAATTTTTATTTTATAAACTATAAGATCATTGCATGAGGCGAATGTCATTTTGATTGTTTTAAATATATATCCTCTACTTTGAAAGCATTTATTTGTGGCCTTTGGATGTTGTCTGCTCCATGAGCGTGTTGTTGGTTTTTTAGACACATACCCCATTTCCATTCTCAATTTTATTTGTAAGCACATCTGTCCTGGCTATCCTCTTTTATGTCTTTTAGTGTCAACTAGAATGAAAGTATTTTACTATTGCCTTCAAAGTGGACACTCACATTTATAATTATCCAAATAAAGATATGTCCATAGATAGTCATAAGAGGATCATAAGACATGTCCTAAGATATATCTTATTACAGGTCTTAGGAATGCTTCGTAATACCGACCCCTGGACATTAACTGTATCAGAAAAGGACAAAACACACTAGCATGAAGGAATAATAAAAAAAATATGAAAATATTATTGAGGTTAATAACATTCTGTTGCAATAATAGACACATATACTTGTTTTTCGATTTTGTACAAGTTAAAACCATTTTTCAGTAATATTTTGTACAGGTTATAACATGTACGAGGTACTTTTGTACATGTTATAACTTGTATTTTTGCATTATACAAGTTATAACATGTACAATATTTTTGTACATTTTATAACCTGTACAAAATCGCAACTTGTACACGACATATACATATTTGATTTTACTTAAATATAAGTTAACAATAGAAAATAGTTATTTTTCTCTTCTTTCAAAAGAGTCACCATTATTAAAAGTTTTATTTTGTTCAATAGATCCACAAATTGACAGTAATGGTATCTTTTTCAGATGAAAAGAAAAGGTCATGTGGTAAAGGAAGAGCCTGACTCGTCTCCTGGAAAAAAATTCTGTCGAGATGGTGATTATCAAAGGTAACAAGTGAAATTGTTTTGACTTATATTGCTGAATATTTCGTTGGTAAAAGTGTAATGAAATATACATATTTTATATTGGGGTATTTGTTAAAGATTTTAAAAAGATTTATGACAACAAAATTTAATGCCATTTGTTCTGCAAGTATTCCATTCCATGGCTGTTAGACATCTAAGAAAACCTTTTAAACTGCATGGAGAATGCTGTTAACAACGAGATAAAACAATGCTTAAGTGGTATTTCAATTGATCCTTGTCAGCATTTACATGATTTAACACAAGAAGTTTACCTGGTGAAATCTATTGGAAATGAAATGTATGTGAAAAGTAGACAAAAATTGAAATTGGGGGACTTACAAAGAAATTTTATTTAAAATACATGCAAATAGAATTTTCAAGGTGTTGGGTACTTGTAACTTAATTGTGAGTCAAAACATAAACAACTTTTAAAAGTTTAAATGTTGATAATGTTAGATCAGTGGTCAGTTGTGAAAATTAAGAATACCAAGATGAAATAAATCCTAAATATTTTACATATTTTGGTCTGTATATATTTTCAGTACCTTTGTGAACTTACAAAAGTCATCAAGACAGAATTTAATTGCTACACAACGAATGAGGATTCCCTCCAAAGAGCATCCGCCAGACAAACTAGCAGAATGGCTGCAAATATTTCAGGTATCAAATGATAAGTTTCTGGTGTAAAGCCTCAAGCTGAAGATATTTTTTTTTGTACTACTGTGGATTCATTTATTGTCATTGGTACTAATTTGGAGAAAAAAAGAGTTTAGGTTTTGTCTGTTATCTGTATGAAAGTCCATAGAAAACGTACATATTTCCTGGAACATTTATATTTGTGGTTCACCTTTAAATACAAATTCTATGAAAATTAATATTCCACAAAAATAATAAATCCACAGTAAACTTGATCCCTTTATAAAAAAGCATCTTTTCTTCTCAGTCAGATGAAAAAACATGGCCTATCTTCGATTCTTATTTGGCTTATTTGAAATAAAATCTTCTTCACTAAAACTACAATCAAAATCAAATCAAATATATTTGATCGTCAATTAAAGAGACCCTCATTGCAGGCAGAATAATCACAAGTTAAATTTGGTACAAATGATTACAAGGATTTGAATACAATTAAATGCATGATTCCAAGAAGAGAAAAGAAAAGACACACAATATATAAAACTACATGTTGGTATGTTTTGACACCTTTGTGGTTGATGTAACAAAGTAACTGAAGCACTCACTATATATAAGAATATATAGTCCCTAGTTAAAATTTTGCAAACCATCACTAACAATCTCCTCAGTCTCATTGGAAAAATTAATAAGTAAAAAGTATCTTGATATCAGTTTGTTTTCCAAATAAAAAAACAACGTTTTAAGCAGATTATATTCATCATTTTAATTTAAATTGCCATATATGTATTAAATTGTAATTTCCAGAATTGGGGTAATGCTGAGAGGTTGATGGCTCTGGATGAGTTGATTACATTCTGTGATCCCACACAGGTTCGTCACATGATGCAGGTCATTGAACCTCAGTTCCAGAGAGATTTCATATCACTTTTGCCAAAAGAGGTATGTACAATAGTGTTAAATTACACCCTTGTTCTAAAGAGGAGGTTTACCACTGTCTATCACATGAGTTTTTTATCACATTTTCCTCCAAAACTACAAATCAGAGCTTCCTGAAATTTAGTAGAAGATTCAGTTTTGCATGACATAGGGTGAGATGTGTTTTCAAAAACTTTATGTTGTCTGAATACTTACAGATTCTTGAAATAATCAAAATGTATGGAGTTTTTTGACACATATTAGTAAATGAATATTGGAACTGAGAATATGTAAGCAAATAAGATAGGAATATTTGTGATAACTCTGTCAAAACCATGTTTTGTTAATACTCATATACATTTAATTCTTGAACAGCACTTAAATTTAAATATCTGATTTGTTAAAGTATACTATACAAATAAGGAAATTAAAAATTAAAATAATTCATTGTTATTAAAAGATGTGCTAAATTAGCATCCCCTCCATTCAAATCATATTTCAGAATATAATTAAACTATATGAATCTTATTGGTGAGAACGCCATTAATTTTGGATTTAGCAACCCTGTTTAATAATTAAAGAATGTATTATTGTTTATATATGCCTGTTTATTCATATTTAATTAGATTATTGTTGTAGTTTAACAATTTATTGATAATGCTATTAATTTTTGTTAAAGCTTGCCCTTTATGTGCTGTCTTTCCTGGAGCCAAAATCTTTACTGAAAGCTGCCCAGACGTGTCGATACTGGCGAGTACTGGCAGAGGACAATTTACTTTGGAGAGAGAAATGTAGGGAAGAAAGTATTGATGATAATTTAGTATATGGAAGTAATCGACTGAGACGACGTCATACCTCACGGTGTCCTTGGAAGTCATTGTACATGAGGCAGCATCAAATAGAACTTAACTGGAGAACAGGAGAAATACCTGGTCCAAAGGTATGTATTACATCAAATAGAACTTAACTGGAGAACAGGAGAAATACCTGGTCCTAAGGTATGTATTACATCAAATAGAACTTAACTGGAGAACAGGAGAAATACCTGGTCCAAAGGTATGTATTACATCAAATAGAACTTAACTGGAGAACAGGAGAATTACCTGGTCCAAAGGTATGTATTACATCAAATAGAACTTAACTGGAGAACAGGAGAAATACCTGGTCCTAAGGTATGTATTACATCAAATAGAACTTAACTGGAGAACAGGAGAAATACCTGGTCCAAAGGTATGTATTACATCAAATAGAACTTAACTGGAGAACAGGAGAAATACCTGGTCCAAAGGTATGTATTACATCAAATAGAACTTAACTGGAGAACAGGAGAAATACCTGGTCCAAAGGTATGTATTACATCAAATAGAACTTAACTGGAGAACAGGAGAAATACCTGGTCCTAAGTTATGTATTACATCAAATAGAACTTAACTGGAGAACAGGAGAAATACCTGGTCCTAAGGTATGTATTACATCAAATAGAACTTAACTGGAGAACAGGAGAATTACCTGGTCCTAAGGTATGTATTACATCAAATAGAACTTAACTGGAGAACAGGAGAAATACCTGGTCCTAAGGTATGTATTACATCAAATAGAACTTAACTGGAGAACAGGAGAAATACCTGGTCCTAAGTTATGTATTACATCAAATAGAACTTAACTGGAGAACAGGAGAAATACCTGGTCCTAAGGTATGTATTACATCAAATAGAACTTAACTGGAGAACAGGAGAATTACCTGGTCCTAAGGTATGTATTACATCAAATAGAACTTAACTGGAGAACAGGAGAAATACCTGGTCCAAAGGTATGTATTACATCAAAGAGAACTTAACTGGAGAACAGGAGAAATACCTGGTCCTAAGGTATGTATTACATCAATTAGAACTTAACTGGAGAACAGGAGAATTACCTGGTCCTAAGGTATGTATTACATCAAATAGAACTTAACTGGAGAACAGGAGAAATACCTGGTCCAAAGGTATGTATTACATCAAAGAGAACTTAACTGGAGAACAGGAGAAATACCTGGTCCTAAGGTATGTATTACATCAAATAGAACTTAACTGGAGAACAGGAGAATTACCTGGTCCTAAGGTATGTATTACATCAAATAGAACTTAACTGGAGAACAGGAGAAATACCTGGTCCAAAGGTATGTATTACATCAAAGAGAACTTAACTGGAGAACAGGAGAAATACCTGGTCCTAAGGTATGTATTACATCAAATAGAACTTAACTGGAGAAGAGGAGAATTACCTGGTCCTAAGGTATGTATTACATCAAATAGAACTTAACTGGAGAACAGGAGAAATACCTGGTCCTAAGGTATGTATTACATCAAATAGAACTTAACTGGAGAACAGGAGAAATACCTGGTCCTAAGGTATGTATTACATCAAATAGAACTTAACTGGAGAACAGGAGAAATACCTGGTCCAAAGGTATGTATTACATCAAATAGAACTTAACTGGAGAACAGGAGAAATACCTGGTCCTAAGGTATGTATTACATCAAATAGAACTTAACTGGAGAACAGGAGAAATACCTGGTCCTAAGGTATGTATTACATCAAACAGAACTTAACTGGAGAACAGGAGAAATACCTGGTCCTAAGGTATGTATTACATCAAACAGAACTTAACTGGAGAACAGGAGAAATACCTGGTCCTAAGGTATGTATTACATCAAATAGAACTTAACTGGAGAACAGGAGAAATACCTGGTCCTAAGGTATGTATTACATCAAACAGAACTTAACTGGAGAACAGGAGAAATACCTGGTCCTAAGGTATGTATTACATCAAACAGAACTTAACTGGAGAACAGGAGAAATACCTGGTCCTAAGGTATGTATTACATCAAATAAAACTTAACTGGAGAACAGGAGAAATACCTGGTCCTAACTCATACATAAATATGTCATTGTATGCGTAAACAATTGTTTTGTCTTAATGAAATATTGATTATAGTAGAAATAGTGCTGCATTTGCTCTCTAGCCAATTTCTCTCAAATATATAAAAGGTTTTTAAGATAAAAAAAAGGGAGTGTTGTTGTTTTTTTATTTGTTAACAGATAAAATATGTTCTATACGGGCATGGAAAGGAATCTTGTAAGTCTGTTGTTTCTATACAGGCATGTAAAGGAATCTTGTAAGTCTGTTGTTTTATTATTACTATTATTATGCATGAAGATGAGAAAAGTTAAAACAAAGGCAAATGTTAATGCTTTGACTATTTATCATACAAAAGCTAAAAATATGTATCTATGATGAGTTTATGATATCAGCCATAGAGTAGAGTAGGGGAATACATGATTCACAAACAAGGAGCCAGGAGGAGACATATTTAATTATACTCCTGCAAAGTAAGATCAACATAGAAAAACAGAAAAGTAAAAAAAAAAGACATGCTCTCTATATTCACGCTCTTAACAATAAATTCAGTAAATAATTATTGTTTACATTCTTTTAATAAATATTCATATCTATTTTAGTTATTAAAAGGTCATGATGACCATGTGATAACCTGTTTAGAGTTTTGTGGTACTCGTATTGTCAGTGGGTCAGACGACAACACCCTCAAAGTATGGTCAGCCATCACAGGAAAGGTAAAGTAAAGCTTCAAATAGGATAGATGAAATAAGAAAGCATATATGTTCAAATTGTCTACAAATTGTAAGAGAGGTCATCCTTGGAAACTAAATAAGAAGAGGTTTATTTCAACTCAAAATCCTCACTCTTCCACAAAGAATAATCAGTCAATAAAAACTGTTTGTGCAAAATCTGTTGGCATCTTTAAAAATCGTATAGAAAACGAGGAAAACTGGAAAAAAAGATCATTTAAATACCATCAATGATCATTTACCAGAATAGGAAAATTAGTTATCCTTACTATGAGCACAACTCACATAAAAGTTTAATTGCAAGCAGTCAGAAAAAAATTTCCTGCAGCAATCCAGGAAGTAACTTGAACTAAAAACTATAAACTAAAAGTAAATAGAATTGTCACTATAAATGTAAAATGTTGATAATTCTGTTTAGGTCACTCATGCTCAATGAAGAAGAAAGTTTCACTTCAGAATTATTTTGTCTATTTTTCAGTGCTTAAGGACATTAGTTGGTCACACAGGAGGAGTGTGGTCATCCCAGATGTCTAACAGTGTGGTCATTAGTGGTTCTACTGACCGCACACTTAAAGTGTGGAATGCCGACACAGGCCAGTGTATACATACATTGTACGGACATTCTTCTACAGTAAGATGTATGCATTTACATAAAAATGTGTAAGTATATGTATAAAATATAACCCCATAAGTATAGGTATAAAATATAACCCCATAAGTATAGGTATAAAATATAACCCCATAAGTATAGGTATAAAATATAACCCCATAAGTATAGGTATAAAATATAACCCCATAAGTATAGGTATAAAATATAACCCCATAAGTATAGGTATAAAATATAACCCCATAAGTATAGGTATAAAATATAACCCCATAAGTATAGGTATAAAATATAACCCCATAAGTATAGGTATAAAATATAACCCCATAAGTATAGGTATAAAATATAACCCCATAAGTATAGGTATAAAATATAACCCCATAAGTATAGGTATAAAATATAACCCCATAAGTATAGGTATAAAATATAACCCCATAAGTATAGGTATAAGATATAACCCCATAAGTATATGTATAAAATATAACCCCTTTGTTGAACATCTGAGTTCATAGTTAACATGCTTCAACAAAATCCACAAAAATTAGTATCCCATGAATAAAAATAAACCCACAGTGTTAAAGTGTAAGGTTGGTTTTTCAGCTCACCTGGCCCAAAGGGCGTAGTGAGCTTTTCTCATCACTTGGCGTCCATCGTTGTCGTTATCATGCATCGTCTGTTAACTTTTACAAAAATCTTCTTCTCTGAAACAACTTGGCCAAATTTTACCAAACTGTCCATAATCATCATTGGGGTATCAAGTATAAAAAATGTGTCCGATGACCTGGTCAGCCATTGCTAAAAATAGAACATATGGGGTAAAATTTAGATTTTGGCTTATAACTCAAACCAAAGCATTAAGAGCAAATCTGACGTGGGGTAAAATTGTTTATCAAAAATGTGTGCCCTGAAATCTTGAAATGAATCAGATAACCGGTAGATTGGTTACTGGTCATTTGACCTCTTATGGAGTTATTGACCTTTATAGTCAATTTGAACAATTTTCATAAATTTTGCAAATTTTGGTAAATTTTTACACAATTTTTTTCTCTCTAACTACTGGGCACAGTGCATAATACTTTAATAGATAGATATCTTTTTAACAGCAAGAGTGTTCGGTAAAGTAATATCTACAAACACATCACCATCACCAAAACACAATTTTGTCATGAATCCATCTGTGTCCTTTGTTTAATATTCACATAGGACCAAGGTGAGGGACACAGGCTCTTTAGAGCCAGAAGTTTTTATTAAATTTGCTGTTGACTGTTCAAGAAAAACCTTAGTCATCTATACTACATTTTTAGATGCAACTGAGATAAACTTGTCTGTGTAGACTTGTTTTGTTTTGATTTGCTCTGCTGTTTGTTTACATTAAAATGGAAAAGTGAACCGTTTTTTCAAGCAAAAAGAATGTACTACATGTAACAATTCAACATTTTTAGCATTAGTAAGTTTGGCAATATTAATAGTTCAAACACTGCAAATATATGGTATATTCAATGCTAATATTTTTCTCATCCAACAATTCCTGATTTTTTTCTGATGGCAGTCATATTGTTATCTCTTTTATTTTCAGGGTGGTGAGTGGCTCACGAGATGCTACATTACGGGTATGGGATATTGATAGTGGTGCTTGTTTACATGTATTGATGGGACATGTGGCAGCAGTGAGATGTGTTCAGTATGACGGAAGGAGGGTGGTCAGTGGAGCCTATGATTATATGGTGAAAGTCTGGGATCCAGAAACAGAGACATGTTTACATACACTTCAGGGACATACAAATAGGGTTTACTCGCTACAGGTAAGAGTTAACATACACTTCAGGGATATACAAGTAGAGTTTACTCACTACAGGTATGAATTTACATACACTTCAGGGACATACAAATAGGGTTTACTCACTACAGGTATGAATTTACATACACTTCAGGGACATACAAATACAGTTAACTCACTACAGGTATGAATTAACATATACTTCAGGGACATACAAATAGGGTTTACTCACTACAGGTATGAATTTACATACACTTTAGGGACATACAAATAGGGTTTATTCACTACAGGTATGAATTTTCATACACTTCAGGGACATACAAATAGGGTTTACTCACTACAGGTATGAATTTACATACACTTCAGGGACATACAAATACAGTTTACTCACTACAGGTATGAATTTACATATACTTCAGGGACATACAAATAGGGTTTACTCACTACAGGTATGAATTTACATACACTTTAGGGACATACAAATAGGGTTTACTCACTACAGGTATGAATTTACATACACTTCAGGGACAAGCAAATAGGGTTTACTCACTACAGGTATGAATTTACATACACTTCAGGGACATTCAAATAGGGTTTACTCGCTACAGGTATGAATTTACAAACACTTCAGGGACATGCAAATAAGGTTTACTCACTACAGGTAAGAATTTACATACACTTCAGGGACATACAAATACAGTTTACTCACTACAGGTATGAATTTACATATACTTCAGGGACATACAAATAGGGTTTACTCACTACAGGTATGAATTTACATACACTTTAGGGACATACAAATAGGGTTTACTCACTACAGGTATGAATTTACATACACTTCAGGGACAAGCAAATAGGGTTTACTCACTACAGGTATAAATTTTCATACACTTCAGGGACATACAAATAAGGTTTACTTACTACAGGTATGAATTTACATACACTTCAGGGACATACAAATACAGTTTACTCACTACAGGTATGAATTTACATACACTTCAGGGACATACAAATACAGTTTACTCACTACAGGTATGAATTTACATACACTTCAGGGACATACAAATAGGGTTTACTCACTACAGGTATGAATTTTCATACTCTTCAGGGACATACAAATAGGGTTTACTTGCTACAGGTATGAATTTACATACACTTCAGTGACATGCAAATAAGGTTTACTCACTACAGGTAAGAATTTACATACACTTCAGGGACATACAAATACAGTTTACTCACTACAGGTAAGAATTTACATACACTTCAGGGACATACAAATAGGATTTACTCACTACAGGTATGAATTTACATACACTTTAGGGACATGCAAATACAGTTTACTCACTACAGGTATGAATTTACATACACTTCAGGGACATACAAATACAGTTTACTCACTACAGGTATGAATTTACATACACTTCAGGGACATACAAATAGGGTTTACTCACTACAGGTATGAATTTACATACACTTCAGGGACATACAAATAGGGTTTACTTGCTACAGGTATGAATTTACATACACTTCAGTGACATACAAATAGGGTTTATTCACTACAGGTATGAATTTACATACACTTCAGGGACATACAAATAGGGTTTACTCACTACAGGTATGAATTTACATACACTTCAGGGACATACAAATACAGTTTACTCACTACAGGTATGAATTTACATACACTTCAGGGACATACAAATAGGGTTTACTCACTACAGGTATGAATTTACATACACTTCAGGGACATACAAATAGGGTTTACTCACTACAGGTATGAATTTTTTTATACACTTCAGGGACATACAAATACAGTTTACTCACTACAGGTATGAATTTACATACACTTCAGGGACATACAAATAGGGTTTACTCACTACAGGTATGAATTTACATACACTTCAGGGACATACAAATACAGTTTACTCACTACAGGTATGAATTTACATACTATTCAGGGACATACAAATAGGGTTTACTTGCTACAGGTAAGAATTTACATACACTTCAAGGACATGCAAATAGGGTTTACTGGCTACAGGTAAGAATTTACATACACTTCAGGGACATGCAAATAGAGTTTACTTGCTACAGGTAAGAATTTACATACACTTCAGGGACATACAAATAGAGTTTACTTGCTACAGGTAAGAATTTACATACACTTCAAGGACATGCAAATAGGGTTTACTGGCTACAGGTATGAATTTACATACACTCCAGGGACATACAAATAGGGTTTACTCACTACAGGTATGAATTTACATACACTCCAGGGACATACAAATAGGGTTTACTCACTACAGGTATGAATTTACATACACTTCAGGGACATACAAATACAGTTTACTCACTACAGGTATGAATTTACATACACTCCAGGGACATGCAAATAGGGTTTACTGGCTACAGGTAAGAGTTTACATACACTTCAGTGACATGCAAATAGGGTTTACTGGCTACAGGTAAAAATTTACATACACTTCAGGGACATGCAAATAGGGTTTACTTGCTACAGGTAAAAATTTACATACACTTCAGGGACATGCAAATAGGGTTTACTCACTACAGGTATGAATTTTCATACACTTCAGGGACATACAAATACAGTTTACTCACTACAGGTATGAATTTACATACACTTCAGGGACATACAAATAGGGTTTACTCACTACAGGTATGAATTTTCATACACTTCAGGGACATGCAAATAGAGTTTACTTGCTACAGGTAAGAATTTACATACACTTCAGGGACATGCAAATAGGGTTTACTTGCTACAGGTAAGAATTTACATACACTTCAGGGCCATACACATAGGGTTTACTTGCTACAGGTAAGAATTTTCATACACTTCAGGGACATGCAAATAGAGTTTACTTGCTACAGGTATGAATTTACATACACTTCAGGGACATACAAATAGGGTTTACTTGCTACAGGTAAGAATTTACATACACTTCAGGGACATTCAAATAGGGTTTACTGGCTACAGGTATGAATTTACATCCACTCCAGGGACATGCAAATAGGGTTTACTTGCTACAGTTACGATTTTTACTGAAGTAATAGAATTAATATGGGGTTCTAGGGTCATACTGATAACTTCTTTTTGCATATTCTCACATCTCTATTAAGCCAAACGACTGTAAGAACATGTAAAAATAAGGTTGACAGGAGCAAACTGAAAACTTGATTCAACAACTTAATGCATGGAAATAAAATCAGGATTGGAAACAAATCTCATAAAACCATCATGAATATTCATGCTGTTTGCCACTGGATGTTTTGCAATCATTCAACCATGCAGACATATAGATAACTTATTTAATATGTGCATAAGAAGTCAAAATTTGTATTAATTTTATAATTTTATTTACAGTTTGATGGGATTCACATTGTGAGTGGATCTCTGGACACATCTATCCGGGTTTGGGATGTAGAAGCTGGCAACTGTTTACATACATTAATTGGTCATCAGTCCTTGACCAGTGGTTTGGAACTGAAGGACAATATCCTGGTTTCTGGTAACGCAGATTCTACTGTAAAAGTATGGGATATAACTACAGGCCAGTGTCTTCAAACCTTACAAGGTAACACATATTATGTAAATAAGTTCACTCAAGGACACCTTTGATTTCTTGAAGGATTACTATAAATATATTATTTTTATGCCCCACCTACGATAGAGTACTATGGACACATTTCTGTTTATTTTATCATTCATTTTTATTCCCCAGTACACTAACCAGGTTTTGTGGGTAAACAGATATCCCCTGTCAATGTTACATGCAAGTGTAGTTCCACTGATTTGGATGTTAATCAATATCTGATTCCTTTACCTAAGCTACTTGTATATGATATAATAGTAGAACTGGTAGAAATTGGTTGACTTTCACATTTAGTCTTCCTCTCAGGAAACTTGCCATTCTCAGTAAAGATTTGTACAAAAGCTGACACTTAGGAACTTCAGAACCATTACATACAGTTTCATTATTTCTTATTTGAATTCAGACAAAACTCACTAAAAATGCATTCTAGTATTTAAACTTTTACCTTGTTTATTTTTATTTCAGGACCCAATAAACATTCTAGTGCTGTAACCTGTTTACAGTTCAACAAAAAGTTTGTGATCACATCCTCAGACGATGGAACAGTCAAAATATGGGACTTAAAAACTGGTGATTTCATCCGTAATCTTGTGGCATTAGACAGTGGGGGTAGTGGAGGGGTCGTGTGGAGAGTTAGATGTAGTAACACTAAACTTGTCTGTGCTGTTGGTAGCAGAAATGGCACTGAAGAAACAAAACTTCATGTACTCGACTTTGATGTGGATGAAAAGAAATGTTTATACTGATTGAGATTATTTATGTACTTGTCATCTGTAGATCAGATTAACAAGGGAGACAACTTATTGGTTAGTGCACATCTGTTCCTGATACTTACAACAGGGCTCCAGTTGGACAGGCATTATGTTGAATGCAAGGAATATATTTCTATTGGCTGTTTGTAGTTCTTGCCTCATCAGATTATACTGTAAATCTAGGATCATTTTGTTCAGATAATAAGTGAATATTATTTATATGGTCACAAGTAGATGATAGTTATAGAGAATGATATAACATGCATTGTACGGTTTTTATATCAAGAAAAGTCTTAAGCTAACAGGGCATACTAATGATAAAACTTTGTGATCTTTTTAAAACTGCATTATATATATATTAAAATCTTTAATTTCAGTAACTTGCTTGAAATGCCAAATATTCTAATAAACGACAGTCAGTCATTCAGTTATTTCTTCTTTAAGATCTTTTAGTTTTTCTGTCCTTACTAATACAGCTATAACTCTTTATCTTTAAAACTGTTTTTATTTTATCAAGCTGGCAACTTTTTCAGATTTTCAATGGAATTGTAGAAACAAAAATTGAAATATTTCTCCTAAATTAGTCTAGTTCTTAACTTATGAAAAGAAATCTTACATTGATCAAATATGGTAATAGTCTGTTATAAAGTGTAAGCAGAAACATCACTTAATGTGTTCACTTTCTGTTGATCAAATCTCTTGTAGTTTATATCAGACATACTTGTATTTCTTTTTTTCAAATCATGCATACAATTGAGTATTTTGTATTTATGTATAATATAAAGGGAACAATCATCCATTTGGTGCATCCTATAGCTGTAAGTCACAGTAATTGTAATACAGAACAACTGTTGTATATTTCAAATTTAGTATTGTTATCTGGTCATCTTGTTGTTATCTGTTTTTGGACATTATTGTTAAGTTTTTTTTAACAATATAAACACTTTTAAAATCACTATAGAAAAGGACATATAATAAGTCTTTGAATATGGCCGCCAAACCAACTTCAACCTGAAACAAATAATTGGATTTTTTTTAAACTTTTTTCTCATCTGTATTCATGCTTTCTAACAATATGAAACGATTTAAGCTAACTCTCCTAAAAATTATTCTTTAAATGAATAATAAAAAATGATTAATCAGTTCCTGCATACTTTTTTGGATCATTTCTTGTGTACTTTTGAAAAGCATTAGTCACTGGTGAAGAAGGGAATATGAACTTGTTTAAATTCTAAAGAAAACCCAAGTTCTTTTGATTTTGGTGGCTAAATCTCTCTTTTCATTGTTAATCAATATTCCTGTATAATTTATTGTTTCCATTATACAGTGTAGTATGAATATGTCTATTGATAATACTTTGTTGACTTTCTTAGCATTAGTATAGATTATCTTGTTAAATATGAATGGAAATGTTGTAATTGTGGAAATATCTAAAAAAAAAATCAATTAGCAGAAAATAGAAATCGCCATATGCATGGATCTAAAATTGATGAAATTGTTTTCCTTTTTCCACAACAGATCATCTTAAAGACAATACATTATACATTGGGACATGGACTCTTTTGTTCTGTTGATAGTAAGATAAATATATATTTTTCACAAAATTGAACAATAATTTTTTTTATTTTTATTTTCAGGGGAAGTAAATCTTATCTTAAGCTATGAAGCATGTATTACAAACTTTCAAACAAAAACCCTCATATTAAACCTCAGGAAAAATGTTGAAAAAATTGATGACACTCAACAAATTTACAGAGATTAAAACAAACAAAAATTGTGTTTTTGCAATGGTCTATATTAAATTTTGGTCAATTAAAATACCAAGAGATTGCTGTATTTGATCATTTGTTTTAACACATTGCTTTATTTGAGCACCATGATAAAATTACACCACTGTTAAAATAACCAGTAAAACAGCTGTTAGATATTGTAATATTCCATCTTTGGCATTTTGCCACAAGGTACAATTTACCTATCAACTTACAAGTTTAATTGTAAAATGTTTAATGTACAATTGTTAAGTGTGACTATTTAAAGATATTGTATACTTGGTTTTGTGTGATTTTTCTGGAGATGAATCTTGGGAGTTAAACAATTTTGTGTTTGAGTGAGATGATTTTTAAATGAATTTTGGTTTGTAAATCTCTTTGATATATGCAGTTTCTTTTCAGACTGCGACAATTTCCTCAATCTATGAAAAGTTAGTTCTCATTAAAATACCACCAGAGTAATGTGTCCATTAAATGAGGGTGGAAACAGAAATTCTATTTCAATACACAGTAAAAGGACACATAATTCTTTAAAGTTGAGAAACAGACCAGATCAAAAGAAATGACTATGTTAGTTTAAGATATCCTGATATTGTACCTTTGATCAATCATAAAATAAATGTAGATGTATATAATAAATATCTACTTAGGTTCCAAAAGAGGCTTTCATTGGCAGAGATCAATTGTATCAATTGACTTTTGTTTGCCACTTGTTAAACATTTGATACAAGGGAATTGTGTATTCTGTTGTATAGATGGAACTTGCTCTCTGTCATCACTTTCACCTGTGATCATCCAAATAAAGGTGAACAAACAATTACTTATGTCAAATACTGTACTAGCATTGTTCTTCAGGGTATCTTTCATCTTTTTTTGTTTTGTTTTAATGAAAACTATTATATGCTTACACTTTCAGACATTACATAATTTATTTGTACACCATGTTATCTCTGCATGACTGATACTGTAAGAATGAGGAATATTAGATCTGTGTGAATGTTTTGTAGTGCTCATAGAAATTGGAATGTCAGTGTAACTTTCGATGTGTGTGTGTGTTTTGTCAGTATGTTTATTTTTCTAGATATTAAATTATGAGTGGTCAGTAATTTTTCCCTATTTTGGGCAAATATGTAATTGTTATATGTATATCATTGTGTTTTCTGCGTATCTTGTACATTTGAAGTCGTGGGAAGTAAGTATAACATACCACTGAGTTTTCTCTTGGAATTCAAGTATTTTCTCTTTAGTCTTGGTCAGGGACAATCTCAAAGTACATAACTGTAACACATTATAGGGTTAGTTATTTATACTTTTTGGTCAAATCTCTATTCATCAACTTAACAAATAAATTGTAACATCATGATTTAACTCTAAGTCTTTACAGCCAATTAAAGATAATATGACACTTTGAGACAGTCCTTGGTTTTTAAATACATCTTAAAGAGGGATTTCATCTAATGAAGTTTATATATATATTATTTATTTATTATCTATCTAGATGCAATATTTGATATTGTGTTCACATTTTGTTCTTACTATCTGTTTATCTGTACATTTTTCTTCATTGTTCATTATATTTTTCAATATTGTTATTTGGTATGTAAATGTGTTGGGATTAAACACTTGTGGTCCGATTTATATAGATAAAATAAGTTGCTTAGCCTTGGCTCTAGGCCATAAAATTCTTCTCAGTACTTGAAAACAAATTGTGCTCAAAATACCAAATCCAGCATTTTGATAGGTTTAATTCTGAGTGTGATTACAGTAAAAAAAGTTTTCTGACCACAAGGCCTTACTAAAGTTTTGAATAGATAAATTCTGGTTTCAAAACTGATTCTTTGTACTCCTTCTCTGTTATAAACATGCTAAAGTTAATGGACTTTAATTGATAAAAAAATCACAGCATGAATTGTGTCCATAAATATTTTTAGAAAGATGTTCAAAGTTGAAAGAATTTATTTGTTAAAATGAAATTTTTTAATAATTTCTTTCTGGCAACCCAATTTAATTTTATAGTCACATTATAAACAATAAAAACTACCTCTTGTAAAATTTGTTAAAATTTTTAAAGATTTGGTGTTCGTGAGTTAAGGAACTTTGATACTTTAAATTCAGATATTATTGCAAAAAATGCAATAGGGTTATAATCACAATAACTTAAACCCACATTTTGATTTTTTTTATAAGAATTAAACAGGATTTTCTCATTGACGCAAAAATAAAAAAGCATTTTGGTCTAAAATAAAAAAAATAGCAATAATAAATGCACACAATAATTTCCGAATTTACATTAATTTTGGTTTTAAAGCTGTCTTAACTCCAAAAAATATAAAATCAAATTAATGATGCCTTGGTATTATTTATTTACTGGTTGTTATAAATATTTGTCTGTGAAACTATTTCTGTTTACATAAAGTTTAGATGTCTGTTTCTTAGTGTATATGTTTTGATCTGTTCCCATGATGATTGTTTTGTTATGTACAGATATTGATATCAATAAATTTATAAGAAATATTTTCAGAATTTAATTTATGGTAACCTTAGAACATCGGGGGAAAATCAGGTTAAATTCTACTTATGGGCCATGACAATAATGATTATTGTCCTGTGCACAATATGTGGTGGGGGACATAGAATTACCTAACGTCCTTACATCAGTCTGTTGGTCTTTTATTGCATGTATTGTTCTCACTTTTACAGTCCTTGCCAGATTTTTATAAAACTTATAAGTTTACATCATTGGTTACATTGATTACCGGTAGTACAATTCGAAAATCAGTGTCCTTTTAAAAAAAAAAATCCTTTGAAAAATTAATTATATAGAACAGACATATTTTAAGAAACTTTAAAAAGCAAATGAGTAGGAAAACAATTGAATATAAAAGTATTGAATAAATTGTATGAACAGAATGAAGTCAACCCAGAGGCATATATATAAAATTGAGAATTGAAAAGGGGAATGTGTCAAAGAGACAACAACCCGACCAACGAGCACACAACAGCGAAAGGCCACCTATAGGTCTTCATTGCAGCAAGAAACCCCTATACCGGAGGCCTGTTTTAGCTGGTCCCTAAACAAACATTTATAGGCCCCTTCAAAATATACACAAGCATGCACGTAGCTACGTTTACGTCAAAACGCCCAGGCGTATACTTGAATTCTGAAAATAAAACAAATAATCGATATAGAATAAGAAAAAACTGGTCAAAAGCACATCAGCCTTGTGCTTCTTTTTCAATGGATTGTAATTTTGAATAAAAAGGGACTAAATTACTCAAATAGATCATTTAATATATTTGTTCAAATCTTTTGTAAAAGTCTGAATCTACTATGAAATCTTATGCCATCACTTGGAGTCCGTCGTCGTCCGTCTGTCGTCGTAAACTATTTCAAGAATCTTCTCCTCTGAAACTACTAGGCCAAATACTTCCAAACTTTAACTGAATGTTCTATAGGGTATCTAGTTTATAATTTGTATCCGAAGTTTTGATCTATCGACAAACATGGTCGCCATTGCTAAAAATAGAACATAGGGGTCAAATGCAGTTTTTGGCTTATATCTCAAAAACGAAAGCATTTAGAGCAATCTGACATGGGTTAAAAATGTTCATTAGGTCAAGATCTATCAGCCCTGAAATTTTCAGATGAATCAAACAACCCATTGTTGGGTTGCTGCCACTTAATTGGTAATTTTAAGGAAATTTTGCAGTTTTTGGTCATTATCTTGAATATTATTAAAGATAAAGATAAACTGTAAAAAAGCAAAAAAGATCAGCAAAGTAAGATCTACAAATAAGTTTATATGACCAAAATTGTCAATTGACCCCTTAAGGGGTTATTGTCCTTTAATAACAATTTTTCACAATTTGTTCATCATATTTGCTAACTTTAAAAAATCTTCAAAAATTTAACCAAACTTCAACTGAATGGTCAGTAGGGTGTATAAAATAAAGTTTGTGTTTTATTTTCTATTTCGTCAAAAAACATGGCCATCATGGCTAAAAATAGAACACAGGGTAAAATGCAGTTTTTGGCTTATATCTCAAAAACGAAAGCATTTAGAGCAAATAAGACAAGAAGTTAAAGTGTTTATTAAGTCAAGGTCTACCTGTCCTGAAATTTTCAGCCAAATTGGGTAACTGGTTTTTCAGGTATAATGCCCCTTAGTTGATGATTTTAAAGAAATTTTGCAGTTTTTGGTTATTATCTTGAATATTATTATAGATACAGATAAACTGTTAATAGCAAAAATGTTAAGCAAAGTAAGATCTACAAATAAGTCAATTTGACCAAAATTGTCAATTGACCCCTTAAGGAGTTATTGCCCTTTAAAGACTTTTTTTTAAATTTGTTCATCATGTTGACTTACTTTAAAAAATCTTCTCCTTTGAAACTGCTGTATCAATTTCAGCCAAACTTAGGCTAAATGAGTTGCAAGGTACTGTAAATTCAGAAATTAATGCGAGGTTTTTATTATTGCGAAAAATGCGAATAATTTAATTTAAACTCGCATTTTGAAATATATTATATGAATTTAACGTGATTTTTCTCAAAATCGTAAAAATTAAAATCGCATTTAAGTCTAAAATGACAAAATCGCAATAATAAATGCACGCAATAAATTCTGAATTTACAATATCTAGTATAAATTTTATATTTTATTTCCTTGTATGTCAACTTGAGAAACATAGCTCCTATGGCTAAAATAGAACATAGGAGAAAACGATTTTTTTTTTTGCTTTTGAAAAAAATAGGACGATTCAAAGAACATTTAAATAAATTGAAAAGCCAAAATAATCATTGATGAGAGATTTAACCAAAAAAATTAAGGTGAGGGATTCAGGCTCTTGAGAGCCTCTTGTCTTATTTTTAAAGCAATTCACTATCTGCTCAGATTCGATATGCTGTTTGTATTTTTGTCGAGCCAATGATTTATGTCCCCAAAAGCGAGACAAAGCGGCATCAATATTTAGGTTCTGAATGTGGGTAAAGTCTTTTGAATGACTCTCCGTGAAATTTGACAAAAGTTGGAGAGAAACTGTTTATGATCAAAAGAGTATTCAGAGCAATATACTAATGCAATTATATCTTTAATTTTCCCGCATTTTAAGGACAAAATGTATTTCTTTCTGCAATTAATAAGTGGTCGCAGTTTGGGCTTACATTTTGTTATTTCTCAATTACATTAACTACTTGTCGAACCTTCAATGAATTTTATGAAAATGCCGAAGAAGCTTTGTCTATGACTAATGTCTAAAGCTAAAATTCTGAAAGCATTCGTTTTCCTTCATTTTTCTGTTCTTTTCTGATAGACAGATAGCCGGACTCTACTTTAAACAATTAATTGTTTTACATGCTCAATTTATAAACCTTCATAGATTGTCGTGAAATATTCCAGTTCAAGAAAAAAATATTAAAAGAAAATGTTAGATTTTTTTTAAATCCCTTTAAAGGAATGATAAATTGATTCACTTTTTGTGTGAAGAAATCCTAGGTGTTCCAGATTTTTTTTATATTGCACCTCTTAGAAATATTTTTCTTCGTGTTCATTAAAAGGTGCTTTTGTCGATTGTATGCTCACTCATGGCAACCTTTAAACTTATTTAAAAGTAATATTGGTTTGGACGTTTTCTCTAAATCAATAACCATTAAGCTGGCTTCCAGTTTAACACGATGGAGTGTTTACATATTACAAAATTTAACCAAAACAAACCAACCATTTAGATTCAAAAGTATGTTGCTATCAATGATTTTTTACTGACAGGAAACATTACGGTATATCATTCTCGATAGCTTTCGGAGGCTTCGTCCCTTTCGAACCCACTACCAGCAGGTGCTTTAACATTGAGCGGTTGGCACCCTTCATATCCCTCGCCAAGTTTCGGGAGTACACGTAAAAATGACCCAGCTACGCTACTGACAAGAAACTAAAATAAAAAATCATACAAGACAAACAAAGGCAAAAGGCTTCTGACTTGGAACAGGCGTAAAAATGTTTTTTTGAGATCTCAACCCTCCCACTATACCTTTAGCCAATGTAGAAAAAACCAAGCACACAACAATACACACAGTAAAACTCAGTTCAAAAGAATTCTGAGTCCGATGTCAGAATAAGTAAACAAAATGAGAATGATACAGAAATTAAGCAGTTACTGGAATGCCGCCCCCCCCCCCTTTTTGGGAAAAAAATTGGTTGCTTATATTGGGAATCATTGAAGTGTGACTGGAGCGGGCCCCCTCTTAGGTCAGTCAGTGGGCCCCCACTTATGAAAATTTATGGATCTTCCACTGGCTCCAGACCTCAATTAAAACTGATGTCTTCATCATATGAATATCAAGTGCAATCCCTCCCCTTAGTGGTTTAGTATTATACCATCATAAAATGTATGAGAAGCATGCCAACAACTGGTTTTAGATGATAAATGTGTTTATTTCCGATACAAAGACCTTATAAGTGAATCAATATTACAGCAAAAAAAAAAACACTCATATAAATGGCCTGTTTATTTATGGATGTTTTATACAAACAGGTTTACTTAAACAAACAAATTAAATTTCATTTCTTATAGTTTTTGATTGAATAAATAAAATTCTTTGTATTACAATAAAGTAAAAAGCGGAGTTACGGTTTATGTTTTGGTCAAGGATGATTTAACCTTGCGTTGATTCAATGCTAAAAAAAAAAGAAAATATACAAAATCCACAGCATTTCCCCTTGTACTGTCATAGTTGGCATTTGGTGCTTGATAAAGGGAGGATTATTGCAAGCAGTGCTAGCAATGATTTCCTAAAAATTAAATCAAGTTTATAAATTAAGATATTGGTTTAAACACATATAAATATGGACCAATTCAAGTACACCTCCTAGAGTGCGCTCGACTTTCGTGACTTAGCACGATTAAAAAATAAAAATAAGATTGTTTAGGACTTTTTGTAAACAACCTAGCACATCATATAGAAAATCAAGTGGGTAATCTATGCTTGAAATTTTATAACAAAAATATCTGTGGATTTTCTACAAAAATCTTGGTTTATTTGCCACAAAATCCCGTCTAACTTTGAAATGTAAATAATGAAACCATAAATAATGCTTGCTCGAAGTTTCCCCTTTGAACATGTACAAAATGGCCCATCTCTATTATTCATTATCTTTGCTGTTTGTATACTATTGCAGTTTGAAAAATTTGTAATTCAAAGGCTAAAGAAGAGGTCATAAACCTTATATTTTCGCCGTGATTGTACCATAGTTAAGTACATACATATAACTGGATTTATAAATGAACTGAGAAATTGATTGAAATAAAATTGGCAAATCAAACACACCTACGACATGCTTGTGAATAAGATTATGATTATCAATAAATTTTAAATTTAGATTGAAAACTTATTTTTAAACTGACTTGTAAAATTTATATTCTGTCACTAGTGCTTCAATACTTATTGTAATTGTTTATATATTCTCTGTAACTATGTAATATGTAGTTTATGAAAAATAAAATTCATTCATTCATTCAGTTCTGATTGGTTCTCTATTAAACTATTGACTCCACCCATAGGCTTGGTTACCTTACCGAATAATGATTTCATGGTTGAGCTAGCAAGGAAGCTAACCAAAGAATCGACATGTAGCTTCATACTCGTTGGAATCTGCTGTAACGCCAAAATATACATGTACAATATGTAATGTCTCATGTAAATCTCTCTGTGATTCTAACGATATTTAGATTTCGATAATACGAAATATTTGTCTTGGTATTTTCCGTTATATTCAAGTGCTCAAGGTCAAAGGTCAAGTGCTCGAGGTCAAATGATTTACCTTTGTTTCACTTTCGATGTTGACATTCTTTTCCTTTTAATAATTGAACACGTATAATGTCACATAATACGGTTTAAATGACGTCGAGTTATTCGAATTGCAAGTGAATAATTCATTATCTTTGCTTTTTAGCTAAGTTTTGATCAAATTTAACCATACTGACTGTTAAAAGCGAGTTGGATTTTCAATATTTCACTTTCATAAATGCATGATTAAAAAAAATCATATCTAAAATATTTTATGTATATCTCGCAGCTAGTGTCCCTTCAAAGGGGCATTGGCTGTCAAATACATGTTCACCGATTTGACTCAATTCTCAAATAAATTTGATTTATAACGGGTGATGCTAAACGGCGGAAACGGAAACAGAAAGAAATATGTATATGGACGGAATTTAAGGGTTGAAATGGAAAGAACTATGAAAATCTATAATGACTGTACTAACGAAATCGCACAACAGTTATGTTGCCGGCCAATATGGAGCTTATAGATATCAAAGAAAATAGCAAACAGATTTGGAAATACATAAGAGCTAAAAAAAAAAAACTTGACAAGAGGCAAAGACGGATCCAAGGGGGCTGGGGGGATTTGGTTGATTAGGGAATCACTGAAGCGTGACTGGAGAGGACCCACTTAGGTCAGTCAGCGGGCTCTCTTACAGAAAGTTCTGGGTCCGCCACAGAGAGGCTATAACGTGTCATTCATATAGGTCTATATAGGTTGCAAGATTTCCTTTATATTTTTCTGTCATTATATCTATGGTAAAATATGTACACAGGCTTAACAAATTGGACGAAGGGTTACTTTATGATGCTTATGTTTGTAATACAATTTTAGATGCAGAAAACATTAATTGTTGGTATTCATCTATGAGATATGTACTTCAATCACTTGATAGTACACAAAATTTAAATACAAAGCTCATTAACTTGATTATTTAAATTTGTAAATTGTAAACTTTGTAACAGTTTTAAAACATTTTGGTTGGTCAAAAGAAACCTTATCACAAGGTAATAGTAAATTATACAATTATATTAATTTCAACCTCAAGACTGACTTAGTAAAGGAGACTTATTTATCAATTAAAGATTTTATATAAGAAGAGTTATATGTAATATCAGAATAAGTGCTCATGATCTTAGAATTGAGAAAGATAGATAAAGTAAAAAATACAAAACTCAACGTCTATGTCATCACTGCTTATCACATGGAATTCTATTGAAGATGAGACCCATTTTACAGTAAATAGTCCTTAATATAATGAGCAGAGGACATAATTATTTGATAAAGTTAACACTTTTTGTAATAATTTTAAAGAACTACCTTTCTGGCTGTTCACAAATGAGCACATGATTTACCAACTCTCATGTGCATACGAAATAACATTATTAAAGGGTTAGAAATAAGATCCAGATGTAAACAAAATATATGAAATAATATTTTATTGTTATAAGATTTAATACAATAGACTATAGTTATATATAAGACACATGTTGTGTTAGGCTCTGATCCTATCCATAAAGTTATAGTATGGTATTAGTTTTCTGTTTTGTTTTTTCCAATCCTATTGTTGTGAAATGATGCCCTTTATGGGTTCTTGGTTAGATTAATAAAGTTCTTATATTATAACAATTAATTGGATTGCCGATCGTGTACGGTATCTTGGTTTGGTTGCTGTTCTTTTCCCTTAGCCTCTCGACACACGAACTACATGTGTGAGATCTGATGTTGGGATCTTTACATAGTGTGGGGGAAACTAGCTGTCATAATGCCAAGGATGGTACATGGCATTGCTGCCGATATAGAGGCAGGCCGGGCTTAATTGCCGATGTAGAGACAGGCCGGGATCGACTGACACCTAGAATATCAAGAAACTCGCTATTGATTTAATAAAGAAAACATTAAGATAAATACAATATAATTTCAAAGTACACATTTTGAAGTCAAAGTAAGTTAAAACAATGATAAAATAGTACAACAATTCAGATTTCCTATTAAATAATAACAATAAAGATTACTGTTTAAATAAACCTCTGAATTAAAATATTAGTTACTTAGAAACTTTATTCATTTTTTCCAAAATAAAATAAAAAAAAAAATAGTTTTAAATTTAAATTATTTTCAAAAACAAGAGACTCACCTAGAATATCAAGAAACTCGCTATTGATTTCATAGCGGCTTGATACGTTTATATACTAAGTTCTGAATGTCCTAGCAAGTAACAAACAAAAGAATGTATGATTTATGAGTTATCGACAACATGTATAATACACAAATAAAGTTGCAGACTTCGCTTGACCGTTGTCCGAACTTTTAAGATGCTCTTTATAACTTTACTAGACATATATATAATTTGGTAACTGCTGCAGTCTCATTGTCCAGACAAATTCAATAGTTTATAAAAATGCTTATTTGACATATTTGAAGTATCCAACGCTTGAAAAATGTATAGAACATTTAAACAATAATTTTACGTAAAATAGTTTACAGAGTAGAACTTATATACATTAACTAATAAACCATGTGAAATAAAATAAACTACATTTTTCTATTACAATACTTATCTTATCTTATCTTTTATCTTACCTCCTATACATTTCTAGGAATATGTTTGGTTAAACTGAGCGAGCTCGTGGAGACGTGTATATTCCATATTAGGTTAGTAGGGAGGCTGGGCATTATACATGGTTAGTAGTGGATGTTAGACGCTATTTGATTTATTTAAAAGTATTGAAAGTTCTGTATCAAGGTTGTTGATAATAGATATTTATCGATTACATTATTTTTTTTAGTGCAGACCAATTGGAGAAGGTTTTTAAAATTGAACACTTAAACACTTTAATACAGAAATAAGAAGATATGTTATGATAGCAAATAAGACATCTTTAGTCTAAATTCAACAAATAAAGATAGTCGGTAAGATAAATGCGTTACATAATGTGCTAGTGACCTAATGACGTTGATCCGCTCTCATCCCATATGGAATTTACTGACCCTGTATATATATATCATATAAGGTCACTAACACACTATGCAACTATTATCGGACCACAGATGAATTATCACGTTGTGATTGGTTAAACGCCGTCACGTGGTGAACCCCTATGAGACCGTGTGGGGTTAGTAAGTTTCATATGGGGTTCATGACTCGTTAATGGCGACGTCATCTATTATTTTTTTGGTGTTTATAATTGTTTATTTTTCAACAATACGCCGCAGAAAAGTCCAGCGTCCGATAAATTCGTTATACGGTTAACTACTGACCCCCTACGGATCCATAGAGGGTGAATAAATATCATAGGGGATTCGGCCTCCGACCTCACCCCATATGGATTTTACTAACCCTCTATGGATCCGTTGGGGTCAGTAGCGAACCATATAACTTATAATATTATGCTTCTTAAACAATGGGAAATCTCCAAAATTATAGACTTGAATAGTGCATACGAAAATCTCTCTAACTTGTTTAGTTTTTACTAGTGTTGTCAAATCGTACACCTTTCCCTAACCGGTTACTCGGATAATCGTTCGACCGATTAACCGGTTAACAGGTAATTTAAGTTGGTGTTTGAAAGTCTTATAAATAGAACCCTACACATAGATATAAGATGTGGTATGAGTGTCTATTTGACAACCTTTCATCTAAGTCATAAATACGCTTTTAGAATTGAAGTTTTTCCTGTAGCATTATACGGCTTGTCGGTGAGGATTCCTGGCGAAGTTTGACTTTTAATAATCAAATACACCGTATCAACTATAGCGTTTGTACCAACTTCAGATTAAAAAAATGCTGTACGACCTGTTTCTTCACTGTGTTTGCTTTTTTCTTTAAGGATGTTACTCGTACTTTCATGTATACATTGAGTACATTCACATTAGTTTGCATTTCACAATTTTTGAATTTAAAGTCAGACTAACCCTTGTACTACGGAGGTTGCACATTTACATGTAGGTTTGCACAATATTAGACCACAAACGAAATAAGGAGGTAATTAGTAAAATTAAATCTCATTACTGATTTAAAGTTACTGTTAAAAAAACATGTTTACTAATTATGTTTCTTAAAGATCCTGTCCCGAACTCTAATTAATTTTATGTTTTTAGAATTAACAATACCAATCAATATACTGGACAATTGATCTGTCAAAATAATTACCACGACGACAATTTTTAAATAAAACATAACTCTTTAATGATTTGATTTTCAACAAATCTATCGAAATGAAAAAAGTCCGGTTAACCGGTTAGCGTTTTTGGTATTCGGTGTTCGGTCGTTCGACCAATTAACCGGTTAACCGTTGACAACACTAGTTTTTACCCAAAATACAAGGGAGGATAAAACATATCGTCATTTAAGGGCAATTGTTACTTTAAAAAATCAATTACTACAACGGAAATTTTGACTTGTTTGTAGATCTTGTCTTGCTGATCATTTTTGTTTTAAAAGTTTGTAGCTTTCGCTTATAATTTTCAAGTCAATTGGCAAAACCATTAAATATTCTGAAAATGATGAAGAGCGATAACTCTTAACAACGAGTCGACTAACGATTTCGCCGGACAATCTTGCTGGTAATTTTTGCTATTAAAAGTTTCTATTTATTTATTATATATATATATATGTCAATATAGTCGGCAAACATCGTAATTGGTAAAAATCGTCATATAAGGGCGATAAGTCAATATTATGATTAGGTAGAGCTCAACATTCTAAACATGTTTTTCACATCAGGTTTTCGCTATTCATATCGGTTTTCCATAGACAGCACTTGCATTATATACCTATGTTTTAAGTTTAGCCATGTCGGCTCTCTTGGCTGGCAGACAGGGCTAAGCAGTGCACTTTTAAACTCTGTTGCCAAGTTTAACCAAAAACTGTCGGACGTCCTCACAAAAGACATGTGTTCGGTAACATTTGGCCCAGTATTTTCAGAGAAGATCTTTGAAAAAGTCAACAAAGACGAAAACGAACGACGGACGCCAAGTGACGATAAAAGCTCACCGTGCTTGGCATGGTCAGTTCAGATATAAAAAAAAAAAGGACCCTCAAAGTATACCACCACCAGTGAAGACCCAAACAGGTCTACCAGCAGCAAACATTGCATGAACAAATCACTATAAATGTTACAACTAAGAAGACATCAATTAATTAAATATGTATCACTAAATAAACCGTTATATCTAAAAGGGAAAGACATTCAATCTTAGATGCATGATTTTTTTTGCATTAGTTGTTAGTGGCTTTAAACTAGCTAGCAGCTCTCAGATCTAAACTTAGTGTCTTTTTTGTACCCTGCCACGTCCACTCTGCGTTGTATTTATATTTTTATCCATCTGATGAGTTAAGCCTTTTTCAACTGATTTCTATAGTTCGTTCTTATGATGTACTGTTACACCACTGTCCTAGGTTTGCCGATTTGGGACTGAGGGTTGGTATCCCGCTCACATGTTTACCCCACCACATTCTGTTCATATGTACATGTCCCAAGTCAGGAGCCTATAATTCAGTCGTAATTTCGTTTGTTTATGTGTAACATACTTGTTTATCGTTCATTTTTGCACATAAATTAGGTCGTTAGTTTTCTCGTTTGAATTGTTTTATATTGCCATTTTTTGGGCCTTTTATAGCTGACTATGTTCATTGTTTTGCATGGCCGTACGGTGGCCTATAGTTGTTAACTTTTGTGTTTTTTTGGTTTCTTGTGAAGATTGGTCTCATTGGCAATCATACTACATCTTCTTTTGTGTATAATAACGTAAACAGGGGCGAGAAAACAATTAGAATATGGACTCAAGACATCGAAAGTATGAGGGCCAGAAGAAAAAGCCATAAAATGTCTAAAAAATGTAAAATGAATTAGCAACTATCATATCATTATTTATGCATGATCAAATATTTCAAAAACAAAGTCTCGTTATCTCCTGCTAATTACTTCAATACTTTATGCTTTAAAATCTGTTATTTTGAATGTATAATTCTTCTGTTTCTATCTCTTGTGAACATGTGTTACACTATATAAAGCATGCCTATGTAGATAAAATAACTTAACAGAAACGATTTTGATTCTCGCTGTTTCCGTTTTCCGTTTCCGTTCCGTATTCTGTTTCCGCCGTTTAGCAACACCCACCAAATACAAGGGGTGATCTCAGGTCCTCCGGACGGGTAAGCTCCCCTCATGTTGCTTATGTGATAATAAATCCGGTAAATAGTCTAATTCGGTAGGTCACACTGGGGTGTCCAAGTAAACAAGTTATTACAAAGTTTTTGAAAATATAATCACATAATCATTAAAAAAAAAATTAACAAGATAATCAAATAATAATAAAAACCCGTCCTAGATTATCAAATAATCATGAAATATTTGGTTTGGTAATCAAATAATCACTAGTTATGTAACCAGTTAGAAAAACGAGTAAGTAATCATATACTAAGTAGTAAAAACACAAACATGAGGAGGATCTAAAACAAGTTTCACATGAAGGGAAATCAAATGGAAAAAGGCCTTTTTACCAGACAAGTGCAATGTTTTCTTGGTTTCTTATACCTGTCATTTATTGAATTAATTATTTCCTTTTATTGTCAGTATGCTGTCAGAAGTCCTGGAGCGAAAGCACAGTCCGAACCCTCTCTACCAGTAACGTAAACGGCTGAGCTGGCGGGGTATGTCGGCATATATAACGCCCAGATATAACGTCATGTAACAAATTATGAAAGGAACATCCGTTTTCACGCGAAAACCCGTTTTACGTTTCAATATTAAAGAAAAACACCCAGTCTAATCTAGCTCAATATCTGTTCACTTTAAAACAACAGACAAGTAAAAAGCTGGCGTAAATTCATATCTTATATATAGGCAGATTAAACTTTGTGTTTTAGATAGATTTGTTTTTATTATATTTGAACTTCACGGTTCAATAGACAGACCACAACACTTTCAATTCTCTTTTTTAATTAGTTACTATGATTTCAATTGTTCTAATTTTTGACTTCATGTGAGTCCGGGAATTTATTCTAACACGTTTCACCCGAAGCTTCTTTTTTCACTTGGGGGTTCGTGTGGATAGTAGAAAATGTATTGTAACTCGACTATAGTTATGGACTTATGACTCATGGTATTTGTCTACACATTGTGCAGTAGAAAATTGTATATAAATTTTATAACGTCTGTCCTGGGCGGCCGTAAATTATACCTATGAGGCAGGGGAGGCAACTACCTGAGTACCTCCCCTAAATTTTCTACACCAAATTTGTTTTTGAAGTAATAAAATGAAATATTGAGTGACAATATGTACACGAAGAACTTGGATTTATTTTATAAAAACACGTGATATATATCTGGACCATTTTACTGATTTTGCGATAGATAGTGAACCGTTACAGTATTTAACAGTATATACATATCTCAGATACTATAAGTAATAAGTCCAGTATATTCGGTGTATGTAAGGATTGTAAGGTGTACATGTCCAACTAGCAGGTGTCATGTGACCTTGACCTCATTTTCATGGTTCAGTGGTTATAGTTAAATTTTTGTGTTTTGGTCTGTTTTTCTTATACTTTATGTAATAGGTCTACTATGTTTGGTGTATGGAATGATTGTAAGGTGTACATGTCTAGGTGACAGGTGTCATCTGACCTTGACCTGATTTTCATGGTTCAGTGGTCAGAGTTAAGTTTTTGAGTTTTGGTCTATTTTTCTAATACTTTATGCATTAGGTCAACTATAGTTGGTGTATGGAAATATTTTATGATCTATATGTCTGTTACGCAGGTTTTATTTGATCTTGACCACATTTTCACGGTCCATTGCTAAGTGTTAAGTGTTTGTGTTTTGGTCTGTTTTTCTTAATTTATAGGCAATAAGTCAACTATATTTGTTGTATTGAAGAGTTGATAGCTGTACTTGTCTGCCTGGCATGGTTCATCTGACCTTGACCTCATTTTTTTAGTTCATTGATCAATGTTTAGTTTTCTTAGTTAATGTTGCGTTTATGTGACAGTTGTAATAAAGCTTTAACATAATATCAATGATTAGTAAAGAAGGCGAGACATTTCAGCGTGTGCACTCTTGTTTACATTTTTGAATAGTATTGATTAATTCTATATTTAAGGTACTTTAAATTTCAATTTTTCAATTTTCAAAGACATGTCATGAATCACCCTCTGCATGATTCTTACAAAGACCTAGCTACTTAAATGCATTGGTCAATATTATATACGCATTGTGTTTGCAAGAGTTACTGATGCAGCTTCTTGGGGCCTCATGATTGTAAATCAAATCAAATCAAATAATTTTATTGGTGTAAATTCCTATACAGAAATTATACTAGCTTACATTTGCAAAATACAAATACAAATACAAAAATAAACAAAGAAACAAAAAAAACATATTTTCTCAATGATAAGAGATACATATTTTATATCTACATTGCGTGGAGGTGTTATTCATAATATATTATTAATTCGATCAAGCTATTACAATAAGCATTAATACTATAAAAGCTCTTAGCAACATTATGTTTGCTTTAAATGAATGTTCAAATCATACATATCGCTTATTCAGCAACACATACAGTACTAATGTCCGCATCATTACTTTTTAAAATGAAACTAAACTTATCTTGTTCAGACATATGAACAAAAGATGGACCTATATCACTTTAATTACAAAAGAGTACATTTGTATGATTGTAGGTTTTACTGTTTTCCTTTTGCCGAATGCCTTTAATATCTGAACTAAATTTTGTTACATAATTTGGTGAAATGTCAAGATTCAAGATTCAAGATTTTATTGTACACTCTGACAGTTTACACTGTTACAAGAGGCAGATATATACATAATATACAGCTTGACAGCAGTGGTATAAGATTTGTATATTAACAGAACAAAATTGAAATAAACATATATACAGGTCAATTGAATATAAGTTATCAAACACACCGTAACATACGGTTGTTTGACACGTGATTTAAACGATCAAAACAAATACACATATCATGACATACATATATATATCTAATATGATCAATAGGATTATAACACACAACTTGAATTAGGTAAGTACTAGACAGTTTCTTTTATCAAAAATACTTCATGATTTTTTGCAAAAATAATGCGACATTATTGAGTACTTTTATATTACAATAGTATAGCAAACCAAATAGCTTGTCCTCTGTTGGATTAAAAAAATAATATCTTAGTATATGTATTTTTCTAATTCTTTCAATATTAGGGTTACGACATACTAGCAAATAATGAAATTCATTTCCTATTACCCCCATGTCACATACTGTGCATATTCTGTCCTCACGAGGTATATTTAACCATTTACCGGCTTCTATAGGGAATTTTAACTTTGAACATCGCAGTTTACTCAATTGTACTCTGCGTTGTTTATTTAGTTTTACCATTTTAAGTAGCCTTCAAGACAAAAATCCCTTTTAAATGATAAATAAAGTTCCCCTCTTGAGGCACTTTCAGTCATACTGTGCCATTTTTGTACAAATTGGTCTTGTAAGATTTGTTTAACATAATATTTTATACTATTTTTACTAAGAATTTCTTGGCTATCCCATACAAACGATAAGCCAACATCATTCAGTATAGATTTCACATTCAATAACCATTTTGATTGCATATTTCCTGAACAATTCATTTCATACAATAACTTATACATAATACTAGACAGTTTAGAATCATTCGAAAGTAGTTTTACCCAAAAAATAAGTATACGTAATTTTACATGCATGTCTAGTGGATATCTACCTGTTTCGACGTACACCATGAAGTTTGGCGTTGATCTACGGACAGAGAGCACCTTTTTTAGAAATTGCAAGTGCACAGTTTCCAATATGTCTAATTTTTCATATCCTCAAATTTCACTCCCGTATAAAAGTATAGGATCAATTAAAGAATCAAATAGCTTAAGCTGTAGATCTACTGGAATATATATATTCCTAATCTTTCTATATAGAGCATAAAGTGCTTTCTGTCCTTGTTCTGCTAACTTCTTTTTTGTTATAACAAATTTCCCGTTTTGGTTTGAAAGCAAACCAAGATTAAATTATTTTGTACACAGCGCTAGTGTGAAGTGAGTAGATGTGTGTGAACAGATTAAATACTTATATGATCATGTGATCAAAAGGTTAGAATGTGACTCAAAAATTAGTTTGACCTTTACATGGACAATAAATACATGTTTATAATAAGAGTTTTATGAGGAGATAAAGGTATTTACAATATGATATATATAATGAGTGGCTTCAAGTTGAACTGTTTATGATTTAAAACTGTTTAGTTTAAAAAAAATGCTTTTGAAGAATCAAAATATTTTCATTTTTTTTTCATGGAGAATTAAAGTAACTTATAGTTCGATGTGAAACTGAATGATGTCTTTTTTCTGTTCTTCACAATGGTTTATATGTTAAACATCTTCCAAATATCTGTAAATGTGTCCTTAAGTTAAAAAGTTTTTCAAAAGCAGATGTGGGGGAGAGGGGATTGCCTTGCCTCCCCCTTTTGATGCTACATTTATGTTTAATGTTAACTTTTTAACAGTTCCACAACAAATGTTACTTGTTTATGTACTAGTTAAGAACAACCTTAGTCCTATTGAAAAAAAATCATTTACCTAATTTTTTAATATTAAACATTTCTCTCACTTCTTGCAGTACTACAGACTGACTTAGTTGTTTAAATTAGTATTCAGATGCATTTAGGACAGCCAGACAGTGTAACTTCAACAATGATAGACCAAATATTTACAGGTATGTTTTCTGTTAGGATCCCTTTGTGTATGACATGTGTTCCTCCCTTTCCTTTAGGGCGCGTCGCTGATTGGATTCCCCAGGTATGTTTTCTGTTAGCATTTTTGTGTATGACGTGTTCCTCCCTTTCCTCTAGGGCGCGTCGCTGATTGGATTCCCCAGGTATGTTTTCTGTTAGCATTTTTGTGTATGACATGTGTTCCTCCCTTTCCTGTAGGGCGCGTCGCTGATTGGATTCCCCAGGTATGTTTTCTGTTAGCATTTTTGTGTATGACATGTGTTCCTCCCTTTCCTGTAGGGCGCGTCGCTGATTGGATTCCCCAGGTATGTTTTCTGTTAGCATTGTTGTGTATGACATGTGTTCCTCCCTTTCCTGTAGGGCGAGTCGCTGATTGGATTCCCCAGGTATGTTTTCTGTTAGCATTGTTGTGTATGACATGTGTTCCTCCCTTTCCTCTAGGGCGCGTCGCTGATTGGATTTCCCAGGTATGTTTTCTGTTAGCATTTTTGTGTATGACATGTGTTCCTCCCTTTCCTGTAGGGCGCGTCGCTGATTGGATTCCCCCGGTATGTTTTCTGTTAGCATTTTTGTGTATGACATGTGTTCCTCCCTTTCCTGTAGGGCGCGTCGCTGATTGGATTCCCCAGGTATGTTTTCTGTTAGCATTGTTGTGTATGACATGTGTTCCTCCCTTTCCTGTAGGGCGCGTCGCTGATTGGATTTCCCAGGTATGTTTTCTGTTAGCATTTTTGTGTATGACATGTGTTCCTCCCTTTCCTGTAGGGCGCGTCGCTGATTGGATTCCCCAGGTATGTTTTCTGTTAGCATTTTTGTGTATGACATGTGTTCCTCCCTTTCCTGTAGGGCGCGTCGCTGATTGGATTCCCCAGGTATGTTTTCTGTTAGCATTTTTGTGTATGACATGTGTTCCTCCCTTTCCTGTAGGGCGCGTCGCTGATTGGATTCCCCAGGTATGTTTTCTGTTAGCATTTTTGTGTATGACATGTGTTCCTCCCTTTCCTGTAGGGCGCGTCGCTGATTGGATTCCCCAGGTATGTTTTCTGTTAGCATTTTTGTGTATGACATGTGTTCCTCCCTTTCCTGTAGGGCGCGTCGCTGATTGGATTCCCCAGGTATGTTTTCTGTTAGCATTTTTGTGTATGACATGTGTTCCTCCCTTTCCTGTAGGGCGCGTCGCTGATTGGATTCCCCAAGTATGTTTTCTGTTAGCATTTTTGTGTATGACATGTGTTCCTCCCTTTCCTGTAGGGCGCGTCGCTGATTGGATTCCCCAGGTATGTTTTCTGTTAGCATTTTTGTGTATGACATGTGTTCCTCCCTTTCCTGTAGGGCGCGTCGCTGATTGGATTCCCCAGGTATGTTTTCTGTTAGCATTTTTGTGTATGACATGTGTTCCTCCCTTTCCTCTAGGGCGCGTCGCTGATTGGATTCCCCAGGTATGTTTTCTGTTAGCATTTTTGTGTATGACATGTGTTCCTCCCTTTCCTCTAGGGCGCGTCGCTGATTGGATTCCCCAGGTATGTTTTCTGTTAGCATTTTTGTGTATGACATGTGTTCCTCCCTTTCCTGTAGGGCGCGTCGCTGATTGGATTCCCCAGGTATGTTTTCTTTTAGCATTTTGTGTATGACATGTGTTCCTCCCTTTCCTGTAGGGCGCGTCGCTGATTGGATTCCCCAGGTATGTTTTCTGTTAGCATTTTTGTGTATGACATGTGTTCCTCCCTTTCCTGTAGGGCGCGTCGCTGATTGGATTCCCCAGGTATGTTTTCTGTTAGCATTTTTGTGTATGACATGTGTTCCTCCCTTTCCTGTAGGGCGCGTCGCTGATTGGATTCCCCAGGTATGTTTTCTGTTAGCATTTTTGTGTATGACATGTGTTCCTCCCTTTCCTGTAGGGCGCGTCGCTGATTGGATTCCCCAGGTATGTTTTCTGTTAGCATTTTGTGTATGACATGTGTTCCTCCCTTTCCTGTAGGGCGCGTCGCTGATTGGATTCCCCAGGTATGTTTTCTGTTAGCATTTTTGTGTATGACATGTGTTCCTCCCTTTCCTGTAGGGCGCGTCGCTGATTGGATTCCCCAGGTATGTTTTCTGTTAGCATTTTTGTGTATGACATGTGTTCCTCCCTTTCCTGTAGGGCGCGTCGCTGATTGGATTCCCCAGGTATGTTTTCTGTTAGCATTTTTGTGTATGACATGTGTTCCTCCCTTTCCTCTAGGGCGCGTCGCTGATTGGATTCCCCAGGTATGTTTTCTGTTAGCATTTTTGTGTATGACATGTGTTCCTCCCTTTCCTCTAGGGCGCGTCGCTGATTGGATTCCCCAGGTATGTTTTCTGTTAGCATTTTTGTGTATGACATGTGTTCCTCCCTTTCCTGTAGGGCGCGTCGCTGATTGGATTCCCCAGGTATGTTTTCTGTTAGCATTTTTGTGTATGACATGTGTTCCTCCCTTTCCTGTAGGGCGCTTCGCTGATTGGATTCCCCAGGTATGTTTTCTGTTAGCATTTTTGTGTATGACATGTGTTCCTCCCTTTCCTCTAGGGCGCGTCGCTGATTGGATTCCCCAGGTATGTTTTCTGTTAGCATTTTGTGTATGACATGTGTTCCTCCCTTTCCTGTAGGGCGCGTCGCTGATTGGATTCCCCAGGTATGTTTTCTGTTAGCATTTTTGTGTATGACATGTGTTCCTCCCTTTCCTGTAGGGCGCGTCGCTGATTGGATTCCCCAGGTATGTTTTCTGTTAGCATTTTTGTGTATGACATGTGTTCCTCCCTTTCCTGTAGGGCGCGTCGCTGATTGGATTCCCCAGGTATGTTTTCTGTTAGCATTTTTGTGTATGACATGTGTTCCTCCCTTTCCTGTAGGGCGCGTCGCTGATTGGATTCCCCAGGTATGTTTTCTGTTAGCATTTTTGTGTATGACATGTGTTCCTCCCTTTCCTGTAGGGCGCGTCGCTGATTGGATTCCCCAGGTATGTTTTCTGTTAGCATTTTTGTGTATGACATGTGTTCCTCCCTTTCCTGTAGGGCGCTTCGCTGATTGGATTCCCCAGGTATGTTTTCTGTTAGCATTTTTGTGTATGACATGTGTTCCTCCCTTTCCTCTAGGGCGCGTCGCTGATTGGATTCCCCAGGTATGTTTTCTGTTAGCATTTTTGTGTATGACATGTGTTCCTCCCTTTCCTCTAGGGCGCGTCGCTGATTGGATTCCCCAGGTATGTTTTCTGTTAGCATTTTTGTGTATGACATGTGTTCCTCCCTTTCCTGTAGGGCGCGTCGCTGATTGGATTCCCCAGGTATGTTTTCTGTTAGCATTTTTGTGTATGACATGTGTTCCTCCCTTTCCTGTAGGGCGCGTCGCTGATTGGATTCCCCAGGTATGTTTTCTGTTAGCATTTTTGTGTATGACATGTGTTCCTCCCTTTCCTGTAGGGCGCGTCGCTGATTGGATTCCCCAGGTATGTTTTCTTTTAGCATTTTGTGTATGACATGTGTTCCTCCCTTTCCTGTAGGGCGCGTCGCTGATTGGATTCCCCAGGTATGTTTTCTGTTAGCATTTTTGTGTATGACATGTGTTCCTCCCTTTCCTGTAGGGCGCGTCGCTGATTGGATTCCCCAGGTATGTTTTCTGTTAGCATTTTTGTGTATGACATGTGTTCCTTACTTTCCTGTAGGGCGCGTCGCTGATTGGATTCCCCAGGTATGTTTTCTGTTAGCATTTTTGTGTATGACATGTGTTCCTCCCTTTCCTCTAGGGCGCGTCGCTGATTGGATTCCCCAGGTATGTTTTCTGTTAGCATTTTTGTGTATGACATGTGTTCCTCCCTTTCCTCTAGGGCGCGTCGCTGATTGGATTCCCCAGGTATGTTTTCTGTTAGCATTTTTGTGTATGACATGTGTTCCTCCCTTTCCTGTAGGGCGCGTCGCTGATTGGATTCCCCAGGTATGTTTTCTGTTAGCATTTTTGTGTATGACATGTGTTCCTCCCTTTCCTGTAGGGCGCGTCGCTGATTGGATTCCCCAGGTATGTTTTCTGTTAGCATTGTTGTGTATGACATGTGTTCCTCCCTTTCCTGTAGGGCGAGTCGCTGATTGGATTCCCCAGGTATGTTTTCTGTTAGCATTGTTGTGTATGACATGTGTTCCTCCCTTTCCTCTAGGGCGCGTCGCTGATTGGATTTCCCAGGTATGTTTTCTGTTAGCATTTTTGTGTATGACATGTGTTCCTCCCTTTCCTGTAGGGCGCGTCGCTGATTGGATTCCCCAGGTATGTTTTCTGTTAGCATTTTTGTGTATGACATGTGTTCCTCCCTTTCCTCTAGGGCGCGTCGCTGATTGGATTCCCCAGGTATGTTTTCTGTTAGCATTTTTGTGTATGACATGTGTTCCTCCCTTTCCTGTAGGGCGCGTCGCTGATTGGATTCCCCAGGTATGTTTTCTGTTAGCATTTTTGTGTATGACATGTGTTCCTCCCTTTCCTGTAGGGCGCGTCGCTGATTGGATTCCCCAGGTATGTTTTCTGTTAGCATTTTTGTGTATGACATGTGTTCCTCCCTTTCCTGTAGGGCGCGTCGCTGATTGGATTCCCCAGGTATGTTTTCTGTTAGCATTTTTGTGTATGACATGTGTTCCTCCCTTTCCTGTAGGGCGCGTCGCTGATTGGATTCCCCAGGTATGTTTTCTGTTAGCATTTTGTGTATGACATGTGTTCCTCCCTTTCCTGTAGGGCGCGTCGCTGATTGGATTCCCCAGGTATGTTTTCTGTTAGCATTTTTGTGTATGACATGTGTTCCTCCCTTTCCTGTAGGGCGCGTCGCTGATTGGATTCCCCAGGTATGTTTTCTGTTAGCATTTTTGTGTATGACATGTGTTCCTCCCTTTCCTGTAGGGCGCGTCGCTGATTGGATTCCCCAGGTATGTTTTCTTTTAGCATTTTGTGTATGACATGTGTTCCTCCCTTTCCTGTAGGGCGCGTCGCTGATTGGATTCCCCAGGTATGTTTTCTGTTAGCATTTTTGTGTATGACATGTGTTCCTCCCTTTCCTGTAGGGCGCGTCGCTGATTGGATTCCCCAGGTATGTTTTCTGTTAGCATTTTTGTGTATGACATGTGTTCCTCCCTTTCCTGTAGGGCGCGTCGCTGATTGGATTCCCCAGGTATGTTTTCTGTTAGCATTGTTGTGTATGACATGTGTTCCTCCCTTTCCTGTAGGGCGCGTCGCTGATTGGATTCCCCAGGTATGTTTTCTGTTAGCATTGTTGTGTATGACATGTGTTCCTCCCTTTCCTCTAGGGCGCGTCGCTGATTGGATTCCCCAGGTATGTTTTCTGTTAGCATTGTTGTGTATGACATGTGTTCCTCCCTTTCCTGTAGGGCGCGTCGCTGATTGGATTCCCCAGGTATGTTTTCTGTTAGCATTTTTGTGTATGACATGTGTTCCTCCCTTTCCTGTAGGGCGCGTCGCTGATTGGATTTCCCAGGTATGTTTTCTGTTAGCATTTTTGTGTATGACATGTGTTCCTCCCTTTCCTGTAGGGCGCGTCCCTGATTGGATTCCCCAGGTATGTTTTCTGTTAGCATTTTTGTGTATGACATGTGTTCCTCCCTTTCCTGTAGGGCGCGTCGCTGATTGGATTCCCCAGGTATGTTTTCTGTTAGCATTTTTGTGTATGACATGTGTTCCTCCCTTTCCTGTAGGGCGCGTCCCTGATTGGATTCCCCAGGTATGTTTTCTGTTAGCATTTTTGTGTATGACATGTGTTCCTCCCTTTCCTGTAGGGCGCGTCGCTGATTGGATTCCCCAGGTATGTTTTCTGTTAGCATTTTTGTGTATGACATGTGTTCCTCCCTTTCCTGTAGGGCGCTTCGCTGATTGGATTCCCCAGGTATGTTTTCTGTTAGCATTTTGTGTATGACATGTGTTCCTCCCTTTCCTGTAGGGCGCGTCGCTGATTGGATTCCCCAGGTATGTTTTCTGTTAGCATTTTGTGTATGACATGTGTTCCTCCCTTTCTGTAGGGCGCGTCGCTGATTGGATTCCCCAGGTATGTTTTCTGTTAGCATTTTTGTGTATGACATGTGTTCCTCCCTTTCCTGTAGGGCGCGTCGCTGATTGGATTCCCCAGGTATGTTTTCTGTTAGCATTTTTGTGTATGACATGTGTTCCTCCCTTTCCTGTAGGGCGCGTCGCTGATTGGATTCCCCAGGTATGTTTTCTGTTAGCATTTTTGTGTATGACATGTGTTCCTCCCTTTCCTGTAGGGCGCGTCGCTGATTGGATTTCCCAGGTATGTTTTCTGTTAGCATTTTTGTGTATGACATGTGTTCCTCCCTTTCCTGTAGGGCGCGTCGCTGATTGGATTTCCCAGGTATGTTTTCTGTTAGCATTTTTGTGTATGACATGTGTTCCTCCCTTTCCTGTAGGGCGCGTCGCTGATTGGATTTCCCAGGTATGTTTTCTGTTAGCATTTTTGTGTATGACATGTGTTCCTCCCTTTCCTGTAGGGCGCGTCGCTGATTGGATTCCCCAGGTATGTTTTCTGTTAGCATTTTTGTGTATGACATGTGTTCCTCCCTTTCCTCTAGGGCGCGTCGCTGATTGGATTCCCCAGGTATGTTTTCTGTTAGCATTGTTGTGTATGACATGTGTTCCTCCCTTTCCTCTAGGGCGCGTCGCTGATTGGATTCCCCAGGTATGTTTTCTGTTAGCATTTTTGTGTATGACATGTGTTCCTCCCTTTCCTGTAGGGCGCGTCGCTGATTGGATTCCCCAGGTATGTTTTCTGTTAGCATTTTTGTGTATGACATGTGTTCCTCCCTTTCCTGTAGGGCGCGTCGCTGATTGGATTCCCCAGGTATGTTTTCTTTTAGCATTTTGTGTATGACATGTGTTCCTCCCTTTCCTGTAGGGCGCGTCGCTGATTGGATTCCCCAGGTATGTTTTCTGTTAGCATTTTTGTGTATGACATGTGTTCCTCCCTTTCCTGTAGGGCGCGTCGCTGATTGGATTCCCCAGGTATGTTTTCTTTTAGCATTTTGTGTATGACATGTGTTCCTCCCTTTCCTGTAGGGCGCGTCGCTGATTGGATTCCCCAGGTATGTTTTCTGTTAGCATTTTTGTGTATGACATGTGTTCCTCCCTTTCCTGTAGGGCGCGTCGCTGATTGGATTCCCCAGGTATGTTTTCTGTTAGCATTTTTGTGTATGACATGTGTTCCTCCCATTCCTGTAGGGCGCGTCGCTGATTGGATTCCCCAGGTATGTTTTCTGTTAGCATTTTTGTGTATGACATGTGTTCCTCCCTTTCCTGTAGGGCGCGTCGCTGATTGGATTCCCCAGGTATGTTTTCTGTTAGCATTTTTGTGTATGACATGTGTTCCTCCCTTTCCTCTAGGGCGCGTCGCTGATTGGATTCCCCAGGTATGTTTTCTGTTAGCATTTTTGTGTATGACATGTGTTCCTCCCTTTCCTGTAGGGCGCATCACTGATTGGATTCCCCAGGTATGTTTTCTGTTAGCATTTTTGTGTATGACATGTGTTCCTCCCTTTCCTGTAGGGCGCGTCGCTGATTGGATTCCCCAGGTATGTTTTCTGTTAGCATTTTTGTGTATGACATGTGTTCCTCCCTTTCCTGTAGGGCGCGTCGCTGATTGGATTCCCCAGGTATGTTTTCTGTTAGCATTTTTGTGTATGACATGTGTTCCTCCCTTTCCTGTAGGGCGCTTCGCTGATTGGATTCCCCAGGTATGTTTTCTGTTAGCATTTTGTGTATGACATGTGTTCCTCCCTTTCCTGTAGGGCGCGTCGCTGATTGGATTCCCCAGGTATGTTTTCTGTTAGCATTTTGTGTATGACATGTGTTCCTCCCTTTCTGTAGGGCGCGTCGCTGATTGGATTCCCCAGGTATGTTTTCTGTTAGCATTTTTGTGTATGACATGTGTTCCTCCCTTTCCTGTAGGGCGCGTCGCTGATTGGATTCCCCAGGTATGTTTTCTGTTAGCATTTTTGTGTATGACATGTGTTCCTCCCTTTCCTGTAGGGCGCGTCGCTGATTGGATTCCCCAGGTATGTTTTCTGTTAGCATTTTTGTGTATGACATGTGTTCCTCCCTTTCCTGTAGGGCGCGTCGCTGATTGGATTTCCCAGGTATGTTTTCTGTTAGCATTGTTGTGTATGACATGTGTTCCTCCCTTTCCTGTAGGGCGCGTCGCTGATTGGATTTCCCAGGTATGTTTTCTGTTAGCATTTTTGTGTATGACATGTGTTCCTCCCTTTCCTGTAGGGCGCGTCGCTGATTGGATTCCCCAGGTATGTTTTCTGTTAGCATTTTTGTGTATGACATGTGTTCCTCCCTTTCCTCTAGGGCGCGTCGCTGATTGGATTCCCCAGGTATGTTTTCTGTTAGCATTTTTGTGTATGACATGTGTTCCTCCCTTTCCTCTAGGGCGCGTCGCTGATTGGATTCCCCAGGTATGTTTTCTGTTAGCATTTTTGTGTATGACATGTGTTCCTCCCTTTCCTGTAGGGCGCGTCGCTGATTGGATTCCCCAGGTATGTTTTCTGTTAGCATTTTTGTGTATGACATGTGTTCCTCCCTTTCCTGTAGGGCGCGTCGCTGATTGGATTTCCCAGGTATGTTTTCTGTTAGCATTTTTGTGTATGACATGTGTTCCTCCCTTTCCTGTAGGGCGCGTCGCTGATTGGATTCCCCAGGTATGTTTTCTGTTAGCATTTTGTGTATGACATGTGTTCCTCCCTTTCCTGTAGGGCGCGTCGCTGATTGGATTCCCCAGGTATGTTTTCTGTTAGCATTTTTGTGTATGACATGTGTTCCTCCCTTTCCTGTAGGGCGCGTCGCTGATTGGATTCCCCAGGTATGTTTTCTGTTAGCATTTTTGTGTATGACATGTGTTCCTCCCTTTCCTGTAGGGCGCGTCGCTGATTGGATTCCCCAGGTATGTTTTCTTTTAGCATTTTGTGTATGACATGTGTTCCTCCCTTTCCTGTAGGGCGCGTCGCTGATTGGATTCCCCAGGTATGTTTTCTGTTAGCATTTTTGTGTATGACATGTGTTCCTCCCTTTCCTGTAGGGCGCGTCGCTGATTGGATTCCCCAGGTATGTTTTCTGTTAGCATTTTTGTGTATGACATGTGTTCCTCCCTTTCCTGTAGGGCGCGTCGCTGATTGGATTCCCCAGGTATGTTTTCTGTTAGCATTTTTGTGTATGACATGTGTTCCTCCCTTTCCTGTAGGGCGCGTCGCTGATTGGATTCCCCAGGTATGTTTTCTGTTAGCATTTTGTGTATGACATGTGTTCCTCCCTTTCCTGTAGGGCGCGTCGCTGATTGGATTCCCCAGGTATGTTTTCTGTTAGCATTTTTGTGTATGACATGTGTTCCTCCCTTTCCTGTAGGGCGCGTCGCTGATTGGATTCCCCAGGTATGTTTTCTGTTAGCATTTTTGTGTATGACATGTGTTCCTCCCTTTCCTGTAGGGCGCGTCGCTGATTGGATTCCCCAGGTATGTTTTCTGTTAGCATTTTTGTGTATGACATGTGTTCCTCCCTTTCCTGTAGGGCGCGTCGCTGATTGGATTCCCCAGGTATGTTTTCTGTTAGCATTTTTGTGTATGACATGTGTTCCTCCCTTTCCTGTAGGGCGCGTCGCTGATTGGATTCCCCAGGTATGTTTTCTGTTAGCATTTTTGTGTATGACATGTGTTCCTCCCTTTCCTGTAGGGCGCGTCGCTGATTGGATTCCCCAGGTATGTTTTCTGTTAGCATTTTTGTGTATGACATGTGTTCCTCCCTTTCCTGTAGGGCGCGTCGCTGATTGGATTCCCCAGGTATGTTTTCTGTTAGCATTTTTGTGTATGACATGTGTTCCTCCCTTTCCTCTAGGGCGCGTCGCTGATTGGATTCCCCAGGTATGTTTTCTGTTAGCATTTTTGTGTATGACATGTGTTCCTCCCTTTCCTGTAGGGCGCTTCGCTGATTGGATTCCCCAGGTATGTTTTCTGTTAGCATTTTTGTGTATGACATGTGTTCCTCCCTTTCCTCTAGGGCGCGTCGCTGATTGGATTCCCCAGGTATGTTTTCTGTTAGCATTTTTGTGTATGACATGTGTTCCTCCCTTTCCTCTAGGGCGCGTCGCTGATTGGATTCCCCAGGTATGTTTTCTGTTAGCATTTTTGTGTATGACATGTGTTCCTCCCTTTCCTGTAGGGCGCGTCGCTGATTGGATTCCCCAGGTATGTTTTCTGTTAGCATTTTTGTGTATGACATGTGTTCCTCCCTTTCCTGTAGGGCGCGTCGCTGATTGGATTCCCCAGGTATGTTTTCTGTTAGCATTTTTGTGTATGACATGTGTTCCTCCCTTTCCTGTAGGGCGCGTCACTGATTGGATTCCCCAGGTATGTTTTCTTTTAGCATTTTGTGTATGACATGTGTTCCTCCCTTTCCTGTAGGGCGCGTCGCTGATTGGATTCCCCAGGTATGTTTTCTGTTAGCATTTTTGTGTATGACATGTGTTCCTCCCTTTCCTGTAGGGCGCGTCGCTGATTGGATTCCCCAGGTATGTTTTCTGTTAGCATTTTTGTGTATGACATGTGTTCCTCCCTTTCCTGTAGGGCGCGTCGCTGATTGGATTCCCCAGGTATGTTTTCTGTTAGCATTTTTGTGTATGACATGTGTTCCTCCCTTTCCTGTAGGGGGCGTCGCTGATTGGATTCCCCAGGTATGTTTTCTGTTAGCATTTTTGTGTATGACATGTGTTCCTCCCTTTCCTGTAGGGCGCGTCGCTGATTGGATTCCCCAGGTATGTTTTCTGTTAGCATTTTTGTGTATGACATGTGTTCCTCCCTTTCCTGTAGGGCGCGTCGCTGATTGGATTCCCCAGGTATGTTTTCTGTTAGCATTTTTGTGTATGACATGTGTTCCTCCCTTTCCTGTAGGGCGCGTCGCTGATTGGATTCCCCAGGTATGTTTTCTGTTAGCATTTTGTGTATGACATGTGTTCCTCCCTTTCCTGTAGGGCGCGTCGCTGATTGGATTCCCCAGGTATGTTTTCTGTTAGCATTTTTGTGTATGACATGTGTTCCTCCCTTTCCTGTAGGGCGCGTCGCTGATTGGATTCCCCAGGTATGTTTTCTGTTAGCATTTTTGTGTATGACATGTGTTCCTCCCTTTCCTGTAGGGCGCGTCGCTGATTGGATTCCCCAGGTATGTTTTCTGTTAGCATTTTTGTGTATGACATGTGTTCCTCCCTTTCCTGTAGGGCGCGTCGCTGATTGGATTCCCCAGGTATGTTTTCTGTTAGCATTTTTGTGTATGACATGTGTTCCTCCCTTTCCTGTAGGGCGCGTCGCTGATTGGATTCCCCAGGTATGTTTTCTGTTAGCATTTTTGTGTATGACATGTGTTCCTCCCTTTCCTGTAGGGCGCGTCGCTGATTGGATTCCCCAGGTATGTTTTCTGTTAGCATTTTTGTGTATGACATGTGTTCATCCCTTTCCTGTAGGGCGCGTCGCTGATTGGATTCCCCAGGTATGTTTTCTGTTAGCATTTTTGTGTATGACATGTGTTCCTCCCTTTCCTGTAGGGCGCGTCGCTGATTGGATTCCCCAGGTATGTTTTCTGTTAGCATTTTTGTGTATGACATGTGTTCCTCCCTTTCCTGTAGGGCGCGTCACTGATTGGATTCCCCAGGTATGTTTTCTTTTAGCATTTTGTGTATGACATGTGTTCCTCCCTTTCCTGTAGGGCGCGTCGCTGATTGGATTCCCCAGGTATGTTTTCTGTTAGCATTTTTGTGTATGACATGTGTTCCTCCCTTTCCTGTAGGGCGCGTCGCTGATTGGATTCCCCAGGTATGTTTTCTGTTAGCATTTTTGTGTATGACATGTGTTCCTCCCTTTCCTGTAGGGCGCGTCGCTGATTGGATTCCCCAGGTATGTTTTCTGTTAGCATTTTTGTGTATGACATGTGTTCCTCCCTTTCCTGTAGGGCGCGTCGCTGATTGGATTCCCCAGGTATGTTTTCTGTTAGCATTTTTGTGTATGACATGTGTTCCTCCCTTTCCTGTAGGGCGCGTCGCTGATTGGATTCCCCAGGTATGTTTTCTGTTAGCATTTTTGTGTATGACATGTGTTCCTCCCTTTCCTGTAGGGCGCGTCGCTGATTGGATTCCCCAGGTATGTTTTCTGTTAGCATTTTTGTGTATGACATGTGTTCCTCCCTTTCCTGTAGGGCGCGTCGCTGATTGGATTCCCCAGGTATGTTTTCTGTTAGCATTTTGTGTATGACATGTGTTCCTCCCTTTCCTGTAGGGCGCGTCGCTGATTGGATTCCCCAGGTATGTTTTCTGTTAGCATTTTTGTGTATGACATGTGTTCCTCCCTTTCCTGTAGGGCGCGTCGCTGATTGGATTCCCCAGGTATGTTTTCTGTTAGCATTTTTGTGTATGACATGTGTTCCTCCCTTTCCTCTAGGGCGCGTCGCTGATTGGATTCCCCAGGTATGTTTTCTGTTAGCATTGTTGTGTATGACATGTGTTCCTCCCTTTCCTCTAGGGCGCGTCGCTGATTGGATTCCCCAGGTATGTTTTCTGTTAGCATTGTTGTGTATGACATGTGTTCCTCCCTTTCCTGTAGGGCGCGTCGCTGATTGGATTCCCCAGGTATGTTTTCTGTTAGCATTTTTGTGTATGACATGTGTTCCTCCCTTTCCTCTAGGGCGCGTCGCTGATTGGATTCCCCAGGTATGTTTTCTGTTAGCATTTTTGTGTATGACATGTGTTCCTCCCTTTCCTCTAGGGCGCGTCGCTGATTGGATTCCCCAGGTATGTTTTCTGTTAGCATTTTTGTGTATGACATGTGTTCCTCCCTTTCCTCTAGGGCGCGTCGCTGATTGGATTCCCCAGGTATGTTTTCTGTTAGCATTGTTGTGTATGACATGTGTTCCTCCCTTTCCTCTAGGGCGCGTCGCTGATTGGATTCCCCAGGTATGTTTTCTGTTAGCATTGTTGTGTATGACATGTGTTCCTCCCTTTCCTCTAGGGCGCGTCGCTGATTGGATTCCCCAGGTATGTTTTCTGTTAGCATTTTTGTGTATGACATGTGTTCCTCCCTTTCCTCTAGGGCGCGTCGCTGATTGGATTCCCCAGGTATGTTTTCTGTTAGCATTTTTGTGTATGACATGTGTTCCTCCCTTTCCTCTAGGGCGCGTCGCTGATTGGATTCCCCAGGTATGTTTTCTGTTAGCATTTTTGTGTATGACATGTGTTCCTCCCTTTCCTCTAGGGCGCGTCGCTGATTGGATTCCCCAGGTATGTTTTCTGTTAGCATTTTTGTGTATGACATGTGTTCCTCCCTTTCCTGTAGGGCACGTCGCTGATTGGATTCCCCAGGTATGTTTTCTGTTAGCATTTTTGTGTATGACATGTGTTCCTCCCTTTCCTCTAGGGCGCGTCGCTGATTGGACTCCCCAGGTATGTTTTCTGTTAGCATTTTTGTGTATGACATGTGTTCCTCCCTTTCCTCTAGGGCGCGTCGCTGATTGGACTCCCCAGGTATGTTTTCTGTTAGCATTTTTGTGTATGACATGTGTTCCTCCCTTTCCTCTAGGGCGCGTCGCTGATTGGACTCCCCAGGTATGTTTTCTGTTAGCATTTTTGTGTATGACATGTGTTCCTCCCTTTCCTCTAGGGCGCGTCGCTGATTGGATTCCCCAGGTATGTTTTCTGTTAGCATTTTTGTGTATGACATGTGTTCCTCCCTTTCCTGTAGGGAACTTTTTCTCCTTTCTCCCAGCCTTCCTCTCCTTTCTCCTACCCCCTTTCTCCCTGTCTCCCTTACCCCTGTCCTCTCCCTCCTTTATGTTGCCTATGACTCATGAATGGGATTTTTTTGTCTGTTTTTTCCTGTAAAAACCTTGTTTTCTTTAATCCCGTGCAAATTTTTTTTTTCCCTAACAAATTATATAAAAAAAAAATAGGTACGGCATGCCGTACCAACGACAGCCGGCTGCTACGCCCCCGTAAATCCAAACCATAGAAACGCAGGTTAATTTGTGAAAATACGGTGATTTTTTTGTGACACTTTTTGTGAAAATTCTTAAGTTTAATTGCCAAAAAAACGCTTCTTGCAAAATAGAAATATAAAATTCTTTTGGAAAATAATACGGGATATAATTTGTTGAAAACACATAGTACAACAGTCTTTGAAAATCAGACAGAAAATGGTTTTTGGAATGGAATAAACAAAAAAGAATAATACAATTGTCCTTGAACTTGGTTATTTTGGCACACAAGTGTAACCAGTTTTTGGAATATTATTGGACTGTACAGAAAATAGGGTTTTGGAAGCTTGTCAAAAATAGATTGCCGATACTGTAATCTTATAAATACAGTTTACACAGGACTTCTTCCTTCTACAGTGTACAATTTCAAGGTGGAACTTTTATAACGCACCAAGTGTTTTACATCTAGATGATGCATGCATGTTCTCAGATTATTTTTTTATTATATCATTTTTCACGAAAGACAGAATGTTAATTGAACTTACATTTAATGCTGTGTGTAAGGTATGTCTGCAACTATGCAACACTACGGTACCCAAACGCTTACATCATACAGAGAATATACCGTACATTAAAGACATGTATTATTTTATCTTTCACTTTAACAATTGCATGATGGGATGTTTTTGTAACCTTTTTTATGGCTGCATTAGATCTAGAAATGTGTCTTCTTTCTTTTTTTTTTTAGATACAACGTTAACAATTTCAAAATGTATTGTATGGTCCTGAACATGCGTTAAATATTTGCCACCAGACATTTTGCACCTCAAATCAATCAATTCAAATTGTACTTGAAAATCACTGTTCACCAAATGAAATTTTGAAAGCTGAATCTCAGACTACACCCTGTTAGTTGGAAATAAAACTAAATCAGTTAGAATTAATAGGAAATTTACGAAACCAGACAGGGAAAATAAAAAAAAACGTTACTCTATATACTAAGTAATGTCAGAGACATATACTGTATTATATGTCTCTGGTAATGTAATCCTTTTTCTGCCAAATTCTATGCATATTGGTCAACTTTGAAGCAATTTATCTAAAAAAGAAATAAGGATGGTGACATGTGTTCATATTCCTTTCTCCTGTCTCTTCTCTCCTTCTCTCCTTCCTCCCACCCCTTCTCTCCCTTCGCCCACCCGCTCTCCTTTTTCCTTCCGCCTCTCTCCCTTCTCCCGCCCCTCTCTCTCGTGCTCCCAAAACCCTGTCCAGGCCCTCGTTGATGGTTTTCTGAAACTGAAGAAGAAGCTAGACGACCGTTGTTGTGGACCGCAATGATACTTTGACGGTAGGGGATGAGATGATTTGTTCTGTGTAAAAGTTAAAATATTTAGTTTCGTATTTGATAAAGACTTAGAAGAGTAAGTTCCAAATTTTAAGTGCCAGTCTGCCTAAGAAACAATATAAGTCAACGTGTATCATCAGTACAGAGGATATAGGTACTAACCAATCGGGCGTGATCGATTTTGACACTACACGGAAACGAAATTTTTGTTTTGCTTTATCAATATTTATCAATATTCAGTGTGACTAGTCTGTCACTCTGTGTACATTTTTCAACATTTGAAATTCCTGCTCCCAATTAATTTTGCATCGAAATTGGATATTTGTCCATGCTTACTATTCATATTTTACGAAATGGATACTTATCGTCGTGTCATATGTTTTCGTATGTCATATGTTTTCGTATCAACCACATTTCGTCGGTTTCGGCTGCATACGCGTACATTGTGGCGTGTTTTTCGGTTTCAATATTTAGAACAACAACACCACTACAACTTGACATATTTAAAACATATTCAACGTCGCTTTTTAAAGACGTTAGAACAAATTAAATAAAACTGACCTATTTAGCCATTTTTATTTAATGTCAAAAATATGCATCACTAGAATAGCTATAGTAAAAAATTCTGAAGGGTTAAAATAAAGTCCAGATATGTTTTTTGCAAGTCAGATACCGGATCTTCAAGACATATGACTGTCATGTGTTTTTTGGACCGTTTTAATTACAAACCAGCGAGTTAAAATTAGTAGGGTTCTTATATCCTACCGTAGTCTAAGATCGTTCATCTTGTCAGTTCGTTAGGTATTTGTGTTTGAACTTAACACACGGGGAAACTCCGCATTGATGTCACTACGGTACTTCTGGCGTAGAAAAACAGTGCAAAATACGTTTTTTCTGCACTTTTGAATAAAAAAACATTTCTAAAGGTAAGTTTTCATTGTTGTTCTCAATTATTGCCAAAAAATGCCAATTTTCTAATGCCCGTTTCAATCCCAACTTCCGAATATTTAAAAACATTCTAGAACTTCACAAAATCCCATTTCCGACCTCCATTGCTTTGTGTACATTCCATTCAGCGTCATCAATCTTGTGGCAGGCAATATAGGTCAAGCAAAACGTATTTCTAGGAATTTAAAAATGACATGCTCCTAATTACCTCTTTCTCGATTTTCCCGCGAAAAAAGCTCAACCAAAATGAAAGGAAAACTATATGAAAAAACGATGCCCATGCCATAATTTTGAACAGGCATATAGAGTTGGTTAATAAAAAACCATTTACATTTATTTTTCATAGAATTTTCTTTTTATTCATTAAAAAAAGATCGATATTCTGACCATCATGACTGTATGTAAATATTCATACAAAATTCCCTTGATGTCAAAAGGGATGGCAAAAAAAAGAGTTTTCCTGTTGAATAAAACCCAGAACTATTGCAAACTATTTTGAAGCAATATCCCAGAAAGAAATAACGTAATTGCTGTAGACTGAAAAATCCCCTAATTGACAGTAGAGCAATTTGATTGGATATAACGAACTGACATCACGTGATTTTGACGCCATTGAAATTTTAATGTAAACAAACAAGGTCAGAAGGTTCCGTATGGGACATCATTGTACATTTAGTTACTGACAAACAATTACGAGTTATCAAGCTGGCCAATGCATGGTTATAAAAAATTAAAGCTAAGTCTACAGAAAAAAAAAGAAAAAAATAGCCTTAGTATAACGACTTATCATTACACCTGGATATAAAATGGTTGTTCAAAATCTAATTATTCAATATTTCATTTATAATTTTTTTGTATACATCCTTGATTCATGAAGATGAAACCGTCTTGACTTTTTATATTTAATCCTAAATTTTGAAAACTGCATTTTATTTTAGAAAAAATAATGTATTTTGTACAAACCAGGTGCCAATCTGAAATTAATCAAAATCTTAAAATTTCTGCACACAATTTACCAACCTAAAACTATTTACTAGTAATGTTTAGTACTGAAAAGTATTTATTTACTTTTTTTATGATTCAAGCGATCATTAGAGCCACGACTTTAGAAAATATTAATTTCCGGATTTTGTAGTCATTTCCTGTCCGTGTACTGATCCAATTTTTATTTCATACGAAAACATATGACGCCGTTTTTTTGACATACAAAAATCGCAAAGTAATCGGAAACAGTAAAAAATCGTAGTAAGCATTGAAAAAAAATCTAGATACCTTAAATCAATCTACAGGACATGCTTTTTAAATTTGAGTAAACACTGGAATAAAAACTGAAAACTGTAAGCAGTGAAAATTGTTATTAGTACCAAAACACATTACACGATGATATAATATATTGTATTTGCCAATTTTAAAAAGATGATGTTTTAATGACGTCGAATGGTGACGTTTTCGTACATTTTGTTTTTTTCAGTAGACAGTCCATCTGTTGATAAATACTGTGAAGGTTTTGTGTATAACTAAATATGTTTACCTATGTTGAAAGACGGGCATAGTATCGAATCATAAAAATACAACTTGTTTAGTCTCTAGGAAATCTTGTAAGATTTATATTGCCTTTTTTTGTAAAATAGGTGCAATTTGAGTACTCGGTGCACTTTGGGTACCCTTATGTTATATCAACTTTGCATATTTCTTAAACATCCATTAGATTGACCATTCAAACAAAAATCTAACTGACAAACGTCGACCGTCGAAACAGAATTGCCTCCATACGGAAACAATTGCATGACGTTATGCATTGTTACGCTTCCTTTGTGACGTTTTCCGTTGAAATTTGAATTCAAGGGCTTTTCTCTTGGCACTCAACGGTAGTTTACCCCAAAAACCCGTGGCACTCTAAGGGTTAAAGGTAAAGAGATTGAAAGTGCAAAATTATATTGATATCTTGGAATCACATTTACATCTAGTGGTATTTTTAAGCAGTGTATAGATGAATTATACAACAAATCTTTAAAAGCATGTTTTAAGCTACAGAGATGCTTATTATTTGATGCATTTATATGTTGTTAACAGTTACTTAGCTCTAATGTAAATACATAGTATTCTTGTATCGATTATATTCAGAGAATTTTGAATTACCAAATTTTGACCAATTTTATTTAATTAATATAAATAAATGAATAGAGGGCAAACGAACTCAGGGCGAATGGGCTATCAGGGCGAACAAACTCAGTGCGAACGAACGTAGGGCGAACGATCCCGATACCATCAGAAACCTACATGTGATTACTCATTCCTTGAAACTTTTTGGGTAATAAACAAGTATGAAAATAAAGTTTTTGTGTACGGTGTACAGCGCCTTAACTCTCTACCAGAGGAAGGATGTACATGTACATGTACTTCTCTTGAACTGAATTTTAATGTGCGTATTGTTATGTGTTTACTTTTCTACATTGGTTAGAGGTATAGGGGGAGGGTTGAGATCTCACAAAGATGTTTTACCCCGCCGCATTTTTGCGCCTGTCCCAAGTCAGGAGCCTCTGGCCTTTGTTAGTCTTGTATTCTTTTAATTTTAGTTTCTTGTGTACAATTTGGAAATTAGTATAGCGTTCATTATCACTGAACTAGTATATATTTGTTTAGGGGCCAGCTGAAGGATGCCTCTGGGTGCGGGAATTTCTCGCTACATTGAAGACCTGTTGGTGACCTTCTGCTGTTGTTTTTTTATTTGGTCGGGTTGTTGTCTCTTTGACACATTCCCCATTTCCATTCTCAATTTTATTGTGGTTAGTCCAAATAATTATGATGTCCTGAAAGGCTATTATAATTTTTTTCTTTCGAAGTAAAGGCGTCAAAGAAAAAAAATTATAATAGCCTTTCAAGATGTCATAATTATTTGAACTAGTATGTGGTCAGCTAAAGACCGTACACAATGTTCACTTCTTTTCGGAATGAAATATCGAAAAAAAACATATTGATTAATCTACCAGAGTAAAAAGTTTATCTGTTAAACTGATAGAAATTACATGTTTCAAAAAAAAAATGCCTGTGGTTTCAGGTTTATTGAACATTTATAATATTTTTTTCAATCTAAATAGATAATAATTTAATCATAAAAAGTTTGTTTTTAAAAAAAAAGTATTGTTCGTATGAAAATTTGCTTCTTTCAGTTTTTGTTAAGTTATAGAATACTTTTAAGAAGGCCTTTATATTAAAAATCACAATTTTTAGAGGTTTTTTTTATCAATTTTTTTTAGGGAAATTGGAATAATGTTGAAGTTTTTGAGAAATCAACTTTTATTAATGTTTGAATCAGTGTTTACATTCAACAGTTTGAAAATATAATACATTCAAACTCATATACAGTTTTAATATTAATAGTAAACATGTTATTTCCATCAATTAAGCAGATACATTTTTTGCTCAGGTAAATTAATCAATGAGTGATAGATTTCTCTTAAAAGAAATTTAAAGGTCTGAGTGAATAAACTATACAGAGAACAATACCTGTTGTATTTGTTAGATGGACAATAGAACTGCCAAAAGTTTAAATGGACAGGTAACTTGCAGGTGAATCTATGGAAAGGTTCAATAGGGTGCGCAATAATATGTTGTTACTGACAACTAAATGAAGGTCAAGTTCAAAAATGGCGATTTTGACCTTTACCGTTCAGGAGTTATGGTTCTTGAAAGATTGAAAAATGGAGACATGGTCGGACCATATGAGTATACGCATACAGTCCAGCTGGCAATACATGTTATTGAATCAAATGGGTTAAATTTAAAGAAACATTTATCGAAATTTTTATTTTTTGTTTTACAAATTGTTATTACAATTAGATGGATAAAATGAACAATTGAAATTAAATATTTGTTGAACTGTACATCTGAATCCTATTTTTGCACTCTCGCACTCTTGCTAGCACATGAAACGTATATTTTTTTTTTCATTTACATGTTTGCAGTTCATGCATGTTCCTAAGCTTTGCATTTTTTTTTTGTAATATTCCAAAACAATTGTCCTCCCACATTATGCTTACTTCCGATATCATGGTTTCATCTTCAGTGAGCATAATTTAATACAGAAAAAAAATATAATGTATGACATCAACATGCTAATTATAAGAGATTAACAGATTTAATTAGCGTGCTTTTTTTAAGTAATAAAAATATTAATTTTAGAGTTAAGCTGTGTTGATCTATTATATGCACTTGTATCTAATAAACTTGACTAACCTCTTGAAATTAGTCAGACCGTACGCGTACGGTCCAAATACTCATACGGTCTGGAACATATAGTGGGATCTAGGGAACTCTTGAGACTTAGGCCACAAACTTAATTCATAGCCTTGATAACCATTTTTTTTTTATCAAATTTATACATTTTTGATTAACCATGAATTATCATAAATTAGACAAGGCTTTAAAGGGATAAACTTATATTAGTTATTAAAAGAATGTTACTAATATATGAGATCCTTGGGAATTACTGGGAAGCTTGCACAGAATCTTATTACTTGCTATGGTCATTATTTCTTACAATAAATTAAAATACATTGTAATTACATGATGTATGTCTGAGCAAATGCTTTGGAGTAATAAACATCACTGGTAATAAACTGACTACCATAACTGGAATTAAGACTATCCCAATATGCAGGGCAATGCCAGATATATGTAAAATCTTAAGTCATAATATCAAATGTAGCATGTTTTTGTCAATAGCTACTCAGCTGCAAGGTTTTTGAATATCATTACATTATATTTGAATCGTAATGGTGCACTGGAATTGTTTAAGCACTTTGAAAATTGCTTTTGAAAAATTTGGGATGATAATCATAACTCAGAAAAGAGATAATTAATTGTAATTATGGTATTAAAAAATGAGAAAATAATCGTATCTGGATAGTGTTTTAATTTGATATTGACAATAAAAACGTATACATGTATCTGATAGCATATGATGAAATTATGGTAATGAATTTATCACAAAAACGTTCCAACATATTAGGACATTTCTTTATGTGCATATATTAGTATTTATAATTGTAATGAAAACAGCTACATACTAGTATTTATAAAATTGGAAGGGTGAACAAGCTTCAAGAAATTTGGAAATGGGGAAAACACAAATTATGTTAAAATACAAAAAACTCCCAAGAACTAGGAATGTCACAAAATAGAGCAAAGAGGCAATTTTAAAGGAAGTTATGATATATGACAATAATTGTCGGGCGAAATGCATGTGTCACCCTACATCAGATTTGTGATTAAGACTGTTAAAAAACATAGTTTTATCCTGAATAAATATTGTTTTAATTCATTTATGCATGCAGGTGGCTATATGTGCCATTTCTCCCGCCGGAAAGCCACTTCTGATTCAATTCTAGCCCATACCCTATTATGCCATAATGAAGTAGGAAAAAGGTTAAGAATTGGCCAGACACAGTTTGACGAGAAATTAGGAACTACAGTTTTCTTGTCACTTCCTTTTTCTTGGTTTAATTTACAACTAATGAGCTATGAAGAACAAGGCACGACTGTTAAAATAAACACAACTGACAAATAGATTACTTTCAAACAAAAACAAGTTGACGCCCACAATTATATAACAAAAGAAGTGGTTTAACTCAAACAAGAATAAATGATGAGACAACTTTACTTAATATAATTGTAAGAATAAACTGGTAACTATTCTAGATCCTTTACAATCTACACTATTTAAAGAAACGTCCTAAAATACACGAGTATTTGATCAAAACAATGGAATTTAATTTTTGAAATCATATATTATATCAGTATAAAACAGAAAAAAAGTGAATCCACGGGAAAAAATATGAACGGCTATTTTAACCAGAATTATACATTTCACTCCAAAATTAAAATATATATGCATTTTTATTCAAATATGAGGAAAAGGGCAATATAAACTCTCATATCAACCAATAACAGTATCAACTGTTTAACCCAATAATAAAGTTATAAATTAAAGTTATTGTCAGATGGAAACTTTTGTTTATTTCGCGCAGTATTTAAGTATAAACGTGATATTAGAGGCAAAACATATGGCATATTAAAATGTGGTACTGTACATGTCATGTATACGGGACCTTCATTTTGAACAATGAATTGAAAAGATTGCACTTTTGTGATATGGGATATTGCTAGTCCCCCAAACCCTTTTCCCCCCAAAAAAACTTGAAACTCCTAAACACGCACACAATATTGAAACTTTGAAAGAAATAAAGATATCTATTACCACAAGAACTAACTTGACAGTTGCTTCATTTTCCATATCTTTAACAGGTACATAACGGTAGGTATAGTGTGGTTAGAATCAGGGTTTTTGAGTGATTCAGTCCATTTTTTAGCTCACCTGACCTGAAAGGTCAAGTGAGCTTTTCTCATCACTTTGCATCCGTCGTCCTGCGTCCGTCATCCGTAAACTTTTACAAAAATCTTCTCCTCTGAAACTACTGGGCCAAATTCTACCAAACTTGGCCACAATCATCCTTGGGGTATCTAGTTTACAAAATGTGTGGGGTGACCTGTCAAACCAACTAAGATGGCTGCCATGGCTAAAAATAGAACATAGGGGTAAAATGCAGTTTTTGGCTTATAACTCAAAACCAAAGCATTTAGAGCAAATCTGACATGGTGTAATATTGTTGATCAGGTCAAGATCTATCTGCCATGAAATTTTCAGACGAATCAGACAACTTGTTGTTGGGTTGCTGTCCCTTAAATGGTTATTTTAAGGAAATTTTGCAGTTTTTGGTTATTATCTTGAATACTATTATAGATAGAGATAAGAGCAATAATGTTCAGCAAAGTAAGACCTACAAATAAGTCAGCATGATCAAAATTGTCAGTCGACCCCTTAAGGAGTTATTGCCCTTTATAGTCAATTTTTAATAACTTTTCTAAAAATCTTCTTCTCTGAAACTGCTTTTCCAAACTTGTCCACAATTATCATTGTGGTTTATAGTTTAAAAAATGTGTCCGATGACCCAGCCTACCACACAAAATGGCCGACATGGCTAATTAATTAGAACATCGTGGTAAAATGCAGTTTTTGCTTTATATCTTTGAAACTAAGACATTTAGGGCAAATCTTTCAAGATTAAAATGTCCATCAGAATAAGATATATCCCCTCACAAATTTTCAGTTGAATCGGACAACCTGTTGTTGGGTTGCTGTCCTAAAATTGGTTATTTTAAGGAAATTTTGCATTTTTTTGTTATTATCTTGAAGACTATTATAGATAGAGATTAACTGTAAACAGCAATAATGTTCAGCAAAGTAAGATCTACAAATTAGTCAGCATGATCAAAATTGTCAGAGGACCCCTTAAGGAGTTATTGCCCTTTATAGTCAATATTTTTGTAACTTGTATAAAAATCTTTTCTAAAACTACTTGGCCAAATTTAACCAAACTTGGCCACAATCATAATCTATTTAAAAAAAAGTGTCTAATGACCTTGCCTACCAACGAAGATGGCCGACATCAGTAAACACATTAACAGGTGAGCGACACAGGCTCTTGAGAGCCTCTAGTTTTAGTGTAGTTCGGGCTTTTTCGAGTGATAAAACATGTGATAAGTTCAACTAACTGCTATTTCATAATTATAATAGTTTTTCCACATGTCACACCGTATATTTTTAGCTCACCTGGCCCAAAGGGTAAAGTGAGCTTTTCCAATCACTTGGCGTCCATTATCTGTCGTCTGTCATCCGACGTCGTTAATTTTTACAAAAATCTTCTCGTCTGAAACTTTTGGGCCAAATTATACCAAACTTGGCCACAATCGTCAGTGGGGTATCCAGTTTAAAAAATGTGTCAGGTGACCCGGCCAACCAACCAAGATGGCCTCCATGGCTAAAAATAGAACATAGGTGTGAAATGCAGTTTTTGACTTATAACTCAAAAACAAAGCATTAAGAGTAAATCTGACTGTGTAAAATTGTTTAACAGGTCAATTTCTATCTGCCCTGAAAAGAAATTTTCAGATGAATCGGAAAACCTGTTGTTGGGTTGCTGCCCCTGAATTAGTAATTTTAAGGAAATTTTGCTTTTTTTGGTTATTACATGTACATGTATCTTGAATATTATTATAGATAGAGATGAACTGTAAACAGCAATAATGTTCAGCAAAATAAGATTTGCAAATAAGTCAATATGACCGAAATGGTCAATTGACCCCTTTAGAAGTCATTGCCCTTTATAGCCAATTTTTAACCATTTTTCGTAAATCTTATTAATCTTTTACAAAAATCTTTTCCACTGAAACTACTGGGCCAAATCAAACCAAACTTGGCCATAATCATCTTTGGGGTATGTAGTTAAAAAAAATGTGTCCATTGACCCGGTTATCCAACCAAGATGGCCGCCATGGCTAGAAATAGAACATAGGGGTAAAATTCAGTTTTTGGCTTATAACTCAAAAACCAAAGTCTTTAGACCAAATCTGACTGTAGTTAAATTGTTTATCAGGTCAAGATCTACCTGCCTTGAAATTTTCAGATGAATAAGACAACCCTTTGTTGGGTTGCTGCCCCTGAATTGGTAATTTTAAGGAAATTTTGCTGTTTTTGGTTATCATCTTGAATATTATTATAGATAGAGATAAACTGTAAACAGCAATAATGTACACCAGTGAGATTTAAAATAGGTCAACATGACCGAAATGGTCAATTGACCCTTTTAGGAGTTATTGCCTTTTATAGTCATTTTTTAGCCTTTTTTCGTAAATCTTAGTTATCTTTTACAAAAATCTTCTCCTCTGCAGCTACTGGGCCAAAATAATTCAAACTGGGCCACAATCATCTTTGTTGTACCTTGTTTAAGAAATGTGTGGTGTGACCCGGCCAACCAACAAAGATGGCCACCACAGCTAAAAATAGAACATAGGGGTAAAATGCAGTTTTTGGCTTATAACTCAAAAACCAAAGCATTTAGAGCAAATCTGACAATGGGTGAAATTGTTTATCACGTCAGTATCTATCTGCCCTGAAAATTTCAGATTGATCAGACAACCTGCTCCTGAATTGGTAATTTTAAGGAAATTTTGCGTTTTTTTGTTATTATTTTGAATATAATTATAGATAAAGATAAACTGTAAACAGCAACAATGTACAGCACAGTAAGACTTTAAAATAAGTCAACTTGACCAAAATGGTCAATTAACCCCCTAAGGAGTTATTGTCCTTTTTAACTGGATTTTTGTGACAAAAATGTCAGTTATTGATTTGGGGATGCTCGGCGGCCGGGCGGTTGGTCGGGCGGGCGGTATTCAAATATTGTCGGTGCATTAACTGGTGAACCGTTAAACCAAAGCTTTTAAAATTTTAATATGTTGTTACTGACAACTAAATGAAGGTCAAGTTCAATAATTGCGATTTTGACTTTCACCGTTCAGTAGTTATGGTTCTTGAAAGATTGAAAAATAATGTTTCCTGTCATGTCTGTGCATTTACGCATGAACTGTTCTACCAAAGCTTCCCAAATTTTAATATGTTGTTACTGGTGACAAATGGAGGTCAATTAAAATAATGACGATTTTGACTTTTACCGTTTAGGAGTTGTGGTTCTTGAAAGATTGAAAAATGGTGTTTTCAGTCATGTCCGTGCATTTTCTTATGAACCATTCAACCAAAGCTTTTCAAATTCTAATATGTTGTTACTGATGACAAAATAGAGGTCAAGTTCAATAATGATGATTTTGACTTTTACCATTCAGTAGTTATATATATGGTTCTTGAAAGATCATAAAATGGCGTTTCCAGTCGTGTTCGTGCATTTACTAATGAACTGTTATACCAAAGCTTCCCAAATTTTAATATGTTGTTACTGATGACTAAATGGAGGTCAAGTTCAATAATGACGATTTTGACTTTTACCGTTCAGGAGTTATGGTTCTTGAAAGATTGAAAAATGGTGTTTCCAGTCGTGTCCATGCATTTTCTCATGAACCATTCAACCAAAGCTTTTCAAATTTTAATATGTTGATACTGATGACAAAATAGAGGTCAAATTTGATATTGACGATTTTCACTTTCACCAATCATCAGTCATGTCAGTAATGGTTCTTGTGATATTGCCAGGACACAAATGAATGTTAATAAATCCGGTTTGCTGTTGTTGTGACAGCCTCTTGTTACTAACATTTTCCACTGAAACTACTCAGCCAAGTTCATTATAGATAGAGATAATCTAAGCAGCAAGAATGTTCAGTAAGGTAAGATGTACAAACACATCACCATCACCAAAATGAAATTTTGTCATGAATCTATATGCGCCCTTTGTTTAATATTCACATAGACCAAGGTGAGTGAGCCTCTAGTTTGGTGATGATTCAAATTTTTATTTTGATTTATCATTTTTTTGTAAAAAAAAGATGTTTTTTTCACAAGTCAGACTGTATCTCAGAAACTATTTATGATTATTGCATAAATTTTACACAGAAGACGGAAGGGGTATCATACGCTCATGGGGCAGTTGTTTATTTAACAGATAGGTAATGCAAAAAGTGAAAAAATAACTTTTCAATTTTGGAATATGACTGATTGCAGAAAAGTATAAAGGAAGAAGAACGTGAACAGATGTAGTATTTTATGTAGATAAAAGAACTTATATTAAAGGTGTTATAATAAATAATGGTATGGAATATCCAATTTGCAGGTATAACCTATCATGTATCATTGATAAGTTAATTTTTGTCATATATATATTTAAAAAGGAACAGTCTATACTAACTATAGGCTGTCCCTGATTTAAGGGGTCAAAAACAAATCAGGTGGAGCACACCTGATAATAAATGGCAAATTATGACGGTGTGCTATATTTTTATGCCCAAGCCATCTATACGTCTCAAAGTTGGTTTCTGTACTCTAACTTCACTTTGCCTCAACCAAATGATATGAAACCTATTCACAATGCTTATTACCACAAAACACAGATCAAGTTTGAATTTGTTGGCGTCAATTACCGTTCTGGAGATATATGCCTTTACAAATGAAAAAAAAGCTGATTTTTTCGTTTCCGTTCTGGAGTTATACACCTTTATAAATGAACAAAAATGCTGATTTTTTTCATTTCAGTTCTCTAACTTAAGTCTGCCTCAACTTATTGCTAATGCTATGAAACTTCTACACAATGCTCATTATCACAGAATGCAGTTCAAGTTTGATTTTTTTTTGGGGGGGGGGGGGGGGGGGGTCACTTTATCCGTTGTAGAGTTCTGCCCATTCTCTAAACTAAGTTTGCATCAACCAATTTTATGAAACTTATACTTTTATACAATGCTTATTACCACAAAACTCAGATAAAGTAGTAGGGGCATTTTACCATTATCTTTAGTTATGTCCCTTTATAATTTTATATGATGTACATGATGTACAAGCAGGGTATCATTTGTGTTCCATGGACACATTCCCCAATTGATTTCAGGTTATTTTGACGTAATTGTACCAAACTGACTGCTAATAGTGAAATATTACTAAGTATTTCTAAAAATTGCCAGCTGCTTTAAGATGTTGTAGTCAGTTTGAAAAAACTTGTAACAAACTTAGGAGCCAGCTTAAGTCTTGATTTCCTCAATGCCGCTAAAATCTTGAAAACTGAGTTGGGAGAGGGCTTAAAAGGTTTAAAATCATTTTTGCATTCATTTTTGTAAATATGAATATGAGATTTATTTTTGAATGAGTTTGAGTTTTGGTAGACACTATCCTATCATTTTAGTATTATCAGAGAGTAGTTTCTGCGTTGGTACTGACATCTATCATGAATAACATACTAATAATAGTACAATTCTAAAGTTCCCTGCTGATAGCATGTTTACTACACATTCTCTTTATCAATACATTGTTTGGGATTGAATAATAAGTTTTTATCATAGTCTATCCAAAAAAAGGGTTTAGACACGCGCAATTTCATTTAGAAAGTAATTATTATCATAAGTCTGGAAACATCTATATGAACACAATAATGGTCAGAACATATAAAACTCTTTAACCATTATTGAAAATTTGCTTTTGAAAAAAATGAAATTATATGCACACATGAAAATTATTTTATTGTTTATTTGCATAGAAATATGAAAGATACTAAGCAGAAGAAGGTATTTTAGTTCCACAGACAGATGGCTTCAAAAGAAGAGAAAGGTAATTTACCCATGGAAAACTTAATGTAGGGCATGAACCACCTAATATTTAATATTTTTAAAACTTGTGTGTGGGGTACATATTTAATTATAAATTGATAAACATGTAGATAAAAAAAAATGATCCACTATGCAAGGTATGAAAAATGCTTATATTACTGAGACCTCCTGCATGTATTTACTATCTTCCAATAGTTTACATGTTGCATATACCTATGTATGTCTGTATTTAGGCTAGCTATATATATAAGAAGATGTGGTATCAGTGCCAATGAGACAACTCTCTATCCAAGTCACAATTTATAAAAGTAAACTATTATAGATCAAAGTAAAAAGCAACCTCAGTGTTGACTGGCTAGTGATTAGTCATTAGTAATAGTGATTACAGTAGTAACTACTTAGACCACTCGGCCACTGAGGCCCCTCTTCAACATAAAGCCTTGGCTCACACCAAACACCAACCTATAAAGGGCCCCAAAAATAACTAGCATAAAACAATTCAAAAAAGAAAAAACAACAGTCTAATTTATAAAAACTAGAGGCTCTAAAGAGCCTGTGTCGCTCACCTTGGTCTATGTGCATATTAAACAAAGGACACAAATGGATTCATGACAAAATTGTATTTTGGTGATGGTGATGTGTTTGAAGTTCTTACTTTACTGAACGATTTTGCTTCTTACAATTATATCTATCATGAACTTTGCCCATTAGTAACAGAGAACTATATTTGGTAAAAATTTACATAAATTTACCAAATTAATGAAAATTGTTAAAAATTGACTATAAAGGGCAATAACTCCTTAAGGGGTCAATTGACCATTTAGGTCATGTTGACTTATTTGTAGATCTTACTTTGCTGAACATTATTGCTGTTTACAGTTTATCGCTATCTATAATAGTATTCAAGATAACCAAAAACGGCAAAATTTCTTAAAAATTACCAATTGGAGGGCAGCAACCCAACAACCAGTTGTCCAATTCATCTGAAAAATTCAGGGCAGATAGATATTGACTTGATTAACAATTTAACTTCTTGTCAGATTTGCTCTAGATGCTTTGGTTTCATAGTTATAAGCAAAAAACTGCATTTTACCCCTATGTTCTATTTTTAGTCGTGGCGGCCATCTTGGTTGAATGGCCAGGTCATCGGACACATTTTTCAAACTAGATACCCCAAAGATGATTGTGGCCTAGTAGTTTCAGTGGAGATTTTGTAAAAGATTACTTAGATTTATGAAAAATGGTTAAAGATTGACTATAAAGGGCAATAACTCCTAAAGGGGTCAACTGACCATTTTGGTCATGTTGACTTATTTGTAGATCTTACTTTGCTGAACATTATTGCTGTTTACAATTTATCTCTATCTATAATAATATTCAAGATAATAACCAAAAACAGCAAAATTTCCTCAAAATTACCAATTCAGGGGCAGCAACCCAACAACCGATTGACAGATTCATCTCAAAATTTCAGGGCAGATAGTTCTTGACCTGATAAACATTTTTATCCCATGTCAGATTTCCTCAAAATGCTTTGGGTTTTGAGTTATAAGCCAAAAACTGCATTTTACCCCTATGTTCTATTTTTAGCGGTGGCGGCCATCTTGGTTGGTTGACCAGGTCACGCCACACATTTTTTAAACTAGATACCCCAAAGATGATTGTGGCCAAGTTTGGGTTAATTTGGCCAAGTAGTTTCAGAGGAGAAGATTTTTGTAAAAGATTACTTTAATTTACGAAAAATGGTTAAAAATTGACTATAAAGGGCAATAACTCCTAAACGGGTCAACTGACCATTTTGGTCATGTTGACTTATTTGTAGATCTTACATTGCTGAACATTATTGCTGTTTACAGTTTATCTCTATCTATAATAATATTCAAGATAATAACCAAAAACAGCAAAATTTCCTCAAAATTACCAATTCAGGGGCAGCAACCCAACAACCGATTGACCGATTCATCTGAAAACTTTAGGGCAGATAGATCTTGACCTGATAAACATTTTTATTCCATGTCAGATTTCCTCAAAATGCTTTGGTTTTTGAGTTATAAGCCAAAAACTGCATTTTACCCCTTTGTTCAATTTTTAGCCGTGGCGGCCATCTTGGTTGGTTGACCAGGTCACGCCACACATTTTTTAAACTAGATACCCCAAAGATGATTGTGGCCAAGTTTGGGTTAATTTGGCCAAGTAGTTTCAGAGGAGAAGATTTTTGTAAAAGATTACTTTAATTAACGAAAAATGGTTAAAAATTGACTATAAAGGGCAATAACTCCTAAACGGGTCAACTGACCATTTTGGTCATGTTGAATTATTTGTAGATCTTACTTTGCTGAACATTATTGCTGTTTACAGTTTATCTCTAACTATAATAATATTCAAGATAATAACCAAAAACAGCAAAATTTCTTCAAAATTACCAATTCAGGGGCAGCAACCCAACAACCGATTGACCGATTCATCTGAAAATTTCAGGGCAGATAGATCTTGACCTGATAAACATTTTTACCCCATGTCAGATTTGCTCTAAATGCTTTGGTTTTTGAGTTTTAAGCCAAAAACTGCATTTTACCCCTATGTTCTATTTTTAGCCGTGGCGGCCATCTTGGTTGGTTGACCGGGTCACGCCACACATTTTTTAAACTAGATACCCCAATGATGATTGTGGCCAAGTTTGGTTTGATTTGGCCCAGTAGTTTCAGAGGAGAAGATTTTTGTAAAAGTTAACGACGACGGACGACGACGACGACGGACGACGGACGACGACGGACGACGACGGACGACGGACGACGGACGCCAAGTGATGAGAAAAGCTCACTTGGCCCTTCGGGCCAGGTGAGCTAAAAAGAGAAGCGAGAAACACTTATGAACCACATCAACAAGCGACAACTACTGAACATCATATATATGAATACATTATAAAGTTACGTATGAATAAAAACACTGCTGCTTACATTTCCTTATTTTATAGGTATAGTAGAAAGTATGGAGAAAGACATTGACACTGCTGCTGTCATCAGGTTTCCGTGGAGACATGACAATAGTAATCATGGTAACAGAAATGAAGAATTTAACAAAAAACCTGGAGAGTACATACTGCAGACATTATTTTTAGAATTCTGCACAGTTGCTGAGAAAAAGATAGAACAGGTCTTAGGAGAACCATTGGTAAGAGTGATAATGTATTTCACATGTTAAATTAAAAGTGAGGTAATATGTTACATAGATGTAAAAACTAACTAAGTTATTTGAACCTTGAGTTAACTGGCCTCCCTAATTTTATGAGGATTATTTAGGTAAAAACATTTGAAAAATATATATTCAACCTATGCCTACAAACAAAATACAATAGGTGTTTTTATAACAATGAATGATTAATTACCTGTTAAATATAGTAAGTATTTTACGGTGCATTACGTTTGTGCGCATTACCATTACATTTGTGCATAGCTTTTCAGTCGGAAAGCAAGCCCTTAGAAACGACCATTGTTGCTTCTTTTTTAAGACAACAATGGGACTGATATTAAAAGCCGCCATTCAGAAATTGCGTTAATTTCGCGGATTTTTTTTTGGCGCCAATTTGGAAGTTTTTTTTCTTTCAGTTTTCTACTTGCCATTAGGGTCTGAAATAGATTTATTTCTATTTGTTAAGCATGGATTTTATTATCAAAAGGAAAACAATTTCTCAAACATGTCAAATTCATTATTGACCGTCTTTTAACGATCCTGTGGTGCTGTTGATCGTCGTTTAAAATTATTTTCTTCTATTTTTCACAGATTAACAAAGACTACATGTACAAACAGTTAATAATACGTATCTCAAAATTAAAAAAAACCCATTAAGTACAACGTTCTATCTGACACCCCTTGGGAAACCCCGTTTGAAATAAATTCCAAAAGAAAGATATTTTTTGACATTGTAATTTTTCTGTCTTACACATCGATGTCACCATGCATCTGAACACAGTCAATGTACACACATGTTTGTTTGAAAAAGTAATGGCGAGATCAGCTGTGAATATTTGACTGGATTAATTATTCTCTTGAAGTCAGTGAAATGTATGACTTAACTAAAAACAAGGTAAGGAAATCTTATACTGTCTTTGCTTAACTGCTTTAGATGACTTACATAAAACTCATTTGTTGTTTATAATAATATATTTTTTTGTGATAAAGGAATCCAGCAAAAGTAAATGAATAAGTAGTGTCCTAAATTTGAACTTAGTCAGCCATTAATCATTTGAGTTTCTGGTGGGGGTAGGTGGTGGCTATTGATTGTTTTTTTGGATAAAAAATAATTTGTTTTTGACCCTGTCAGAGAAAAAAAATAATTTTGGTTTACCCTCAGCTGCCATTAAATGAAATGCTAAAATTGAAAGAGAAGAATTGTTTCAACTTGTCTGGAAAAAAAATCCATAGTTCCCCCTCCATGGTTGCTGCCTTAAAACAATCACACTCAGAGTATCATTTTAATCAATCTTATTCAAAACATTATCATACTGACAGTGACATGAAGTGTGGCTTAATTTTGACTTATGATAGATCTATTTAAAACATAATTGTTGGCTCAGCCCTCCAGAAACTGCTCTGAAATACTTTGGTCTTTTGTGGATAGTTGTCTCATTGGCAATCATACCACATCTTCTTTTTTTTTTTATATTTTACATAAATATAAAAATGCATAGTTTTTTAGCTCACCTGGCCCGAAGGGCCAAGTGAGCTTTTCTCATCACTTGGCGTCCGTCGTCCGTCGTCCGTCGTCGTCCGTCGTCGTCCGTCGTCCGTCGTCGTCGTCGTCCGTCGTCGTTAACTTTTACAAAAATCTTCTCCTCTGAAACTACTGGGCCAAATCAAACCAAACTTGGCCACAATCATCATTGGGGTATCTAGTTTAAAAAATGTGTGGCGTGACCCGGTCAACCAACCAAGATGGCCGCCATGGCTAAAAATAGAACATAGGGGTAAAATGCAGTTTTTGGCTTATAACTCAAAAACCAAAGCATTTAGAGCAAATCTGACATGGGGTAAAAATGTTTATCAGGTCAAGATCTATCTGCCCTGAAATTTTCAGATGAATCGGTCAATCGGTTGTTGGGTTGCTGCCCCTGAATTGGTAATTTTGAAGAAATTTTGCTGTTTTTGGTTATTATCTTGAATATTATTATAGTTAGAGATAAACTGTAAACAGCAACACTGTTCAGCAAAGTAAGATCTACAAATAAGTCAACATGACCAAAATGGTCAGTTGACCCGTTTAGGAGTTATTGCCCTTTATAGTCAATTTTTAACCATTTTTCGTTAATTAAAGTAATCTTTTACAAAAATCTTCTCCTCTGAAACTACTTGGCCAAATTAATCCAAACTTGGCCACAATCATCTTTGGGGTATCTAGTTTAAAAAATGTGTGGCGTGACCTGGTCAACCAACCAAGATGGCCGCCATGGCTAAAAATAGAACAAAGGGTAAAATGCAGTTTTTGGCTTATAACTCAAAAACCAAAGCATTTTGAGGAAATCTGACATGGGGTAAAAATGTTTATCAGGTCAAGATCTATCTGCCCTGAAATTTTCAGATGAATCCGTCAATCGGTTGTTGGGTTGCTGCCCCTGAATTGGTAATTTTGAAAAAATTTTGCTGTTTTTGGTTATTATCTTGAATATTATTAAAGTTAGAGATAAACTGTAAACAGCAACAATGTTCAGCAAAGTAAGATCTACAAATAAGTCAACATGACCAAAATGGTCAGTTGACCCGTTTAGGAGTTATTGCCCTTTTTAGTCAATTTTTAACCATTTTTCGTAAATTAAAGTAATCTTTTACAAAAATCTTCTCCTCTGAAACTACTTGGCCAAATTAATCCAAACTTGGCCACAATCATCTTTGGGGTATCTAGTTTAAAAAATGTGTGGCGTGACCCGGTCAACTAACCAAGATGGCCGCCACCGCTAAAAATAGAACATAGGGGTAAAATGCAGTTTTTGGCTTATAACTCAAAAACCAAAGCATTTTGAGGAAATCTGACATGGGATAAAAATGTTTATCAGGTCAAGAACTATCTGCCCTGAAATTTTCAGATGAATCGGTCAATCGGTTGTTGGGTTGCTGCCCCTGAATTGGTAATTTTGAGGAAATTTTGCTGTTTTTGGTTATTATCTTGAATATTATTATAGATAGAGATAAATTGTAAACAGCAATAATGTTCAGCAAAGTAAGATCTACAAATAAGTCAACATGACCAAAATGGTCAGTTGACCCCTTTAGGAGTTATTGCCCTTTATAGTCAATCTTTAACCATTTTTCATAAATCTAAGTAATCTTTTACAAAATCTCCACTGAAACTACTAGGCCACAATCATCTTTGGGGTATCTAGTTTGAAAAATGTGTCCGATGACCTGGCCATTCAACCAAGATGGCCGCCACGGCTAAAAATAGAACATAGGGGTAAAATGCAGTTTTTGGCTTATAACTATGAAACCAAAGCATCTAGAGCAAATCTGACAAGAAGTTAAATTGTTAATCAAGTCAATATCTATCTGCCCTGAATTTTTCAGATGAATTGGACAACTGGTTGTTGGGTTGCTGCCCTCCAATTGGTAATTTTTAAAGAAATTTTGCCGTTTTTGGTTATCTTGAATACTGTTATAGATAGCGATAAACTGTAAACAGCAATAATGTTCAGCAAAGTAAGATCTACAAATAAGTCAACATGACCTAAATGGTCAATTGACCCCTTAAGGAGTTATTGCCCTTTATAGTCAATTTTTAACAATTTTCATTAATTTGGTAAATTTATGTAAATTTTTACCAAATATAGTTCTCTGTTACTAATGGGCAAAGTTCATGATAGATATAATTGTAAGAAGCAAAATCGTTCAGTAAAGGAAGAACTTCAAACACATCACCATCACCAAAATACAATTTTGTCATGAATCCATTTGTGTCCTTTGTTTAATATGCACATAGACCAAGGTGAGCGACACAGGCTCTTTAGAGCCTCTAGTTTAATGTTATTATTTTTTTCAAAAAAGAAAAATATTACTGAGTCAATTTTGTCTAATTTATTTTCAAGTTCATGATTAGCATCATTTATTTATTGGTTTAGTGTGTTATTTTTATAATTTGAGTCCATTCATTAGAACTATAACTTGCATGAAATCAATGAGACAACATTTATTGTTATATTTAGTTTGTTCATACAAGGATTGCAAACTAATTTTCCTTTTATCTAAAATAATGAAGATTTTACATTCAGAATACTTTCATTATGATCTATTTTAAGTTTAAATGAAAAGGGTAGGAGCCTAATGAAAAGGAACTCCTGTTTTTTATTATTTTAATCCTGTCTTGTCAGATCCATTATTCATGAATATTTTGACTACCCCTTGTATTAATTGAGTAAACATTTATTTCTGTGTAGAAATAATTTGGTTACAGCAGTAAAAATACTTACCAAAACATAAAAATTAAATTAACCTTTGGAATATTAAATTAATATTAGATTATTATGGCACATAGGGACACATAGGGCCTATTTCACTGGGACTGAGTTCTGAAAACTGATAAAAAGTGTTTCTCTTTTTTCTTTTTACAGTATCAAAATATATTCAATATGATTATTTTACTAATATCCACATGTAAATAACAGCATATGGTGCTTGATATAACAATAGTTTGTTCATGACAGTGTCAAACAAAGGGACGTAACTCGTGAATTAACGTCGGCCCCGCTTTGTCAGAAATATCGACACATCTAACTGGCACATTTGCATATCTTAGCATATCAACTGGCACAAATTTGACATATCATAGTCCAAGTTATGTTACATAACATAATTTAAATTCAGCATAGCTTCCCGAGAAGTTAAGAAAGAAAATTACGATTTTAATTTTCTGTGACCAATTTTTTTCGTCAACACCTTGACTTTCAGAACACATTTGAAAGAAAAAAATGAGAGTATCCATAAATGAGTTGAGCAATATATTTCTCATATACTCAAGAATGTTCCCTATAAAGGGAATTAGTTTTAATTCATGCAAAGTACTACAAATTCCAAAAAACGGGCTGAACTTTTTTTGGTAAAAATATGCCCATACATGGTAATCACATGACATCCATTGTTGCTTTAAGAAATGGGGTCAAACCGGGGTCAGCTTTCCGACTGTTTTGATTACATTTGCACGCACTGTTTTGACAGGTAAACTCAGGTTTCAAGATTCAAGATTCAAGATTCAAAGTTTTATTTAGAGTCGATATTCAATAAACTACATAACACAAGCTCTAGTGAGCTTTTCAAATCGACTTAATAACAAAATACAATACACACACACACAATACAATACACACATAGAAAAGTCAGGAAAACAACACAATTTTAAACATATAATGCATAGTAAGATACCTTAATGACATATATATAAGTTAAAAGCATATAGTACACTATAAATATAGCACAAGTTAATAATAAGATTGCACAAATCAAATAGTCACACAGAAAATAAAAGTAAAATAAAACAGGCATAAACACTATATGCATGCACTGCACTGGCATGAGCTGTTACTTGGATTCCATGTTTGTACCAATTTTTTGAATTGGTCGAAAGATGTTTCCACTCGACAATGGTTCGGCAGCTCATTCCAGATTTGTGCAGCATTATAGGGAAACGATCTTAAGCTATATTTAGTAGTTCAAACTCGAGTACTGCTGTTTCCTGTGATCTTAAATCATACTTGTTAAATTTTATCTCAATCAAATCATGAAGGTACGTTAGTATAAGCCTCATAAGGCAGGGAAAAAAAGAGATAAACCGCATATTTTTTTTTGATTTTCATATACAATTCAACAAGTCAAAGGTGTAGGCAAAATTAATACTTGATAGTCATATCCGTTATAAAAATACAAAAAATATAGTTATATATAATCTAATATATTTTTTTTTTATATTTTTACCTGAGATTACCTGTAAAATGAATGCACTCAAATGTAATCAAAAGCTGCAAACCAGCGTAAAACATTTTAATACCCAAATGCACGGAAACTTAGTGCGCCCGTATTTTAAGCATTAAAACTTGCTCCTTCTAAATAAACCAACACCAGTGCAATATTGATTATAAAATATGTTGATATATGAACAAAAGATAAAAATATCACAATAAAACACTCTTTTTTGGTAAATTACTTCCAGAATTTTGATATTCTAGACTAGTCCAAATAATTATGACGTCTGGCAAGGCTATTTTAATTTTAATAGCCTTGTCAAGCGTCATATTTATTTGGACTAGTTTTAGACGTGCAATTAAAAAAAACAATCAAAAATAAATGTGTAAATAAATAAAACTTATAGAAATTAAAAAGAATTGAGTCAGAAAAATAAATATTCAGGATTTTTTTAGTATACAAGATTTACCCACTTATTACTTGTTGCTGAGTAACTAAGCTTAACAATGTATTTAGGTTGTACTTAGGTGAGGTTTTTATACGACCGCAAAAATTAAATATTTTTATGTCGTATATTGGTATCAAGTCTGCGTCGTCGTCGTCTGTGTTGTCTGAATACTTTTAGTTTTCGCACTCTAACTTAAGTAAACATGAATAGAAATCTATAAAATTTTAAAACAAGGTTTTATGACCACAAAAGGAAGGTTGGGATTGGTTTTGGGAGTTTTGGTCCCAACATTTTAGGAATAATGGGCCAAAAAGGGCCCAAATAAGCATTTTCTTGGTTTTCACACTATAACTTTAGTTTAAGTAAATAGAAATCTATGAAATTTTGTCACAAGGTTCATGACTACAAAAGGAAGGTTGGGATTGATTTTGGGAGTTTTGGTTTCAACATTTAAGGAAGTAGGGGCCAAAAAAGGGCTCAAAGAAGCATTAGTCTTGGTTTTCGCAAAATAATTTTAGTATAAGCAAATAGAAATCAATGAAATTTAAACACAAGGTCTATGACCACAAAAGGAAGGTTGGGATTGGTTTTGGGAGTTCATATCTGAACAGTTTAGGAATTAGGGGCCAAAAAGGGGACGAAATAAGCATTTTTCTTGGTTTTTCGCACTATAACTTTAGTATAAGAAAACAGAAATCTATGAAATTTAAACTCAAGGTTTATGATCTTAAAAGGAAGGTTGGGATCGATTTGGGAATTTTGGTCCCAACGAATTAGGGACCAAAAGGGGCCAAAATTAAATTTGTTGGATTTCATCAAAAATTGAATGACTTGGGTTCTTTGATATGCAGGATCTAACTGTGTATTTAGATACTTAGTTTATTTATTATGGGCCCAATTTTCAAGTTGATCCAAATTGGGGTCCAAAATTAAACTTGTTTGACTTCAACAAAAATTCAATATACGGGTTTTTTTAATATGCTGAATCTAACCATGCATTTAGATTTTTGGGATACGATTGCTTTCAAGCAATCTGTAGACTTATACCTGTGGCTCAGAGCAATGCCCTCACGTCAATCGCTTTGTTCTAAACATCTCACATTCTTATGATTGTCTTGCTTTATAAGGTAAAAACAAACAAAGGGATTGAACTTAAACAACTTTCCTATAATATCCTTTTCATAATCTTCATGTTTGATAATTCCCTTGACTTATATGGGTGTTTTTAACAACACGGAAAATCAGAATTAAGCAGTATTTATATTTAGTGTTTTTATAACTTTAGGAACACGTCCGAGGGAATTCACAGTTTTGATAAAATGCGAGAGTTCTCTGAATTCCAATAAATCTATTTCTGTCATATAAGAACTGAAGTGGAGTTTTTCTTATATGTTACTGTTATGAAACTGATATTTGAGATTGTACTTCCATAAAGAAATAGAATAGAATAGAAACCATCTAGGTCTTTTAATAAACATTTAATATACGTTCTTGCTCCAGGGTTTGTTTTGGAAATTATGTGCATGCGTATAGATTTCTTGACTTCAAGGGGTTTTAGATTGAATGGTTGCTCTGGATTCCCCACTCAATTAATTGATTTATAACTCATGGGATCTTTTCTATGTACGTCTGCTATTTAGGGTTATTGTTGTTGCATATCTTTAAATCATATGCATCATTTGAATTAAAATAAATTTAGTCATCATCGTAGAACACCCCTTCAGGCGAAATGGAGTCTTCCATATTATCATTTAGAGTTGTCTCCCTTCGGGAAATAACTTCCATGAATGCTGTTTATCAAACAATACGTCGAGTATTAGCTCGTTCTGTCATTGAATGTCGTATTTTTTAAAAATGATCGCAATTTAAACCGACAAATGTGTACGGAAAGGAGTCATGATCACTGACTCTAAGGAAATTAATATTTAAAGAGTTAGGAATGGGGTTCCTCCTAGAATTAACGTTGGAAAATAGATGATAAGATACGAAACGGAATACTTTCTCCCACTCTAGTCTAAGATTGAGGCAGTGACTGCTGTGGCAAGTAAACTTGGAATTGATGGTAAAAAAATAAAACACAATAGGCCTAATGACATTATTCTTACACTTTTATCTGGGATTGGCTATTTTTTTGTAACTATTTTACAAGTGCAGTTGAATTAGTTTTAAAAATAATATTATCCAGCTACATGTTTACATGTGTCAATTAAACAACGGCAATCATATCCCTCAGAGCAATCTGCTCTTTGATTAATATTAAGGACCGGTTATCAATTTGGTTCATATTGAGGTCTAAAGGGTCCAAAATTGAACTTTATTTGATTTCATCAAAAATTGAATTCTTGGGGTTCTTTGATATGATGAATCTAACCATGTATTTAAATTTTGGATATTGGAATACCACAAATGGATGGTAAGAATTGTCTTTGGGAGTAATGGCTTTAACTGTTAAGGAATAAGGTACAAAAAAGGTGGGAAAAGGGTTTCCAGGTTAATGGACAATTACAAAACATAATTTAAAAGCCGCATAAGGTTGGTAATTGAAACTCATTTTAATATCTCACCTAAACTGTTCTTTGATAAATTATGTATATTGGAAATTTGCCAAAAACTTTATTATTAATAATAATCTATATTTGTCATAAGTAACATTATACTGGTGACATAAACAAAAGTAACAACAACAATAAAATAACTGAGTTGAACACACACATATCTATATATATACAAGTGAAACTAACTAAGAGTCCCCTGTCCTCAGCTCTAAAGACAATAAATTCAATTGGAAATTTGCCAAAAACTTTAGGTTTATGAACTTCATTGGAAATTTGACAATATAAAATGTTGCATTGGAGTTATCTTTCTTTGTCCAGAATAGTAGTTAAATTAACTTAAATCATGATTGTATGACATTTTATGTTTTATGATGTAGTTATTGTTGAAAACTCCATAAGAAATTTGAATTGAGATCATTTTTGGAATAAGGGAAAGGGGGAGGTGAAAAAAATTGTTGGGGTTTAATTTTTCTTATTTCAGATTTCAGAAATGAAAACGAAAATTTCTTCAAATATCAAAGGATTAATATTCAACAGCATACTGAATTGCTCAATTTTAAGCAAAAAAACCCAAACATTTTAAGTTCATTAGACCACATTCATTCTGTGTCAGAAACCTATGCTGTATTAACTATTTAATCACAATCCATATTCAGAGCTGTATCCAATTTGAATGTTGTGTCCATACTAGCCCAAACCGTTTAGGGTTCGACCTTGTAACGGCCAGAAATCGCCTTTAAATTGTAGCCAACAAAAGACACAAATCAATAATAAAATTTAACAAGATTTATTATACAAAAGTTTACAAAAGGTATTACACAAATATTACTGTCAACTTAACTGTCAAAATATGAGTCCAATCTTTTATCTTTATCTGTATCCCAAAATCTTTCGGAATCCAATCCCATGAACACATTCTCCATTTATTTAAACATTATTTTTAAACTAAAACCTTAAAATTATTTGTGAAACAGTTGCAGCAGATAGAAAATGGTCATGGAAGCAGCAAAAGTTAAATATTTCCAGACCTTAAGTTGTTATATCCTGTTTTATAATATCTTACTGATTATTTTGTAGCAGCAACTTTCTTTTTAGTTGTAAACATGATTAATTTACCCTTGCAGGAAAAATCTTTGACAAAATCTTTACAGAGAGGAGAAGATCCACAGTTTGATCAGGTAATTTAAAAGAAAGAATGTTTTAGGAAGGAAACTGATTGCAAATTTGATGTGTTTAAAAAGCAATTTACTCATTTGATTTAAAAAGAACAAAAAGAAAGATTGTCATCTAGGCAACTACAGAGCATGCAAGTTCTGAAATTTTGTTAATTATTTAATGTTAATGATTTGAATGGGTAAATGAATATTCTAACATGACTTCCTTGAAACGCTTTGAGTACATACCCGTGGTAAAATATGAATATATTGCATTGGCTGTTCCGATTGTACTCCCACATCATATGTTGTTTTATGAATAAAGTACCTGACGTCAATAGAATGATGACGTAATAACTTAAGCATGTTACAGAAAAAAACTGGCTTCTGATACCATAAAATCATTACAACAAGGCAATGTAAACAAACAATGCTAAACTGTGGTGTAAGCCCATTCGGCGTCCGTCATCGTCCTTCATCCGTCGTCAGTCGTCCGTCATCCGTCGTCAGTCGTCCGTCATCCGCCGTCCATCGTCGTTAACTTTAACAAAAATCTTCTCCTCTGAAACTACTTGGCTAAATTTAAACAAACTTGGCCACAATCATCATTGGGGTATCTTGTTTGAAAATTGTGTCCGGTGACCCGGAAAACCAACCAAGATGGCTAAAAATAGAACATGGGGGTAAAATGCAGTTTTTGGCTTATAACTTAAAAAACCAAAGCATTAAGAACAAATATGACAGGAAGTAAAATTGTTGGTCAGGTCAAGATCTATCTGCCCTGAAATTTTCAGATGAATCGGACAACCTGTTGTTAGGTTGCTGCCCCTGAATTGGTAATTTTAAGGAAATTTTGTCATTTTAGGTCATTATCTTGAATATAATTATAGATAGAGATAAATTTTAACAGCAAAAATGTTCAGCACAATAAGATTTAAAAGTAAGTTAACTGGTCCAAAATGGTCAGTTGACCTGTTTAGGAGTAATTGCCCTTTATAGTCAATTTTTAACCATTTTTCATAAATCTTAGTAATCTTTTACAAAAATCTTCTCTGAAATTAAACCAAACTTGGCCACAACTATCATTTGGGTATCTAGTTTAGAAAATGTGTGGCGTGACCCGGTCAACCAACCAAGATGGCTGCCACGGCTAAAATTATAACATAGGGGTAAAATTCAGTTTTTGGCTTATAACTCAAAAACCAAAGCATTCAACGCAAATCAAACAGAAGTAAAATTGCTTATCAGGTCAAAATCAATCTGCCCTGAAATTTTCAGATGAATTGTTTGGTTGCTGCCTCTGAACTGGTAATTTAAAGGAAATTTTGCTGATTTGGTTATTATCTTGAATATTATTATAGATAGAGATAAACTTTAATAGACAATAAATGTTGGCAAAGTAAGATCTATAAATAAGTCAACATGATGGAAATTGTCAGTTGACTCCTCTAGGAGTTATTTAAGAAATAATTCATGGGGGCTTGAATATATCTAGATTTTACCACGGGTTGGCCCTTTATGACAAATATTTTACCCTGAGCGATAGCGAGGGGTAAAATATCGGCATAAAGGGACAACCCGTGGTAAAATCTAGATATATTCAAGCCCCCATGAATTATTTCGATTCTAATAGGACAAATACTGCAATTATTTAGGATCGAAGCGCTCTAGGTGATGGCATTATTTGCCGTTCCAATATATAAACGCACTATTAAATTGACGTAAAATAACGGAGCAAACTGAATAAATGATGATGCTTAAACTATTTATAATAACATATTTAGATAATTTTAGATTAATCTAATTATTATTGTACTTATATGTCTCACATGTATACAAAAACGGCTAATATAACTCATTTTAGCATCATTTGTTAACGTTTCCTTGTTGTGATGATTTTCCGTTTCACAAGCGTGTATTTTCCCGTAAATTGCTTATATTCTGACGTCATTGTTCTATGACGTCGAGTCGCTCATTCATTAAAAAACATATGACGTGGGGGTACAATGGGAACAGCCCATGAAATATATTCATATTTTACCACAGGTGTGTACTCAAAGCGTTTGAAGGACGTCATGTTAGAATGCCCTTTATAGTCCAGTTTTAACCATTTTTTCGTAAATCTTAGTAATCTTTTACAAAATTCTTCTCCTCTGAAACTACTGGGCTAAGTTAATTATAGATAGAGATAATTGTAAGCAGCTATAATGTTTAGTAAATCAAGATGTACAAACACATCACCAAAACACAATTTTGTCATGAATCCATCTGCGTCCTTTGTGGGTAATATTCACATAGACCAAGGTGAGCTGTTTTATACTATATGCAATAGGTCTACTATATTTGGTGTATGGAATGATTGTAAGGTGTACATGCCTAGACCTCGACATCATTTTCATGGTTCAGTGGTTAAAGTTAAGTTTTTGAGTTTTGGTCTATTTTTCTAATACTTTATGCATTAGGTCAACTGTATTTCATGTATGGAAATTTTTATGATCTATATGTCTGTTACGCAGGTTTTATTTGACCTTGACCTCATTTTAACGGTCCATTGCTAAGTGTTAAGTGTTTTGGTCTGTTTTTCTTAATTTATAAGCAATAAATCAACTATATTTGTTGTATTGAAGAATTGTTAACTGTACATGTCTGCCTGGCATGGTTCATCTGACCTTGACCTCATTTTCATAGTTCATTGATCAATGTTTTGTTTTCTTGGTTAATGTTGAGTTTATGTAACAGTTGTAATAAAGCTTTATATTTAGGTCTATCAACATTATATCAATGTTTATCAAAGGGCCAAGTGAGCTTTTTTCATCACTTGGCGTCTGTCGTCCGTTGTCCGTCGTCGTCCTGCGTCTGTCGTTGTCCTGCGTCTGTCATCCTTTACTTTTACAAAAATCTTCTCCTCTGAAGCTACTGGGCCAAATTAAACTAAACTAACCCAGAAAATTTTTTCAACCATTTTTTTGAGAGGATTAATATTCAACAGCATAGTGAATTGCTCAAAGGCAAATTATAAATTTTAAGTTCATTAGACCACAGAATTCATTCTGTGTCACAAACCTATGCTGTGTCTATTATTTAATCAGAATCCAAATTTAGAGCTGAATCCAGCTTGAATGTTGTGTCCATACTTGCCCCAACCGTTCAGGGTTCAACATCTGCGGTTGTATAAAGCTGCACCCTGCGAAGCATCTGGTTTAAACTTTGGTAGAAGATTTTTTATAATTAATTTCTAAAAACAAAAGTTTGAAAGTAATTGTTTTCGTTTATTTTACAGTACTATACCAATAGAGGGACTTATCTTTATGCAATAAACAGACGGACTGGGAAATTGTTTTTGTTCACATGATAAATTTATTAACCTTAATAGATTGTTATTATAGAAGTTAATATTCAAGAGAATATATATCCAAAGAAAATGATTGATATTTTTAAATCCTGTAATAATTTTGATAAATAGATTCACCTTATGCGGTGAAATCCAAGACGAGAAAAAGAGTTCTGGAAACCTTTACAAATTTCAATATAGCACCTGAACATCTCTTAAAATCAATTATTTCATATTCATTTGCAAAATTTGCACATACAAATGTGTTTTTGTCGATTGAGTACCCCACTGCTCTTTTTAAACATTTAAAAGTAACTGGATTAGACTTTTTAGCTCACCTGGCCCACAGGGCCAAGTGAGCTTTTCCCATCACTTGGCGTTCGGCGTCATTGTCCTGTGTCAGGCATCTTTAACTTTTACAAAAAACTTCTCCTCTAAAACTACCAGGCCAAATTTTACCAAACTTGGCCACAATCATCATTGGGTTTTAAAATATGTGCCTGGTCAACCACCCAAAATGGCTGCCATGGATAAAAATAGAACATAGAGGTAAAATGCGGGTTTTGGCTTATAACTCAAAAACCAAAGCTTTTAGAGCAAATCTGACATGCGATGAATCGGACAACCTGTTGTTTGGTTGCTGCCCCTGAATTGGTAATTTTATGGAAATTTTACTGTTTGGGTTAATTATCTTGAATATTATTATAGATAGAGATAAACTGTAAACAGCAATAATTCAGCAAAGTAAGATTTACAAATAAGTCAACATGACCGAAATGGTCAGTTGACACTTTTGGAGTTATTGACCTTTATAGTCAATTTTTAAGCATTTTTCGTAAATCTTAGTAATCTTTTACAAAAATTTTCTCCACGGAAATTACTGGGCCAAATTAATCCAAACTTTTTTTTTTATCTTTTTTTTGTTTTTCAATAGTCAGGATTTTACAATACCCCTACAATCAGTCACCACCTGACTATGGTTTTTGGGGTAAACATTGAAAGTTATATACAAGACTATCCATTTTGTTTTTTTTTAATTTATATTCATAATACAAGAATATAGTTATTAAAGAAAAGAAGAATAAAGCTGCTCGCACTCACACTTTCTCTCACTACTTGCACACAGTCGCTGCAATCTTACCATTAGTATGCATGCATGTATATATATAGAGTAAAAATTCAAAGTCTTTCGGAGTTATTGCCCTTTATAGTCAATTTTTAACCATTTTTCCTAAATCTTAGTAATCTTTTACAAAAATTTTCTCCTCAGAAACTAGTGGGCCAAATTATTCCAAACTTGGCCACAATAATCATGGGGTATCTAGTTTAAAATTGTCTGGTGACCCGCCCAACCAACCAAGATGGCCGCCATGGCTAAAAATAGAACATAGGGGTAAAATGCAGTTTTTGGCTTATAACTCGAAAACCAAAGCATTTAGAGCAAATCTTATTGAGGGTAAAATTGTTCATCAGGTCAAGATCTATCTGCCCTGAAATTTTCATTTGATATGGGATACCCATTGTTGGGTTGCTGCCACTAAATTTGTAATTTTAAGGGAAATTTTGCTGTTTTTATATGACAAAAAAAAATTTTGCATCATATAATTGTATTATGTTGTCGTCTGCGTAGTCTGCGTCATTGTCGTCCCAAGACACATTTAGTTTCCGGACAATAACTTTTGTTTTAGAAAATGGATCTCTATAAATTTTTACCAGAAGGTTCAATACCACTAAAGGAAGGTTGGGATTGATAATGGGGGTTATGGTCCCAAAAGTTTAGGAAAAAGGGGCCAAAAAGGCGGACAAAAATAAGCATTTTTGTAGTTTTCAAACAATAACTAGTTTCCATACCATGAAGGGATGGTTAGTATTGACTTTGGGGGGGTTATTGCTCAAAATATTTTGGAATAAGGGGCAAAAGGGCCAAAAAGGGGAAAAACTAGTTTTTTTTCTGGTCAATGGACAATTTAAACAATTTAAAAGCAGTGTAAGGGATTAAATCATTTACATACAGTGTTGGGCATGTTCAGATAACACTCCTTGTAAATTATGTATAAAGAAATATCAGGTTTTGGACTAATTGCAAAAAAGGGGGGGTGGGGGGGGGGGGGATTGGACATAGTTTTCAATTATTTTTTCCAAATTTCTCAAAGTCTAAATCTTTCAAAAGTTTGAAGAAGAAATCTTTAATTGCACAATATTGCATAATAGATTTGTAAGATCTTGACATTTGTTTTGTGTCATAAACTAATATTATGTCAAAAATTTGATCACAACCCAAATTCAGAGCTGTATCAAGGTTGAATGTTGTGTCCATACTTGCCCCAACTGTTCAGGGTTCAACCTCTGCAGTCGTATAAAGCTGTGCCATGTGGAGCACCTGGTTGGTTATTATCTTGAATATTATTATTGATGGAGATAAACTGTAAACAGCAATAATGTTCAGCAAAGTAAGATTTACAAATAAGTCAACATGAACAAAATGGTCAAGTGACCCCTTTAGGAGTTATTGCTCTTTATAGTCAATTATTAGACATTTTTCATAAATCTTGGTTATCTTTTACAAAAATCTTCTCCTCTGAAACTACTGGGCCAAATTTAACCACACTTAGGCACAATCATCATTGGGGTATCTAGTTTAAAAATTGTGTCCAGTGATCTGGCATATCAACCAAGATGGCCACCACGGCTAAAAATAGAACATAGGGGTAAAATGCAGTTTTTGGCTTATAACTCAAAAACCAAAGCATTTAGAGCAAATCTGACATGGGTTAAAGTGTTTATCAGGTCAAGATTTATCTGCCCTGAAATTTCTAAAGAATGTTTAGAAAAGTAAGATCTACAAACACATCTCCATCATCAAAACACAATTTTGTCATAAATCCATCTGTGTCTTTTGTTTAATATTCACATAGACCAAGGTGAGCGACAAAGGCTCTTTGGAGCCTCTAGTTTATTATTGGGGGGGGTATTTCACAGGGCTCACACTATTTCTAGTTGATCAAATAAATTTATTTAAAGCATAAAAGACCAGTTAAAAGAGCAACAGGCGTATCATGCGCTAAAGCGCAGCCCTTTGGTTATTATCTTGAATACTATTATAGATAGAGATAAACTGTAAACAGCAATAATATTCAGCAAAGTAAGATCTACAAATAAGTCGGATGAACAAAATTGTTAGAGGACCCCTTAAGGAGTTATTGCCCTTTATGGTCAATATTGAACAACTTTTCGTCATTTTTGTAACTTGTACAAAAATCTTCTTTTCTAAAACTATAGGCCAAATTTAACAAAACTTGGCCACAATCATTACTAAGGTATCTATTTAAAAAAAGTGTCTAATGACCCTACCTACCAAACAAGATGACCAACATCAGTAAATACAGTAACAGGTGAGCGACACAGGCTCTTGAGAGCCTCTAGGTCTTAATTAAAATGAATGACCACTAATTTCCAAATAACATAAAAAAATATAAAAAAAATAATAATGTATGTTGCTATTGATGAGTTTTAATGACAGGAATGCATTCATTCTCTGTCACTCGTTAGCCTTCTGGGGTTTCGCCCCTAGCTTTGAACCAACCAGCAGGTGTTTTGGCCTGGACTTGTTTAGGGCCCTATTAGTCAACTCAATGAGGTTGGGGCGTTCACATAAAAATGATCTAGCTACGCCACTGGCATGTACTGTTAATTATCCAAAGTGAGTGAATTGAATGGGTAAATGAATATCATTACATGTACTTTTAATTATCCAAATTTAAGTTAATGATTTGAATGGGTAAATAAATATCAACAAATGTACTGTTAATTATCTGAAATTAATGAATTGAATGGGTAAACGAATGTCTATACATGTACTGTTAATTATCCCAAGTTAATGATTTGAATGGGTATATAAATATCAATTCATGTACTGTTAATTAAGATCTCAAGTTAGTGAATTAAATTGGTAAATGAATATCAATACATGTACTGTTAATTATCCCAAGTTAATGATTTGAATGGGTAAATAAATATCAATTCATGTACTGTTAATTATATAATTATCCCAAGTTAATGATTTGAATGGGTAAATGAATATCAATGCATGTACTGTGATTTGATATGATGAACAAGGCTTTCAAGAGATAAATATGCTCCTATTGTTCAAAAGAGAGTTTTAGTAATCTTAGTAAATTTAATAAAAATAAATAACATAAACATGAAAATTTTTCTATACCACCAGTGATTATGTATTAGCTATTTAATGAGTAAACAAAACTTGATATAAACAAAGCATCTGGTAAAGATAATGTTGGACCAAAAATCCTATGATAAAGTGCCCCTTTTATTGCATCACCTCTCACATATATATTTAACAGATTGATAGATGCTTATATATATCCTTCATTACTGAAGAATGCTAAGGTAACACCAGTTTTCAAGGATGATGACAAGCTTTTACCAATAATTACAGACCTAAATCACTTCTTCCAAATTTATCAAAATTAATAGAAAGACATGTTTCTAATAAAATGTACAAATATTTATCTAAACTTAAACTTTTACACCCTACACAATCTGGTTTCAGGCCGCAGCATTCTTGTCAAACTGCACTTATCAATATCATTGACACCTGGTTGCAAGAAATGAATGATGGTAATTTAAATCTAGCAATTTTATTAGATTTTAAAAAAGCTTTTGATTTTGTAGATCATGACATTCTTTGTTTAAAGCTTGAAATTTATGAATTTAGTGAGGCTACTGTTTGTTTCTTCAAGTCATACCTCAATTACAGAAAACAGCAGGTAAACATTTGTAATGTTTATTCTGAACAACAACATGTGAAATTTGGTGTCCTCCGAGGTTCTATACTTGGTCCCCTATTGTTTGTACTATTTATAAATTACCTCCCTTATGCATTGGAAATTATAAACAGAAATATATGCTGATGACACCACTCTTCATAAATCTTGGAAAAACATACAAATTATACATGATGTTCAAGAAGATTTATACAGGGTTGAAGAGTGGTGTAAAATGAATAACATGTTCATTAATGCAAATAAAACAAAATGATTGGTTACTGGAACAAAACAGAAACTATCAATTCAGACTTACAAACCCATTTCCTTTCACAATTTTATTGATAATAAATTCAAAAGTATTACAAAATTCTTCATGTGAAAAGTTATTAGGTGTTAAAATTGACAGCATACTTAATCGGAAAAATCAAATTGATCAAGTGTGTGCTAATATATCATTCAGAATATACCTTCTTTCTAACACATTTGTCATTAATTTAATTTCAGTTACTGAATGCATTAGGTAGTGTTGATTTAGTCCCTATGATCACATTTGTAATTTATTGACAGTTACTGAATGCATTAGGTAGTGTTGATTTAGTCCCAGTGATCACATTTGTAATTTACTGACAGTTACTGAATGCATTAGGTAGTGTTGATTTAGTCCCAGTGATCACATTTGTAATTTATTGACAGTTACTGAATGCATTAGGTAGTGTTGATTTAGTCCCAGTGATCACATTTGTAATTTACTGACAGTTACTGAATGCATTAGGAAGTGTTGATTTAGTCCCAGTGATCACATTTGTAATTTATTGACAGTTACTGAATGCATTAGGTAGTGTTGATTTAGTCCCAGTGATCACATTTGTAATTTACTGACAGTTACTGAATGCATTAGGTAGTGTTGATTTAGTCCTAGTGATCACATTTGTAATTTATTGACAGTTACCGAATGCATTAGGTAGTGTTGATTTAGTCCCAGTGATCACATTTGTAATTTACTGACAGTGACTGAATGCATTAGGTAGTGTTGATTTAGTCCCTATGATCACATTTGTAATTTATTGACAGTTACTGAATGCATTAGGTAGTGTTGATTTAGTCCCAGTGATCACATTTGTAATTTACTGACAGTTACTGAATGCATTAGGTAGTGTTGATTTAGTCCCTATGATCACATTTGTAATATATTGACAGTTACTGAATGCATTAGGTAGTGTTGATTTAGTCCCAGTGATCACATATGTTATTTACTGACAGTTACTGAATGCATTAGGTAGTGTTGATTTAGACCCTATGATCACATTTGTAATTATACCCCCGCTTTAAAAAAAGGGGGGTATACTGTTTTACCTCTGTCTGTCCGTCAGTCCGTCCGTCCGTGCGTCAGTCAGTCCGTCCCATGAAACTTTCGTCACATTTTTCTCAGGAACTACAATACAAGGATTTCTGAAATTTGGTTTCAGGGTTTATCTAAGTCAGCTATACCGTGTGATGCGTTTTCAGATTGATCACTTGACAACTTCCTGTTAACCGAACACTTGTATGATTTTACACATGATAGCCAAGTTGAAAACTTTCGTCACATTTTTCTCAGGAACTACAATACAAGGATTTCTGAAATTTGGTTTCAGGGTTTATATAAGTCAGCTATACTGTGTGATGCGTTTTCAGATTGATCACTTGAAAACTTCCTGTTTACCGAACACTTGTATGATTTTACACATGATAGCCAAGTTGAAAATTTTCGTCACATTTTTCTCAGGAACTACAATACAACGATTTCTGAAATTTGGTTTCAGGATTTATATAAGTCAGCTTTACCGTGTGATACCTTTTCAGATTGATCACTTGACAACTTCCTGTTTACCGAACACTTGTATGATTTTACACATGATGGCCAAGTTGAAAATTTTCGTCACATTTTTCTCAGGAACTACAATACAACGATTTCTGAAATTTGGTTTCAGGATTTATATAAGTCAGCTTTACCGTGTGATACCTTTTCAGATTGATCACTTGACAACTTCCTGTTTACCGAACACTTGTATGATTTTACACATGATAGCCAAGTTGAAAATTTTCGTCACATTTTTCTCAGGAACTACAATACAAGGATTTCTGAAATTTGGTTTCAGGGTTTATATAAGTCAGCTATACCATGTGATGCGTTTTCAGATTGATCACTTGACAACTTCCTGTTTACCGAACACTTGTATGATTTTACACATGATAGCCAAGTTGCAAATTTTCATCACATTTTTCTCAGGAACTACAATACAACGATTTCTGAAATTTGGTTTCAGGATTTATATAGGTCAGCTATACCGTGTGATGCGTTTTCAGATTGATCACTTGACAACTTCCTGTTTACCGAACACTTGCATATTTTTACACTATAAATATTTTCCACTTGCGGCAGGGGTATCATCAGTGAGCAGTAGCTCGCAGTTTCACTTGTTTATTGACAGTTACTGAATGCATTAGGTAGTGTTGATTTAGTCCCAGTGATCACATTTGTAATTTACTGACAGTTACTGAATGCATTAGGTAGTGTTGATTTAGTCCCAGTGATCACATTTGTAATTTACTGACAGTTACTGAATGCATTAGGTAGTGTTGATTTAGTCCCAGTGATCACATTTGTAATTTATTGACAGTTACTGAATGCATTAGGTAGTGTTGATTTAGTCCCAGTGATCACATTTGTAATTTACTGACAGTTACTGAATGCATTAGGTAGTGTTGATTTAGTCCCAGTGATCACATTTTAAATTTATTTTCAGTTACTGAATGCGTTAGGTAGTGTTGCAGAACAGACATTACCTTCCTTGTTGAGGAGTTTATTTCTCTGGTTTAATAAACAGATGTTAATTGATGAAGGTGGTGTCCGACAAAGGCATAAAAGTAAAGGGTAGGTTTATGACAATATGAAAAGTTTAATAAGGCAGGGCATAGCAGAGGCAAAGGATAAAGGATAGGTTCACATGTAGGTCCAAGGCTCAGGTGAACAAAAAGTCTAAAACAGGGTTTGTTTAAACATCATGAGACAGGCAATTCAGTTATTAAAATGGCTTATATCTCTGAAACCAAAGCATTAAGAGTAAATCTGATGGGATGAAGGGGTTTATCAGATCAAGATGTATCTTTTCTGAAATTTTCAGACAAATCGGACAATCTGTTGTTGGGTTGCTGCCCATGAATTGGTAATTTTAAGGAAATTTTGCATTTTTTGGTTATTATCTTAAATATTATTATAGATACAGATAAAATGTAAACAGCAATAATGTTCAACAAAGTAAGATCTGCAAATAAGGCACCAAGACCAGAATGGTCAGTTGACCCCTTAAGGAGTTATTGTCCTTTATAGTAAATATTTTACAATTTTTTTGTAATCTTACAAAAATCTTTTCCTCTGACACTACCTAGACAAATTTAAACAAACTTAGTCACAATCATTAATTGGGTATCTAGTTGGAAAAATATGTCTGATGATCCTGCCAGCCAACCAACATGGTCGCAAAGGCTAAAAATAGAACATAGGGGAAAATGCAGTTTTTCTCTCAATTATATCTCTGAAACTAAGGCAAAAGTATATCTGTTGCATTATTTCATGCATTAACTGCAAATAAAAATATCAGGTGAACAACAGGCTCCTTGGAGCCTTTAGTTTAACAATATGGATGCTATGTTTCTATTTGTATTTATATCAAAAGTCATGGTAGTCAATATTAAGAATCTTTCAAAATACAATGTAAAAAACACGCAAAAAGAGCATTGAAGTCTATTTCGATAATAATTATATGTATTATGTAATATATGAATTAAAGACTTTATACTTTATATATGGACTCTCAAATACCTCCTAGATTAATATTATATCAACCGCTCCGTATAAAATATATTGACCTCTTCAAATGTCCATAACTGATAGATATATCATACATTTATTTTTTGATTTTTACAGAAGTAAAGACTTTCTTCTAGAAAGGAGAGATGTAAGTTTTTAGATACTATTAATTGAACACACTTTGAAATTATTAAAAAAAACAGTAGTAAGAAAACCAAACCAAACTGGCAAACTGAAGTTTAGACAGAGAGTAAATCAAATGTGTTGCTATGTACATTTTCATCCATGGGTTGATGTTAACTTTCTCCTCTAATAGATAAAAGAAGATGTGGAATGATTGCCAATGAGACAACTGTCCATCAAGAGACCAAAATACACACAAATTAACAACTATAGGTCACCCTACAGCCTTCAACAATGAGCAAAGCACATACAGCATAGTCAGCTATAAAAGGGTCCTAAATGACAATGTAAAACAATTCAAACGAAAAAAGTAATGGCCTTATTTATATAAATAAAAAGGAATGAAAAACAAATATATAACACATAAACAAATGACAACCACTGAAATACAGGCTCCTGACTTGGGACAGGCACATACATACCAAGTAAACATGTGGCCAGGTTAAACATGTTAGGGGATCCCAACCCTCCCCTAACCTGAGACAGTGGTGACTTTTTCCTCTAGGTGTTGATATTGATTCGGCAAACCTCACGCTTTAAATAATAAAATTTAACTGTCTCCAGTGGAGAATTATTGTAATACACTTTTTGCAGTGTAAGAATCTATATTTCTCCTCCCTCTATGTGTTGATATTGACTTTCTCCTCTGTGTTGATATTGACTTTCTCCTCTATGTGTTGATATTGACTTTCTCCTCTGTGTTGATATTGACTTTCTCCTCTGTGTTGATATTGACTTTCTCCTTTATGTGTTGATATTGACTTTCTCCTCTATGTGTTGATATTGACTTTTTCCTCTGTGTTGATATTGACTTTCTCCTCTATGTGTTGATATTGACTTTCTCCTCTATGTGTTGATATTGACTTTCTCCTCTGTGTTGATATTGACTTTCTCCTCTATGTGTTGATATTGACTTTCTCCTCTATGTGTTGATATTGACTTTCTCCTCTGTGTTGATATTGACTTTCTCCTCTAGGTGTTGATATTGACTTTCTCCTCTAAGTGTTGATATTGACTTTCTCCTCTAAGTGTTGATATTGACTTTCTCCTCTATGTGTTTATATTGACTTTCTCCTCTATGTGTTGATATTGACTTTCTCCTCTGTTGATATTGACTTTCTCCTCTAGGTGTTGATATTGACTTTCTCCTCTAAGTGTTGATATTGACTTTCTCCCCTAGGTGTTGATATTGACTTTCTCCTCTATATGTTGATATTGACTTTATTCTCTAGGTGTTGATATTGACTTTCTCCTCTAGGTGTTGATATTGACTTTCTTCTCTAGGTGTTGATATTGACTTTCTCCTCTAAATGTTGATATTGACTTTCTCCTCTAAATGTTGATATTGACTTTCTCCTCTATGTGTTGATATTGACTTTCTCCTCTAGGTGGAACAGGGACCCAATTAATTGCCCCATTAGAACGCATTGAAAATCATAGTAAATACATAGGGTCCTGTTCAATAAATAATTTTGATAGCCACCTTGGGACTTCTGGTTCATGCTAGGCATTCATTTTGAATTGTCTAAGTACAATCTCAGTGCCTCATGACCGGCATTCCGTTGCAAAATTTTGTTTTTATTGACAACAGGGTCAGTCTGTCTACTTCCAGGGAAGAATAAAGGCTAGAACTTAGCCAATTTACACTATGTACTGACGCCAGATTACATTTAAATCAATCAAAATTTTTACAGAAATTCAAACTAGAAAGCCAACCCTTTCAAATAAATCTACGTTCAGTTAAATAACTAGTGAAATAATAACACTACACAATTTATAACAAAAGTTATACATTTTTTTTAAGAACTACATTCGTGGGTACCGGACTGGTTGCCCTAACTGGGATCCTATTCCTGTCAGACTTTATTTTTTTCCCTAGACTTAAAACTGCACTTTTAGAATAAAGATATACATCTCAGTAGTTATTGTGCAAAGTTTCAAAAAATTTGATCATACAGTTACAGAATTATTGATCCTTATCTATAACATCTCAAATACCAGAAAATTGATCGGAGAAAATCTTAAATTCATGAAGACAATATGCTAAAAATCATCAAAACTTTTTTATTTCAAGAGATATTTACATTCTGTAAATTGCATAAGGTAGACAAATTCATTCTCTGTATGGAAATCTAGTTGAAACCAAAATTTGTTTAAAAATAAATTAAAAATATTTTTTTTTTCAATTAAAAAACAAAAATCTTCTGTTTTAAAGAATTACATATTCAAAACAAGCATTTCCCATAACAAGGGTATAAAATATGAGACAAAGTCTTCAAATAGTCTTCTAAGTTCATTTAAATACAATATAAGAGAATAGATGCAGAGAAGTTCTCACTTGTAGCTAAAACCAGTCAAGACAGCACCTCCTATAGTCTAACAGATGTGGAGGGAAATCCTTGATCTTCCTGACCGCTTAATGCTACTGTGCGTTGTTGTACTTTTGACTGCTCTAAATGTCCCACTAGTTCATATGTGTGTTCTCATGGACACTGAAACTGTTGGTCAGGCTGTGATCCATGTACTTTAGTCCAAGTTCACCAACCTGAATATAGATAACAAAGACAAGTTAATAATGCAGGAACTTTTAAATATGAAACTTAGGAAAGAAGCATTAATGAAAATGAAATTTAAACAGTGAAACTGTTAAAAGAGCACTAAGTGTTTCCTTAACTAGACAAATGCTAGAAGCTGATCTTCAAAAGTTCCAAAAACAAGGAAGATATCAAAATCTTTAAAAGGGAGTCTAAAATTGTTGTACATTCAGTTTAAATTGCTTTTATAAGCTATATTATAGCCCTACCCCTTAAATATCTTCCAAAAAATGTAAAATTAGAGAGCCCCTGGCAAGTGTTTCTGAGTTTACACAATAATATGTGGTTATTTGTGTTATGCGGCTCTAAATAAATGTGAGCTGGATTCGAACACAACTTTCATAAGTTGTCGGTGGCACTTAAATGATTTATTTAATAGTCACAATTTATCAAAAACTTAGTAAAAAACCTAAAACTGAATCTATGGGTTTCTTTTCTTGTTCCAGGTTTAATAAATAAGATACTAAAATGAAATAAGCCCATATTTTCCATCTTTCACTGTCCCCTGATCCCATATAACACATTTATTATTTCTTGCCCTGTGGCTTTTTCTATATACTGTTTGCTGATATTTTTCAAAAATCCCTCCATTTTAACTTACAAGTGTAGGAATACATATTATATTTTTACAGACAAAATGACCTTTCTGTGACCCCCCCTTTTAAGCTTTAAATTGAAAAACAAACTTTTTTAAATTTCATAAATTTAAATTTCAATTTAAGTTAAAAAGTTTAATTCAAATTTTAAAAATAATTACACCATTGTTTTCCTTATTAAATTTTGAAGCCTGTAGCCAAATATCACCCATGAAACTTCAAAAATGAGCTTACGATTGCAGATTGAAGTGTTCAAAATATGCTCTCTGACAGGAACGGGGACCCAATTAATTGCCCCATTAAAACGCATTGAAAATCATAGTAAATACATAGGGGCCTGTTCAATAAATAATTTTGATAGCCACCTTGGGACTTCTGGTTCATGTTAGGCATTCATTTTGAAGTGTCTAAGTACAATCTCAGTGCCTCATGACCGGCATTCCGTTGCAAAATTCTGTTTTTATTGACAGCAGGGTCAGTCTGTCTACTTCCGGGGAAGAATAAAGGCTAGAACTTAGCCAATTTACTCTATGTACTGACGCCAGATTACATTTAAATCAATCAAAATTTTTACAGAAATTCAAACTAGAAAGCCTACCCTTTCAAATAAATCTACGTTCAGTTAAATAACTAGTGTAATAATAACACTACACAATTTATAACAAAAGTTATACATTTTTTTTAAGAACTACATTCGTGGGTACCGGACTGGTTGCCCTAACTGGGATCCTATTCCAGGTGTTGATATTGACATTCTCTTCTAGATGTTGATATTGACTTTCTCTTCTATGTGTTGATATTGACTTTCTCCTCTATGTGTTGATATTGACTTTCTCCTCTAGGTGTTGATATTGACTTTCTCCTCTAAGTGTTGATATTGACTTTCTCCTCTAGGTGTTGATATTGACTTTCTCCCCGAGGTGTAGATATTGACTTTCTTCTCAAGGTGTTGATATTGATTTTCTCCTCTAGGTGTGGATATTGACTTTCTCCTCTATGTGTTGATATTGACTTTCTCCTCTATGTGTTGATATTGACTTTCTCCTCTATGTGTTGATATTGACTTTCTCCTCTAAGTGTTGATATTGACTTTCTCCTCTAGGTGTTGATATTGACTTTCTCCTCTGGGTGTTGATATTGACTTTCTCCTCTAGGTGTTGATATTGACTTTCTCCTCTGAGTGTTGATATTTACTTTCTCCTCTAGGTGTATATATTGACTTTCTCCTCTAAGTGTTGATATTGACTTTCTCCTCTAGGTGTTGATATTGACTTTCTCCTCTATGTGTTGATATTGACTTTCTCCTCTAGGTGTTGATATTGACTTTCTCCTCTAAGTGTTGATATTGACTTTCTCCTCTAGGTGTTGATATTGACTTTCTCCCCGAGGTGTAGATATTGACTTTCTCCTCAAGGTGTTGTTATTGATTTTCTCCTCTAGGTGTGGATATTGACTTTCTCCTCTATGTGTTGATATTGACTTTCTCCTCTATGTGTTGATATTGACTTTCTCCTCTAGGTGTTGATATTGACTTTCTCCTCTAAGTGTTGATATTGACTTTCTCCTCTAGGTGTTGATATTGACTTTCTCCTCTAGGTGTTGATATTGACTTTCTCCTCTGGGTGTTGATATTGACTTTCTCCTCTAGGTGTTGATATTGACTTTCTCCTCTGAGTGTTGATATTTACTTTCTCCTCTAGGTGTTTATATTGACTTTCTCCTCTAAGTGTTGATATTGACTTTCTCCTCTAGATGTTAATATTGAATTTCTCCTCTATGTGTTGATATTGACTTTCTCCTCTATGTGTTGATATTGACTCTCTTCTCTAGGTGTTGATATTGGCTTTCTCCTCTAAGTGTTGATATTGACTTTCTCCTCTAGGTGTGGATATTGACTTTCTCCTCTAGGTGTTGATATTGAATTTCTCCCCGAGGTGTAGATATTGACTTTCTCCTCAAGGTGTGGATATTGAATTTCTCCTCTAGGTGTTGATATTGACTTTCTCCTCTATGTTTTGATATTGACTTTTTCCTCTAGGTGTTGATATTGACTTTCTCCTCTAAGTGTTGATATTGACTTTCTCCTCTAGGTGTTGATATTGACTTTCTCCTCTGGGTGTTGATATTGACTTTCTCCTCTAGGTGTTGATATTGACTTTCTCCTCTGAGTGTTGATATTTACTTTCTCCTCTAGGTGTTTATATTGACTTTCTCCTCTAAGTGTTGATATTGACTTTCTCCTCTAGATGTTAATATTGAATTTTTCCTCTATGTGTTGATATTGACTTTCTCCTCTATGTGTTGATATTGACTCTCTTCTCTAGGTGTTGATATTGGCTTTCTCCTCTAAGTGTTGATATTGACTTTCTCCTCTAGGTGTTTATATTGACTTTCTCCTCTAAGTGTTGATATTGACTTTCTCCTCTAGGTGTTGATATTGACTTTCTCCTCTATGTGTTGATATTGACTTTCTCCTCTAGGTGTTGATATTGCCTTTCTCCTCAAGGTGTTGATATTGACTTTCTCCTCTAGGTGTTGATATTGACTTTCTCCCCGAGGTGTAGATATTGACTTTCTCCTCAAAGTGTTGATATTGATTTTCTCCTCTAGGTGTTGATATTGACTTCATCTTTCTCCTCTATGTGTTGATATTGACTTTCTCTTTCTCCTCTATGTGTTGATATTGACTTTCTCCTCTAAATGTTGATATTGACTTTCTCCTTTAAGTGTTGGTATTGACTTTCTCCTCTAGATGTTAATATTGACTTTCTCCTCTAGGTGTTGATATTGACTTTCTCCTATAGATGTTGATATTGACTTTCTCCTCTAGGTTTAGAAATTGTCTTTCTCCTCTAGGTGTTGATATTGACTTTCTCCTCTAGGTGTTGATATTGACTTTCTCCTCTAGGGTTTGATATTGACTTTTTCCTCTAGGTGTTGATATTGACTTTCTCCTCTAGATGTTGATATTGTTTTTCTCCCCTAGGTGTTGATATTGACTTTCTCCTCTAGGGTTTGATATTGACTTTTTCCTCTAGGTGTTGATATTGACGTTCTCCTCTAAGTGTTGATATTGACTTTTTCCTCTAGGTGTTGATATTGACGTTCTCCTCTAAGTGTTGATATTGACTTTCTCCTCTAGGTGTTGATATTGACTTTCTCCCCGAGGTGTAGATATTGACTTTCTCCTCAAGGTGTTGATATTGATTTTCTCCTCTAGGTGTGGATTTTGACTTTCTCCTCTAAGTGTTGATATTGACTTTCTCCTCTAGGTGTTGATATTGACTTTCTCCCCGAGGTGTAGATATTGACTTTCTCCTCAAGGTGTTGATATTGACTTTCTCCTCTAAGTGTTGATATTGATTTTCTCCTCTAGGTGTCGATATTGACTTTCTCCTTTAGGTGTTGATATTGACTCTCTCCTCTATGTGTTGCTATTGATTTTCTCCTCTATGTGTTGATATTGACTCTCTCCTCTATTTGTTGATATTGACTCTCTCCTCTATGTGTTGATATTGACTTTCTCCTCTAAATGTTGATATTGAATTTCCCCTTAAAGTGTTGGTATTGACTTTCTCCTCTAGATGTTAATATTGACTTTCTCCTCTAGGTGTTGATATTGACTTTCTCCTCTAGATGTTGATATTGACTTTCTCCTCTAGGTTTTGAAATTGACTTTCTCCTCTAGGTGTTGATATTGACTTTCTCCTCTAGGTGTTGATATTGACTTTCTCCTCTAGGGTTTGATATTGACTTTTTCCTCTAGGTGTTGATATTGACTTTCTCCTCTAGATGTTGATATTGACTTTCTCCCCTAGGTGTTGATATTGACTTTCTCCTCTAGGGTTTGATATTGACTTTTTCCTCTAGGTGTTGATATTGACTTTCTCCTCTAAGTGTTGATATTGACTTTCTCCTCTAGGTGTTGATATTGACTTTCTCCCCGAGGTGTAGATATTGACTTTCTCCTCAAGGTGTTGATATTGATTTTCTCCTCTAGGTGTGGATTTTGACTTTCTCCTCTAAGTGTTGATATTGACTTTCTCCTCTAGGTGTTGATATTGACTTTCTCCCCGAGGTGTAGATATTGACTTTCTACTCAAGGTGTTGATATTGACTTTCTCCTCTAAGTGTTGATATTGATTTTCTCCTCTAGGTGTCGATATTGACTTTCTCCTTTAGGTGTTGATATTGACTCTCTCCTCTATGTGTTGCTATTGATTTTCTCCTCTATGTGTTGATATTGACTCTCTCCTCTAATCTCTAATTGTTGATATTGACTCTCTCCTCTAGGTGTTGATATTGACTTTCTCCTCTAGGTGTTGAAATTGACTTTCTCCTCTAAGGGTTGATATTGATTTTCTCCTCTAGGTGTTGATATTGACTTTCTCCTCTAGGTGTTGAAATTGACTTTCTCCTCTAAGGGTTGATATTGATTTTCTCCTCTAGGTGTTGATATTGACTTTCTCCTCTAGGGTTTGATATTGACTTTCTCCTCTATGTGTTGATATTGACTTTCTCCTCTAGATGTTGATATTGATTTTCTCCTCTAGGTGTTGATATTGACTTTCTCCTGTAGGGTTTGATATTGACTTTCTCCTCTAGGTGTTGATATTGACTTTCTCCTCTAGATGATGATATTGATTTTCTCCTCTAGGTGTTGATATTGACTTTCTCCTCTAGATGTTGATATTGACTTTCTCCTCTAGGTGTTGATATTGACTTTCTCCTCTGGGTGTTGATATTGACTTTCTCCTCTAGGTGTTGATATTGACTTTCTCCTCTGAGTGTTGATATTTACTTTCTCCTCTAGGTGTATATATTGACTTTCTCCTCTAAGTGTTGATATTGACTTTCTCCTCTAGATGTTGATATTGACTTTCTCCTCTATGTGTTGATATTGACTTTCTCCTCTAGGTGTTGATATTGACTTTCTCCTCTAAGTGTTGATATTGACTTTCTCCTCTAGGTGTTGATATTGACTTTCTCCCCGAGGTGTAGATATTGACTTTCTCCTCAAGGTGTTGATATTGATTTTCTCCTCTAGGTGTGGATATTGACTTTCTCCTCTATGTGTTGATATTGACTTTCTCCTCTATGTGTTGATATTGACTTTCTCCTCTATGTGTTGATATTGACTTTCTCCTCTAGGTGTTGATATTGACTTTCTCCTCTAAGTGTTGATATTGACTTTCTCCTCAAGGTGTTGATATTGACTTTCTCCTCTAGGTGTTGATATTGACTTTCTCCTCTGGGTGTTGATATTGACTTTCTCCTCTAGGTGTTGATATTGACTTTCTCCTCTGAGTGTTGATATTTACTTTCTCCTCTAGGTGTTTATATTGACATTCTCCTCTAAGTGTTGATATTGACTTTCTCCTCTAGATGTTAATATTGAATTTCTCCTCTATGTGTTGATATTGACTTTCTCCTCTATGTGTTGATATTGACTCTCTTCTCTAGGTGTTGATATTGGCTTTCTCCTCTAAGTGTTGATATTGACTTTCTCCTCTAGGTGTGGATATTGACTTTCTCCTCTAGGTGTTGATATTGAATTTCTCCCCGAGGTGTAGATATTGACTTTCTCCTCAAGGTGTGGATATTGACTTTCTCCTCTAGGTGTTGATATTGACTTTCTCCTCTATGTTTTGATATTGACTTTCTCCTCTAGGTGTTGATATTGACTTTCTCCTCTAGGTGTTGATATTGACTTTCTCCTCTGGGTGTTGATATTGACTTTCTCCTCTAGGTGTTGATATTGACTTTCTCCTCTGAGTGTTGATATTTACTTTCTCCTCTAGGTGTTTATATTGACTTTCTCCTCTAAGTGTTGATATTGACTTTCTCCTCTAGATGTTAATATTGAATTTTTCCTCTATGTGTTGATATTGACTTTCTCCTCTATGTGTTGATATTGACTCTCTTCTCTAGGTGTTGATATTGGCTTTCTCCTCTAGGTGTTTATATTGACTTTCTCCTCTAAGTGTTGATATTGACTTTCTCCTCTAGGTGTTGATATTGACTTTCTCCTCTATGTGTTGATATTGACTTTCTCCTCTAGGTGTTGATATTGACTTTCTCCTCAAGGTGTTGATATTGACTTTCTCCTCTAGGTGTTGATATTGACTTTCTCCCCGAGGTGTAGATATTGACTTTCTCCTCAAAGTGTTGATATTGATTTTCTCCTCTAGGTGTTGATATTGACTTCATCTTTCTCCTCTATGTGTTGATATTGACTTTCTCTTTCTCCTCTATGTGTTGATATTGACTTTCTCCTCTAAATGTTGATATTGACTTTCTCCTTTAAGTGTTTGTATTGACTTTCTCCTCTAGATGTTAATATTGACTTTCTCCTCTAGGTGTTGATATTGACTTTCTCCTATAGATGTTGATATTGACTTTCTCCTCTAGGTTTAGAAATTGTCTTTCTCCTCTAGGTGTTGATATTGACTTTCTCCTCTAGGTGTTGATATTGACTTTCTCCTCTAGGGTTTGATATTGACTTTTTCCTCTAGGTGTTGATATTGACTTTCTCCTCTAGATGTTGATATTGTTTTTCTCCCCTAGGTGTTGATATTGACTTTCTCCTCTAGGGTTTGATATTGACTTTTTCCTCTAGGTGTTGATATTGACGTTCTCCTCTAAGTGTTGATATTGACTTTCTCCTCTAGGGGTTGATATTGACTTTCTCCCCGAGGTGTAGATATTGACTTTCTCCTCAAGGTGTTGATATTGATTTTCTCCTCTAGGTGTGGATTTTGACTTTCTCCTCTAAGTGTTGATATTGACTTTCTCCTCTAGGTGTTGATATTGACTTTCTCCCCGAGGTGTAGATATTGACTTTCTCCTCAAGGTGTTGATATTGACTTTCTCCTCTAAGTGTTGATATTGATTTTCTCCTCTAGGTGTCGATATTGACTTTCTCCTTTAGGTGTTGATATTGACTCTCTCCTCTATGTGTTGCTATTGATTTTCTCCTCTATGTGTTGATATTGACTCTCTCCTCTATTTGTTGATATTGACTCTCTCCTCTATGTGTTGATATTGACTTTCTCCTCTAAATGTTGATATTGACTTTCCCCTTTAAGTGTTGGTATTGACTTTCTCCTCTAGATGTTAATATTGACTTTCTCCTCTAGGTGTTGATATTGACTTTCTCCTCTAGATGTTGATATTGACTTTCTCCTCTAGGTTTTGAAATTGACTTTCTCCTCTAGGTGTTGATATTGACTTTCTCCTCTAGGTGTTGATATTGACTTTCTCCTCTAGGGTTTGATATTGACTTTTTCCTCTAGGTGTTGATATTGACTTTCTCCTCTAGATGTTGATATTGACTTTCTCCCCTAGGTGTTGATATTGACTTTCTCCTCTAGGGTTTGATATTGACTTTTTCCTCTAGGTGTTGATATTGACTTTCTCCTCTAAGTGTTGATATTGACTTTCTCCTCTAGGTGTTGATATTGACTTTCTCCCCGAGGTGTAGATATTGACTTTCTCTTCAAGGTGTTGATATTGATTTTCTCCTCTAGGTGTGGATTTTGACTTTCTCCTCTAAGTGTTGATATTGACTTTCTCCTCTAGGTGTTGATATTGACTTTCTCCCCGAGGTGTAGATATTGACTTTCTCCTCAAGGTGTTGATATTGACTTTCTCCTCTAAGTGTTGATATTGATTTTCTCCTCTAGGTGTCGATATTGACTTTCTCCTTTAGGTGTTGATATTGACTCTCTCCTCTATGTGTTGCTATTGATTTTCTCCTCTATGTGTTGATATTGACTCTCTCCTCTAATAGGTGATATTGACTCTCTCCTCTAGGTGTTGATATTGACTTTCTCCTCTAGGTGTTGAAATTGACTTTCTCCTCTAAGGGTTGATATTGATTTTCTCCTCTAGGTGTTGATATTGACTTTCTCCTCTAGGGTTTGATATTGACTTTCTCCTCTATGTGTTGATATTGACTTTCTCCTCTAGATGTTGATATTGATTTTCTCCTCTAGGTGTTGATATTGACTTTCTCCTGTAGGGTTTGATATTGACTTTCTCCTCTAGGTGTTGATATTGACTTTCTCCTCTAGATGATGATATTGATTTTCTCCTCTAGGTGTTGATATTGACTTTCTCCTCTAGATGTTGATATTGACTTTCTCCTCTAGGTGTTGATATTGACTCTCTCCTCTAGAAGTTGATATTGATTTTCTCCTCTAGGTGTTGATATTGACTTTCTCCTCTAGATGTTGATATTGACTTTCTACTCTAGGTGTTGATATTGACTCTCTCCTCTAGAAGTTGATATTGATTTTCTCCTCTAGGTGTTGATATTGACTTTCTCCTCCAAGTGTTGATATTGACTTTCTCCCCTTAGTGTTGCTATTGATTTTCTCCTCTAGGTGTTGATATTGACTTTCTCCTCTAGATGTTAATATTGACTTTCTCCTCTAAGTGTTGTATTGACTTTTCTGCTCTAGGTGTTGAAATTGACTCTCCTTTTTTTGTTTTTTTGTTAATATTGACTTTTTACTCTATGTGTTGATATTGACTTTCTGATCTAGGTGTTGATATTGACTTTCTCCTTTAGATGTTGATATTGATTTTCTCCTCTAAGTGTTGATATTGCCTTTATCCTCTAGGTGTTGAAATTGACTTTCTCCTCTAGGTGTTGATATTGACTTTCTCCTCTAGATGTTGATATTGACTTTCTCCTCTAAGTGTTGATATATTGTCTCTCCTCTTTGTGTTAATATTGACTTTTTACTCTATGTGTTGATATTGACCACCATTTAGTGTTTGATATTGACTTTCTCCTCTAGAATTTGATTTTGATTTTCTCTTCTTTCATCACAACCTATAGAATTTGTTTGATATGACATAAATGCATTCTCCATGTATATACACTGGTTCTTCTTTTAATGAAGACATTTTTTCTTTACAGTTAGCTGTTGAATTCATTTACTGCTTAGTACTGATTGAAGTTTTAGCCAAGGTATTTTAATTATGTTATTTTAGATATTATAAAGTTTTATATTTTTTTTCATTTATTTCCTTGTAAATCCTGCAATTGACACCTAGTACTTGGTCTTTAAAACCTTGCGTCTAATGCTTTAAGGAAATCAACAAAGTTGAAACACAGACCCTGAAGAGGACCCCAAAATGAACTGTTACATAGAAAGAAATATCCATTTTACCTCCTGCGCAACATGGAAATGGCAAACAGGAGACTTTATTTGTACATGTACCTGTTATTTGTAGCCAGATTGCAGGATAAATGGTTATGTCAGCCCAATTGTGAGGTGAATAGTTTTGGTCTTCCCTTGAAAATAGATGTACTTGTTATGAAAAACTGTAATCTGAGCATTAAAATTAGGAGCCAATAAGAGCTGCTATGATAAAAATTCTACATATGATTGGTTTTTTTTTATTGATTACTTGGGTTGTTGCCTCATTAATTTATTATGTTAAAATTGTTTTTATTTTCAGTTGAACTTCCATCCAGGACATGATGATTTGGTTCAACATGTAATCGCTCAGTCATTCAAACATTTCAAGTATAGAGACAAGTAAGATAATATCTACTATTTCACATGATTATGAATGTGTTAAGTATTAAAGGGAAACAATATTACTATAGTATTAGAAATGTTACATTCTATGATCATGAAGATGTCAATCCTAAAGACAAAAAAAAATCAATGAACCTGTAACAAAATACAAAAATTTTAAACTATAATAGATGTAGGAAGATGTGGTGTGAATGCCAATGAGACAACTCTCCATCCAAATAACAATTTAAAAAGTAAACCATTAGAGGTTAAAGTACGGCCTTCAACACGGAGCCTTGGCTCACACCGAACAACAAGCTATAAAGGGCCCCAAAATTACTAGTGTAAAACCATTCAAACGGGAAAACCAACGGTCTAATCTATATAAACAAAACGAGAAACGAGAAACATGTATATATTACATAAACAAACGACAACTACTGTACATCAGATTCCTGACTACAGACTGTTTTTATACAGGTTTTAATCCTTTGTAGAGACCATTATGGATAGAGAAAAACTGCAAAGAGCAAAGATGCTAAGCATAAGAACATCTGCAAATAAATCAACATTGTTGTAATAGTCAAATGTTAAAAAAAAAGAAGATGTGGTATGATTGCCAATAAGACAACTCTTCACAAGAGACCAATTAATGCAGAAATTAGTAACTAGGTTCTAAATTACCATTTTTACCCATTTTATGATATTTTTTTCAGAAACAAAGAGAGATAAAGAGCAACAATATATATTCAAAATATTACACAAAATTAGGTCTTAAATCAATATGGTCTAAATAGTTATTGTTCCATGAGAGTAATTCTTGAAAGAGGATTTCTTTTTCTCTATATTTGCAGTTTTATAATACAAATAGAAATATAAAATGGCAAATTGTTCTCTTGAATAAGATCTACACATCAGTAGCTGTAATAAGACATATAGAAATATAAAATGGCAAATTGTTCTCTTGAATAAGATCTACACATCAGTAGCTGTAATAAGACATATAGAAATATAAAATGGCAAATTGTTCTCTTGAATAAGATCTACACATCAGTAGCTGTAATAAGACATATAGAAATATGAAATGGCAAATTGTTCTCTTGAATAAGATCTACACATCAGTAGCTGTAATAAGACATATAGAAATATAAAATGGCAAATTGTTCTCTTGAATAAGATCTACACATCAGTAGCTGTAATAAGACAGTGTTGTTCCTCACAAAATATGTCTAACATGGAAGTTGTTATAAGAAAATATGTTTATGAATATCAGATCCTGATTGTTGTAAAATTAAAACATGACCAGCATATCATCACACTTATTATGATTAATGCATTTAATTGTTATTTTTCAGTATTCAGACTAACCCTAACTCTGGTAACATCAGTATTATAAGTGATCTTTATGCTGAAGTGATTGGCGTTCTTACGCTCTCTAGGTAAGAAATTTGAAGCTTTTAAATTTTCAAAGTACTTGTAAGGCAGATTTTTGGATTAACAGTTTTAAACAGATTTATCATGTTAAGGAGGGGTATTTGCAAAAAAATACCAGCTGTAAGGCGAGGGAAATTCATTCTCAATACTGGTATTTTTCGCAAATACCCCTCAAGAACATAATATATCTGTTTAATAAAACCAAATGTTAATGTTCAAAAACGCATTGATGATAGTGACGTTACAAGGGTCCAGTTGGATAGAGTATTTTTTGACAAATACCATGGCAGAGAGGGTAAAAAAGGCACATCCTTTTGGCAAATACCCTGTTCGCGTTAAAAAATAAACGATATTCATTTGATAACAGTGAACTGGTGAAAAATACACTGGCTATCAACCAACCAAAACCCAGGATTCTTACATAAGGTGTAATTAACATTGAAATTCACTTTTAACTGTATCATTTACGTTAAAAAACAATATCCTTTTAATATTATCCTATTGTTTACTTTTTAATAATATTGTTTACTTTTAGTAATATTGTTTACTTTTAAATAATATTGTTTACTTTTTAAAAATTTTGTTTACTTTTTAATAATATTGTTTACTTTTTAATAATTACTTTTTAATAATATTGTTTACTTTTTAATAATTACTTTTTAATAATTACTTTTAAATAATATTGTTTAATTTTTATACGCCCGTCTTTTAGACGGGACGTATTATGGTATACCGTTGTCCGTCCGTCCGTCCGTCCGTCCATCCGTAACACTTTAAATTTGTGTCCGCTCCATATCTAGAGAACCATTATGATTTCATACTTTATACAGTACATGTTTATTAACCACCACCAGAGGGCGTGTCATGATGTATGTACATCTTCCTAGGTCAAAGTTCAAGGTAAAAAAACTTTGGTTTCAGTTGACAACCCTGTGTCCTGTGATGAAGATCGTGTCCGCTCTACATCTTGAGAACCGTTATGATTTCAAAGTTTATACTTGACATCCATTTTAACCAACACCATAGGGTGTGTCAGGATGTATGTACAACTTCCTAGGTCAAAGGTCAAGGTCAAAAACTTTGGTTTCAGTTGACAACCCAGTGTCCTGTGGTGAAGATCGTGTCCGCTCCATATCTAGATAACCGTTATGATTTCAAAGTTTATACTTGACATCCATTGTAACTAACACAGGAGGGTGTGTCATGATATATGTACAACTTCCTAGGTCAAAGGTCAAGGTCAAAAACTTTAGTTTCAGTTGACAACCGTGTCCTGTGGTGAAGATCGTGTCCGCTCCATATCTAGATAACCGTTATGATTTTATACTTAATACTTAATATGTTTATTAACCAACACCAGAGGGTGTGTCATGATGTATGTACAACTTCCTAGGTCAAAGGTCAAGGTAAAAAACTTTGGTTTCAGTTGACAACCCCGTGTCCTGTGGTGAAGATCGTGTCCACTCCATATCTAGATAACAGTTATGATTTCAAAGTTTATACTTGACATCCATTTTAACCACCACCAGAGGGCATGTCATGATGTATGTACAACTTCCTAGGTCAAAGGTCAAGGTAAAAAAAAAATTTGGTTTCAGTTGACAACCCCGTGTCCTGTGGTGAAGATCGTGTCCGCTCTATATCTTGAGAACCATTATGATTTCAAATATTATACTTTTTAACATTTAATTAGCATTCTTTTTTGGAGGGTCATAATATATTGAAGGCATAATTCTAAAAATATGTGACAAATAGCTAATGAGCATCACCTAGATTATTATTACTGTTTGCAAGATCTCCTTACAGTGATCATTTCCAAGTTTTTGCTGATCTTCAATTGTAAACTAATTAAGCAATATTGTGTATAAGAGTTTTTACAAATTTTATTCCACAATTTTCCTGATAGAAGTAATTTGCTTCTTTGTGTTATATTTTTCTTAAAGTAAAATCCACATATTTTTCTAAAAGTTGAAGCCCCTCAGCAATTTTTCATTTTTTAACATTTAATTGGCATTCTTTTTTTATGGGTCATAATATATTGAAGGCATAATTCTAAAAATATGTGACAAATATCAATTGGGCAACACCTTTAAACATATTGTTCAAACATCAATCCATATATCCAGAAGTCACCTTAGAGTAGTCAACAATGAGTTCACATCATGCAGTCATATCACTATTATACTATGAAAGTAAGTTGAGAATATTTATCAGTTTTAACTTAAAATCTTAGAATAAAATCACACATGAGACTATGTAATAACTTCAAATAATGCTTCATATCAGATTATCCATACAACTTATTTACCCCACGTTATTGACAGGGGGGCCCACAGAGAAGGCTCCCATCTCAATGGTATCTAGTTAACTATGTATTTAATCTTATGAATCAGTTTTTAAAAATAAAACAATTAAATACATGATATATAAAATACTCAAATGTTTAATATCTACAGGTATGTATTGTACATGTGCAAATGTACACTATATGGTATAGAATAAGAATAAAAGAAAAATTATTTTACAAGGGATATGACGTAATGGAAATATACAAGAATCGTGATGATAACTTTTGTTGTGCTTTTTTAATTACATTTTTACTAGTTCTTATATAGCGACAATAACTATTAGAATTTCATCTACCTAATGTTTTAATTAAGTGATCCTCAATATTAGATTTTCCAGCTGTTGTCGCAGCTCCAATTCGAAATGAATGTCCATGAAAGGACTGTGGATATACCCAAAAGATGTTTTAACTTGCTGATGAAAAATTCTCTTTCTAGAGCTTTACCAGATTTGTCAATAAATAAAGCATTATTATTTTGAAATTTAAACATGGCGTTCCTTACAAACAAATAATCATGTAAAGCTTTAAATGGACAACAATCATGATTTAGCTTGTGAAGTTGAATATCAACACCCATCCTGAAAGGGTCAGTCTTAGATTGCTTTAAATGTAAAATAACATAGTCAGAATAAAATTAAACATCAGATATATATTAAGTTGTTGTTACAATCAAATGATTTTGACCTGCGAATTGTAAACTCGCCACAGCGTAAGAAACCATAAAAAGCTACTGTAAAAGCAGTATAAAACATCTGATCAATAAAAGGTGAAAAAATTCCTTCTTTAAGCTAAACACATAAATGTTGAAGGAAATCAAAAGTTATGGGTAAGCGATCTAATGATTGGTTTCTGTAATCTTTTTAGTTTTAGTAGAATTTAAAAATGAGGACAGTCTCTCTAAATTGTTACTAGAATTATTGAAAGGAGAACATATGTTGTCCTTTAAGCATCTATGTCTAATTTCACATATGTATAGTTTAATGGTAGAGTACTGTAGTTTGAGATGTTGAAAGCAATATGTAGCAAAATATATCAACAGATCTTCTGACACTGAATGAGGCTTGCTGTCAGTAACACTTATACCATTTAATAGCAAAAATTAAAAAAAATGATTATAACCAGTCTCACATGACACTTTTGTCCCTTCAGAAATAGAAAAAATCCATAATTTACTAACTGTTTCACTCATTGCCATATTACTTCTGATGCACTTGGAACTATGCATGGAGTCTGTTCTGCTTTTGGGGCCAAGAAGACAAAGCATTCAAAATTTGGTTTTTATACGACCGCAAATTTTGAAAAAATTTTCGTCGTATATTGCTATCACGTTGGCGTCGTCGGCGTCGTCGTCGTCGTCGTTGTCCGAATACTTTTAGTTTTCGCACTCTAACTTTAGTAAAAGTGAATAGAAATCTATGAAATTTTAACACAAGGTTTATGACCATAAAAGGAAGGCTGGTATTGATTTTGGGAGTTTTGGTCCCAACATTTTAGGAATTAGGGGCCAAAAAGGGCCCAAATAAGCAATTTCTTGGTTTTCGCACTATAACTTTAGTTTAAGTTAATAGAAATCTATGAAATTTTGACACAAGGTTTATGACCACAAAAAAAAGGTTGGGATTGATTTTGGGAGTTTTGGTTTCAACAGTTTAGGAATTAGGGGCCAAAAAAGGGCCCAAATAAGCATTATTCTTGGTTTTCGCACAATAACTTTAGTTAAAGTAAATAGAAATCAATGAAATTTAAACACAATGTTTATGGCCACAAAAGGAAGGTTGGTATTGATTTTGGGAGTTTTGGTCCCAACAGTTAAGGAAAAAGAGGCCCAAAGGGTCCAAAATTAAACTTTGTTTGATTTCATCAAAATTGAATAATTGGGGTTCTTTAATATGCCGAATCTAACTGTGTATGTAGGTTCTTAATTTTTGGTCCCGTTTTCAAATTGGTCTACATTAAGGTCCAAAGGGTCCAAAATTAAACTTAGTTTGATTTTAACAAAAATTGAAACCTTGGGGTTCTTTGATATGCTGAATCTAAAAATGTACTTAGATTTTTGATTATTGGCCCAGTTTTCAAGTTGGCCCAAATCGGGGTCCAAAATTAAACATTGTTTGATTTCATCAAAAATTGAATAATTGGGGTTCTTTGATATGCCAAATCTAACTGTGTATGTAGATTCTTAATTTTTGGTCCAGTTTTAAAATTGGTCTAAATTAAAGTGCAAAGGTTCCAAAATTAAACTAAGTTTGATTTTAACAAAAATTAAATTCTTGGGCCTCTTTGATATGCTGAATCTAAACATGTACTTAGATTTTTGATTATGGGCCCAGTTTTCAAGTTGGTCCAAATCAGGATCTAAAATTATTATATTAAGTATTGTGCAATAGCAAGTCTTTTCAATTGCACAGTATTGTGCAATGGCAAGAAATATCTAATTTCACAATATTGTGAAATTGCAAATTTTTTTTTTAATTAAGAGTTATCTTTCTTTGTCCAGTATAGTAAGCAAGAAATATCTGCAAGAACTTTTTTTAATTGGAGTTATCTTTCTTTGTCCAGAATCAACTTAAATCTTTGTTATATACAATATACAATGTATATTCACTTTTTACTACCAACTGATAAATTTAAATAATCTTTACCATTCAGTGATAACAAGCAGTTTTTTTTACATCTTAATATTTTATGATGTATTTAAATGAGTAGTAATTGTTGCAAACTCCATTAGAATATTTTAATTGAAATTAGTTTTGGAATAAGGGAAAGGGGGATGTGATTAAAAAATTAGGTTCAATTTTTCTCACTTGAAATTTCATAAATAAAAAGAAAATTTCTTCAAACATTTTTTTGAGAGGATTAATATTCAACAGCATAGTGAATTGCTCTAAGAGAAAACAAAAATTTTAAGTTCATTTGAATACATTCATTCTGTGTCAGAAACCTATGCTGTGTCAACTATTTAATCACAATCCAAATTTAGAGCGGAATCCAGCTTGAATGTTGTGTCCATACTTGCCCCAACCGTTCAGGGTTCAACCTCTGCGGTCGTATAAAGCTACGCCCTGCGGAGCATCTGGTTATAACCTGGAACATGTTTTGCACTAAAGTAAAAATTATATTTAGCTGCAAACCAAGTCAGCTGTCTCATCAATTTCATAATTTCTAAAGTTTTTGATCTCCCCTTTTTCACAATAGCTACAGTGGCCTCATTATCACACCAGAATAATATTATTTTACAAGACCACTCTGGCCCCCAAAGCAGTGCTACAAAAAAAATAGGATATAATTCTAAAAAGGCTATTGAAAGGTTGTTTGTCAATGATGGTAATTCCAAAGGCCAGGTTGAATAAAAGAATTTCCCCCGGGAAAATCCCCCAAATCCTATTGTTGACACAGCGTCTGTAAATAATTCCATATCAAAGCAACTTGTAAATTCATTTTTCATGAAACATAGTAATGCCATTCCAGTTTGACAAAAAAAGTAACCAAAAATCTAAATCTGTTCTACATTCTGTGCTTAAATGCACAAAGTCAGACAAATCTTTAACTGTAGTTGACAAGTTAATCTAATAAGAAACAAAAGACCTTCCAGGTAAAATAACCCTGGAAGCAAAATTTAAATGTCCCAATAACTGTAAAAGTTCTCTTTTTGTACAAGATGATTTGTGGAGTATTTTGCGAATAAAATTGCATATCCTTTGCACTTTATTATCAGGTAATCTAGTTTCCATTTTTTGTGAGTCTAGTATGATACCCAAATATTCTAAACAAATAGTAGGCCCAACTGTTTTATGACTAGCAATGGGAATGTTAAGCCGTTTAAATATTGTCATCATAATTGCCATTGTCCTCTCTCCATCTTCGCCGGGAAGGTCGATTGTTAGGAAATCATCTAATAAATGCAAGATATGCTGTACCTATAGTTTTTCTGAGCAATATAACACACTGCTTGGGAGACAGTAACAAAAATTTTAAGACTGGAATGGCATATAAAGGTGAGTCTAACATAAAAATAATACATAGATTTCCACTTAAAACAGAAAAGTGGCCACTGTGTAGGTTTGGCCATTGTTATATTATTGTTCGTTTCTGTGTGTGTTGCGTTTTAACGTTGAGTCGTTTGTGTTTTCTCTTATTTTTGAGATATTGAGATAAGACGTGGCACGGTACTTGTCTATCCCAAATTCATGTATTTGGTTTTCATGTTATATAATTTGTTACTCTCATGGTGTTTTGTCTGATGCTTGGTTTTGGTTTGTTACCCAGATTTTGTTTTTTGTCCATGGATTTATGAATTTTTAACAGCGGTATACTACTGTTGCCTTTATTTGTAAGTACAAATTTTAAATGCATCTGATATATCATACCTGGAAAGACTTTCTTTCCTACCACATTTTGAAATGGTGCGGACAGCATCATCTATTCTCACACAAGACATAGAACAATCACTTTTGTCGTTAACACTCATACATTCATCATTGTGTGGGGATGACAAATCTAAAATGAATCTTTTTTTATCTGAATATTTCCCTGTTGCTACCCCTAAAGGGCTTTCTCTAAAACGAGGAAAAGGACTATGTTGAAATGGCCCATACACAAAACCTTTTTCACATTCTTTCTTAATCAAATCTGAAACAACTGTAGATTGCGACCTAGCTGAGTAATTATTTTTGCATACTTTTGTATCCCATGTATCGTTTTTTAACATAGAATCAAAACCATTTCTTAATCCATTTATCAAATATGATCTGAAATTTATATCTGGATGATTCTGTAGCTCATGCTCAAGTTTTTCTATGTTGATAGGAGTTGATGCTTTCATTGAATGATCTTCCAAAGGTATATGTAGTCATGATTTGTTTTCAGGTTTAGTCTGAGTAACATCTTTGCTACTAGTGTTATTTTTAGCTCACCTGGCCCAAAGGGCCAAGTGAGCTTTTCTCATCACTTGGCGTCCATCTCCATCCGTCGTTGTCCTGTGTTAACTTTTACAAAAATCTTTTTCTCTGAAACTACTGTGCCCAATTTAACCAAACTTGACCACAATCATCATTGGGGTATCTAGTTTAAAATTTGTGTCCGGTGACCTGGCCAACTAACCAAGATATCCGCCCATGGCTAAAAATAGAACATAGGGGTAAAATGCAGTTTTTGGCTTATAACTCAAAAACCAAAGCGTTAAGAGCAAATATGACAGGAAGTAAAATTGTTGGTCAGGTCAAGATCTATCTGCCCTGAAATTTTCAGATGAATCCGACATTCCATTGTTAGGTTGCTGCCCCTGAATTGGTAATTTTAAGCAAATTTTGCTGTTTTTGGTTATTATCTTGAATATTATTATAGATAGAGATAAACTGTAAACATCAATAATGTTCAGCAAAGTAAGATCTACAAATAAGTCAACATGACCAATATGGTCAGTTGACCCCTTTAGGAGTTATTGCCCTTTATAGTAAATTTTTAACCATTTTTTGTAAATCTTAGTAATCTCTTATAAAAATCGTCTCCTCAGAAACTACTGGGCCAAATTAATTGAAACTTGGCCACACTCATCTTTGGGGTATCTAGTTTAAAAAATGTGTCCGGTAACTCACCCAACCAACCCAGATGGCCGCCATGGCTAAAAATAGAACATGGGGGTAAAATGCAGTTTTTGGCTTATAACTCAAACACCAAAGCATTAAGAACAAATCTGACAGGAAGTAAAATTGTTGGTCAGGTCAAGATCTATCTGCCCTGGAATTTTCAGATGAATTGGATCATCGGTTGTTAGGTTGCTGCCCCTGTATTGGTAGTTTTGAGGAAATTTTTCTGTTTTTTTGTTATTATCTTGAATATTATTATAGATAGAGATAAACTGTAAACAGCACTAATGTACAGCAAAGTAATAACAAAAAATAAGTCAACATGACCAAATTAGTCAATTGACCCCCTTAGGAGTAATATTGCCCTTCATAGTCAATTTTTAACAATTTTCATAAGATTTGTAGATTTTCACTAACATTTTCCACAGAAACTACTGTTATAGATAGAGATAATTGTAAGCAGCAAAAATATTAAGAAAAGTAAGATCTACAAACACATCACCATCACCAAAATACAATTTTGTCATGAATCCATCTGTGTCCAATGTTTAATATTAACATAGACCAAGGTGAGCGACACAGGCTCTAAAGAGCCTCTAGTTGTAGGTTTGTGAATATTTTTTGAGGTACATGATGGTTTTATCTATAACCTGTACATGTATGCTCTGGGTGACCTGTAGATCTACAAGTTGAGCAAGCGTGAAGAAGGTTGCATGCTGTTCTGAAACAACCCCTGACATTGTTATAATTGTTACATACTTCTACAACCTTGTTTATCAAGCTTGTTTTGCATGTTTGGTCTGACTGACCTGTTGTTACCTAGGTTGCTATCTACATGTATACCCTGATGATCAGAAATCTGCATTGAACAAAATTCTGTGGCATGATCAACTTAATGACATAAGTTGCATGCATTTACTCTAATACCCCCACTAACTAGTGAAAGAATGTCACGGTCTCTTTTGCTCCAATCAACCTTGATGTGTTTCTCTCTTAGGAGTGTAGCTGCCTTTGCAGAGAACAGCTTACGGTAGGTATAAAATTTATGGATCTGAATCAAATCTGCTTCATAAGCATCCAGCTCTTCGCATCTTTCGAGATATGACCCACACATAATACATTATATTTTCCAAAGGCCTGAATAAAATCTTGTATGTTCAGGTTCCTGTTAAGACGGGGGTCAGGCTTGCTTGATAAATTAACCTTTATTTCATCATCAGTAATATCCTTACCCTTAATAATGTTCCTTTGAATATTCGGCAACACAATATCAACGTTAGTGAAAGAATCCGAAATCACTCCATATCTTGTTGAATCCATTTCGGCACTGGTATGGTGAGAAAATGGCAAGGCACTTGTCGACGGACTAAAGCTGAAGTTGTGTTGTGCGGTGGTTCTTTATAACTGGTATTAGCGGGACTTCAGAGGCGTTCCGTTGTTCGTACCAATTAGCAAGATCGTAGGTTATTTTCAAGGAATCCAGTGATGGTCTAATGTGGAAAACGGATGGTTGCATGCTTGCCTTACACTGTGTAAACGTGTATAAACTGCATAAACTGTGTTGACCATTGTTGATGTAAACAAAGCGGACATATTGTTTACATTGGAGTTCTGTACGTCGTTTTTGGTTACACTATCCATGTGCGTTGTTGATGGGGCGAAACTTCCTTCATCTGTGGTCAGGTCTTGAAGTACTTCTCTTGTTGGTTACCTGATATGGTCATCCGCTGTGACGGATGTACCTTCTCGTATTTTGTTGTTGCATAGGTGCTCCTTGTTGTCTAGATAAAGTTTTTTAAATACTGTTTTAGACCAGCTTTTTGGAATGTTTATTCCTAAATGAATAAAACTGATTCAAGTTCTCAAATTTTGGGAAATAGTAGTCCAATGTTGAATATTATTTACTAAAGTTTTTGTAGTCGTAAAATCACCAAACTGTTGAATAAAACTGATTCAAGTTCTTAAATTTCGGGAAATAGTAGTCCAATGTTGAATATGAGTTACTAAAAGTTTTAATAGCAGTAAAATCACCAGAACTGTTGAATAAAACAGATTGAAGTTCTCAAATTTCTCCAATTTTGAATATCAAGAAGTGATTGGAAAATACGAATTTTAACTGCAATGATTATTATGTACGAGATTACTAGTTTAGGATGAGTTTATAAAGAATTGTCTACAGTTCTTCTGAATAATCGTCATCACTATTAGGAAATGATCGAAAGTCGTGTATAAAATACCTTGTGTCTCCAAGGCAGGAGAGAATAAAGTTATATTAATCTGATTTCCAGTCCAGACAATCTTCCACAATAAAGTCTCAAGTTTAACAGCAGAAAATCAGTGTCAAATGAAATTGAAAACTTATTCCTATAGAGTAAACAACCTTTGTATTCAACAGCCAAATCAAAAGTGAGAAGCTGGCAGCCTGCAATTTTAACCTGAGAACCTAATCCCTGATATCAGACAGATCAAATTAGGCATGACCTTTGACCTTACAATGGAATCAACTGCCCCATTTCATGGAAGAAACCATTCCATCTGAATAAACAACACTTATACTCTCTGCATAAGTTTCAAAAATACTTGTGCGAGTGGAACAGTTTTTCCCCTTTATTGATGAATTTTACTAAAAAGTGGAAATTGTTTTAGGTGCTAGTTAGCAACACAGACTTTTTAGAGCCTCTTGTTCTAAGTGTTATTGAGTGTAAACTTAACTGTTTAACTCACAAACTAGATAAAAAACTGTTTAACTCACAAACTAGATAAAAGTCAGAAGAACTAATGTATTTTTTCTTTTTTGCAATATAATGTATATAAAGAATATGAATAACAGTTCTGTATATATATGTTTTTCTTTTTACAATACTTGTATGTGTATTATGCATGAATGAATCTTTCAATTATATAGTCTATTGAAATATAAGACAAGGAAACAAATCCTATAAGTACTATTAATGAGTTATTTGGTAAGTTGTAAAATGGTAAAACTGTCTTACATCACATGTTATAGTGAACAATCATGTTGTATACTATATTTGAATGATTGCAGATTTCATGCTGTTAAGAAACACTTTAACCTTGAACTACGTGAACTAAAGATTCGTGATCAAACACCATATACAGCTCAAAGTATAATAAGCTTGCTCACAGGACTCAAGTATTTCAAAGTAAAGGTGAGAAAAATACTGTTAAAATCTGTAATTATCTCTGCTGAACTCAGGAAATTTTTTCACATTTTTAGGATGCAGTTATGTTGGCAAGTTATATATTGTTCAGTTTATTATAAGAATTGTGGATAACAGGAGGGAGTAAGTATTGAGTTCACTCAGTACATGTAGTGGTCAGTGGTTGTCCCTTCACCATCACCAGATATAAGATTTTAGCTGAACAGACACTTGAATCATATAAAACTCAAAATTGTTTTTACAAATGTACAAAATTTAGAATAAAACATAGTCAAATGTACTAAGATTTTGAAAACATTTAGCTAACAGGGTGGTGAAGAGCAGAATGTTACCTGGAGAAAATATTGTCAAGTCAAATATCTGGCATTAAATATAGTATGATGAATAAAATTGACATCCATACAATCTTCATGCTTAATCACACTTCCTACAGCATTGGCTTGTAAAATTGCTTTCAGGCTTTTAAAATTCTTTTCTACAAGCCAACATAATTCAACTAAAATATTCAAAAAATTTAGCTCCTGGCTTGTGTACAGAAAAGTTAAGCGTGAAGGCTGCCCATACCAATATTTATGACTTCCATTATATCCTGTTTCCTGTTTGTGATACATTTGACTTTCTCACTATGTTGTGGTCTGGTAATTATAAGTGCCTTATAACTTTGATTATTTGTTTAAAAAATAACAAGTTATTCAATGAAAAGAATGTGATGATGTACCATATGATAGATTGTAGAATTCAGGTATACAATGTGATAGATTGTAGAATTCAGGTATACCATGTGATAGATTGTAGAATTCAGATATACCATGTGATAGATTGTAGAATTCAGATATACCATGTGATAAATTGTAGAATTCAGGTAAACCATGTGATAGATTGTAGAATTCAGGTATACCATGTGATAGATTGTAGAATTCAGGTATACCATGTGATAGATTGTAGAATTCAGGTATACCATGTGATAGATTGTAGAATTCAGGTATACCATGTGATAGATTGTAGAATTCAGGTATACCATGTGATATATTGTAGAATTCAGGTATACCATGTGATAGATTGTAGAATTCAGGTATACCATGTGATAGATTGTAGAATTCAGGTATACCATGTGATATATTGTAGAATTCAGGTATACCATGTGATAGATTGTAGAATTCAGGTATACCATGTGATAGATTGTAGAATTCAGGTATACCATGTGATATATTGTAGAATTCAGGTATACCATGTGATAGATTGTAGAATTCAGGTATACCATGTGATATATTGTAGAATTCAGGTATACCATGTGATATATTGTAGAATTCATTGGCTTTAAACTTCTTGTTTACTGAATATCATGAGTATTAGGAGTGAGCAGTTAGTAGTTCACAGTTCAACTTGTTTCAGCCTCTATGTATAAAGCAGGTGGTTTCACAGAAGTCATGAACTGTTAATAACATTATTCTTTCCTCTGTAGATGCATCCAATAGAGGAGTTTGAAGCAAGTGTGTCATTTTTACATGAGCTGGCTCAGTATTTCCTGGATGTGAAAGATCGTGACATCAAGCATGCCCTGGCCCAGTTGTTTGTGGATATATTACTTCCAGTGGCAGCAGTATGTATGCTGTTAGTTAGCAGTGTGTTCTGAAAAGATACTCTGTTTTTTAAAATGTTGAATTTACATTACACAGTAGTTTTGTTAGTATGAATAGATGGATGAGAGGGGAGGGTGTAGGTCAAAAGACAATGTCACATCAAGCTTAGTTGTAAGCAGTTATTCCATTAACTTGTGTTTCAATATGTGCAATTTTTTTATCTAGACTGAAAATATGAAAATAAAATAAGAAGATGTGGTCTGATTGCCAATGAGGTAACTATCTACCAAACACCAAATGATGTAAGCAACTATTTGTTATCTATCCATATTTGCTCCTCTTACAAGAGGCTTGCTTGTCTAGCTTGCAACATTTAGTGAAACCTTAAATTCCTTTGTCGTTTGTTTGTTGGCCGCATCAACATTCAATTCCAGTCTACCTGTGGTTAAGGCTTTTTGATGACACCAATTTGATTAGCTTTTTAAAATTTTTATTTGATACTTAAATTAGTGGATGCAGCCATCAACAATAATCATGAAAATAAACCTAGTTTGACAGTATCAGGTGGAATGTATGATGAGAGACGAAGGTGAACTAGTATTCGCTCTACTATTGGACTGAGACTAAAGTGATGGCAACTCAATGTCTCTTCTGTCATATTCATTTTCCTTTGTAGACTGCTAAGAATGAAGTAAATGTTCCAGTTCTGAAGAATCTCGTTGATTCCCTGTATTCATCAGCTGTAGATATGACCACAAAGAAAAAACATAATTTTGTAAGTAACATGCAATAGCATTTATAAACCTTAATCAAAATGGAAGCTCATTGAAATTTGTAGAAGATTTAGAGTTAACATGTCAGAATATGAATCTAGAATCTTTGAGATCACACTTTTCAAAAACCTCAATCTGTTCCTCCTATCAGGGACAGTTTAACACACTTCTCAAACACCTCAATCTGTTCCTCCTATCAGGGACAGTTTAACACACTTTTCAAACACCTCATTTTGTTCCTCCTATCAGGGACAGTTTAACACACTTTTCAAACACCTCATTTTGTTCCTCCTATCAGGGACAGTTTAACACACTTCTCAAACACCTCTATCTGTTCCTCCTATAAGGGACAGTTTAACACACTTTTCAAACACCTCATTTTGTTCCTCCTATCAGGGATAGTTTAACACACTTCTCAAACGCCTCATTCTGTTCCTCCTATCAGGGACAGTTTAACACACTTCTCAAACACCTCAATCTGTTCCTCCTATCGGGGACAGTTTAACACACTTCTCAAACACCTCAATCTGTTCCTCCTATCAGGGACAGTTTAACACACTTCTCAAACGCCTCGTTCTGTTCCTCCTATCAGGGGCAGTTTAACACACTTCTCAAACACCTTATTCTGTTCAGTAAAAAAGGGGTGAATGATTTTTTGTCGAGCCTGCAACTTTTGTTGCAGAAAGCTCGACATAGGGATAGTGACTGATCTGGCAGCTGCAGCGTTAGCTAACTTCTTAAAAGCTTTATATTTTAGAAGGTAGAAGACCTGGATGCTTCATACTTTGTATATAGATGCCTCATGTTACGAACTTTCCATCAGTCACATGTCCAATGTCCTTGACCTCATTTTCATGGTTTAGTGACTTTTTGAAAAAAAGTTAAGAATTTTTGTAATGTTAAATTCTCTCTTATAAGTAATTGGATAACTATATTTGGTATGTGCGTACCTTGCAAGGTCCTCATGCCCGTCAGACAGTTTTCACTCGACCTCAACATCATTTCATGAATCAGTGAAGAAGGTTAAGTTTTGGTGGTCAAGTTCATATCTCAGATACTATAAGCAATAGGTCTAGCATATTCGGTGTATGGTAGGACTGTAAGGTGTACATGTCCAACTGGCAGGTGTCATCTGACCTTGACCTCAATTTTATGGTACAGTGGTTATAGTTAAGTTTTTGTATTTTGGTCTGGTTTTTTTTATACTATATGCAGTAGGTCTACTTTATTTGGTGTATGGAATGATTGTAAGGTATACATGTCTAGCTAACAGGTGTCATCTGACCTTGACCTCATTTTCTTGGTTCAGTGGTCAAAGTTAAGTTTTTGAGTTTTGGTCTATTGTTCTAATACTTTATGCATTAGTCAACTATATTTGGTGCATGGAAATATTTTATGATCTTATATGTTTGTTACACAGGTTTTATTTGACCTTGACCTCATTTTTACGGTCCATTGCTAAGTGTCAAGTATTTGTGTTTTGGTCTGCTTTTCTTAATTTATAAGCAATAAGTCAAGTATATATGTTGTATTGAAGAATTGTTAGCTGTACATGTCTGCCTGGCATGGTTCATCTGACCTTGACCTCATTTTCATGGTTCATTGATCAATGTTTCGTTTTCTTTGGTTAATGTTGAGTTTATGTGACAGTTGTAATAAAGCTTTATATTTAGGTCTATCAGCATAATATCAATGATTAGTAAAGTCTACTAAAGAAGGCGAGACATTTCAGCGTGTGCTCTCTTGTTTATTTTTTTAGTCATTTTTTTCAATTTTAAGGATAGAAACATATATCAAAGTAACCTTTAAAATTTTCTCTATCATAAAAATTTACACCACATTTTTTGTAATCAGATCGAAAAGGTTGATTTTCCTCCATTTCTTTTTCCTGATTCTTCCACCTTTTATATGTGACTGCAAAACAATTTGCGTTTGTATTATTCCATTATATTATTGTTTGGAGTCTTCTTTGTTGTCATTGTCGTCATCTTTGTCGTTGTCTTCGTTGTCATACGTCTTAAGACACATTTTGTTTTAGGAGAATGGATGTCCATGAAGTTTGTTCAGAAGGTGAATACCTCAATAGGAAGGTTGTGATATCTTTGAAGGGTTATGATACCAAGTTTAGGTATTAGGGGCCAAAAATAGGTGGAAGAATATTAATAGAAAAAAAGCAATGGAGGAAAAACAATATACTGTTGTTCAAGATGACAATGATAAAGTGAAAAAAAGTATATTAACAACTATATCCTGTATTTCTTTTTTACAGCACATGTTTCCATTAGTGACTTGTCTCTTGTGTGTCAGCCAAAAACAATTTTTCTTACAAAATTGGCCGTACTTTCTTACGATGTGTTTGTCACAACTCAGATCTAAAGATACCAAGATGTCAAGGATAGCTCTTGATTCTTTACATAGACTTTTGTGGTAAGTGATTCAATCTGGTTAAATTGAAAGTATTTTGTTTTAATCAACTGTATTCTATCTTTACTCCACTGGATAATGTAAACCAAAATTTATCCTGCTGAATTGTAATGATTTTGAAAAGAAGAAAATCAGAAAAAATTAAGATAGGAATATAATTTAAGCAAACTGCTGAAAATACGCTGATATTTATGTCACAATTATCAATAACTGCTGAATATTTTAAATATGTTTTAAAGAATATTTCCTTTGGAATATGTATGTCCTCTTGGTACATACATTGAAAATCTTTAAATTTACTGCCATAGTGTTAAACATTAAAAAAAAAATATAGAAACTACCTTAGGTTCAATCCAGAAAAATCTTCCCTTGAACTTAATACTTGATGAGCATAGCAGTAAACATAAAAATATACAACTTAAGAAACTAATATCCAATGAAGTTAAAAAGATTAAACTACAAAAAAACACATTCATGTGAAGAAGTAAGAAACCATGAAGTTTAAAGATATCAAGATTCTCTTAGGAATTGATCCTAAAAATCCTCATGAAAACAATTTGCAATTAAATGGGTTTTTTTTAAATTTCTACATTAAGCACCTTTAAATGATTGTGACAGGTTAAATCTGGTTTTAACCTGGAAAGTTTTGCTGTATATACAAACTGGTTGTATCAAATTTACATCAGTTTCAGTATCATAAAGCATAATTCTGAAGCATTATTCTATAGTATAATCCTTAAGCACACTCCTAAAGCATAGTCCTAAAGGATAAACATAAAGCACAATCCTATAGAATAATCCTAAAGCATAATCCTAAAGCACTATCCTATCATAAAGACAAACCTAAAGCATTATCTTTAAGCACATCAACTTGAAAGTATTTACAAGTGTTGTCAATGTTGAAGTACTTTATGGAGAAACTCTAGATATTCAAGCACTAGTACTAAAGATTGAAGCTCCAGTGAAAACAATATTAAGTTGTTAGGAGTACATGTTTTTCTGACAAATGACATACTTACTTTAACCTCAGTTACTAATTTTCAGCATGCTTTCAATTCCTCAGTAAACCTACAATTAAGGATTCATGCTTTGGTTGTAGGGAAAATGGCCTACTTGTGGTAATGTTCTCATCTGGTGTACAATTAAGGGTATATGCTTTGGTTGTAGGATAAATGGCCTACTTGTGGTAATGTTCTCATCTGGTGTACAATGAAGGGTATATGCTTTGGTTGTAGGGTAAATAGCCTACTTGTGGTAATGTTCTCATCTGATGTACAATTAAGGGTATATGCTTTGGTTGGAGGGTAAATGGCCTACTTGTGGTACTCATCTGATGTACAATTAAGGATATATGCTTTGGTTGTAGAGTAAATGGCCTACTTGTGGTAATGTTCTCATCTGATGTACAATTAAGGATATATGCTTTGTTTGAGAGTAAATGGCCTTCTTGTGGTAATGTTCTCATCTGATGTACAATTAAGGATATATGCTTTGGTTGGAGAGTAAATGGCCTACTTGTGGTACTCATCTGATGTATAATTAAGGGTATATGCTTTGGATGGAGGGTAAATGGCCTACTTGTGGTAATGTTCTCATCTGATGTGCAGGAGCTAGTGCTATTTTAGTACTGAATATAGGTTCCAGGTAATGTCTCGGTTAGCATGGGTGAACCTGACCTCAACCTCATTTCATGGATCAGTAAACAAGATTAAGTATTTTTGGTCAAATTCGTATCTCAGATACTAGTAATTGAAGCAATATGTCAAACTATGTTTGGTAATAGGATTAATGAAATAAGGTGTAAATGTCCATTGGCAGGTTTTATCTGAACTTCGTGGTTCATTGGAGAATGTTCACATTTATGGTTTGATCTTTTTCAGTTATAGGTCAACTACATTTGGTATGTAATGATTATTTTGTTCTGTTTACATGCCTCATATGGTTCATCTGACTGTGTGACCTCTTTCATGGATCATTGATAATGTTAAGTCTATGTCATACTTGTAGTAAAACCTTCATATTACAGACTTTCAACATAAATTTAATCACAAGTAAAGCAGTTGAAACATTTCAGTGTGTGCACTCTTGTTTAAATGTAAAGAGAAAAAAAGTTTGCAAGGAGATTATTTTAATACATGTATTGATTTCATCAAAATGTCTTTAATTGGATTTGTATGTTGTGTATTTATATTTGTAGGATTTACATGGTCCGTATAAAATGTGAAAGTAACACTGCTACACACAGTAGACTACAGAGTATTGTTAGCAGTTTGTTCCCAAGAGGTTCCAAAATGGTCACACCCAGAGATGTACCTCTTAACTTCTTTGTTAAAATAATACAGTTCATTGCTAAGGTAATTAGGCCAATATATCAGCTAACCTTACCCAATGAAATAATTGTAATGTGTACATTACCTGCTAAGGTAATTAGGTCAATATATCAGCTAACCTTACCCAATGAAATGATTGTAATGTGTACATGTCTAAAAGTTTCATCTGACGATAACCTTATTTTCATTGTTCATTGGTCAATGTCCCATTTTTGTAGTAAGGTCTGTTCCTCAGATGCATAGGCAATACTTAATCTATATTTGATGTGTTGATATAAGAAGATGTGTTATGAGTGCCTGAGACAACTCTCCATCTAAGTCATAATTTGTAAAAGTGAACCATTATAGATCAAAGTACGGACTTCAACATGCAGCCTTGGCTCACACTGAACAGCAAGCTATAATGAGGCTAAAAAATGACTATTGTAAAACGTTCAAACCTGAAAACCAACAGTCTAGTAGAATCATTCTATATAAAAAATGAGAAATGAGAAACATTTATGAAACACATTGACAAACACCAACCACTTAAAACTCAGCCAGGATCCTGACTGATAAGGTGTTCATGACTGACCAGGTGTTTATGATTTTCTAGCAGGGTTCATCTGAACTTGACAAATTTTACATTGATCATTAATAACATTAGTTTTATTTGGAACTTATAGTAAAACCTTCATATTTCACACTATC